>NC_080751.1:21709967-22020717 GCF_020826845.1 Diceros bicornis minor
TTATTGGAAAAAAAATGAAACCAGCTCTAGCTACTCTTCTAGGAATAATCTGGGGGAGGTGAAAGCTCCTGGTTCTGTTTTGAAACTGGGTTTTATTTTCCAGTGGACGGGAATGTACAAAGAAGCCTGGCTTGCAGGGATCTCCCACGGGCCTCCCCGAGATCCTTTGTGAAAATGTAAGTTATACTCATTCTCACCCAGAGTGAGAGCATCGTGTATTGTCTGGAAACAATTAGAGGTATTTTTCCATCTTGATCTGACAACCTCAGACACATGGGCAATTGTGGGTGGGGGTGGGGGTGATTTGAAGTCTAAGTTCTACTGTTAACTATTTAAAACAGTTAAAGTATTAAAACTAATTAAGTTGAATATGCTTGGTGCCCCAAAGGATGGGCATTGATGGAACACGGAGGCTCAGAGAGGTTTAAAAGTCACCAGGAAGAAAAGTCTTGGAGCTCTGGAAAATATTTTGTCACTGCTAATGATTTTCCAAGATCTTTCAGGAAAATAGTGTGACAATGAAAGGCTGTTTAGGAGAACGCCTGAACTGACATCAGGGCTGCCTGGGGACCTGGTGACTGCAGGTGAGTCTGGCATCACCCGGTGTAAGGGGTGGAACTGGTGCTGCGGCCCCTGACCAGGCTGGTCATAAGGATTCCAGAGAGGCAGGCTGCAGAGTGACAGGTCTTTTTGTCAAGATGCGCCAGTCCCCTGGAAACTGCGCTTGGATTATTAAAAAGAGAAATTATGCTGGTTTATCTATTGGTTTGTTTTGAAAGAAGGCTGGAGTGGAAAGAGAGGTCAGAAAGGGGCCAGGGCAGCCGGAGGAGGCGCTCAGGGAAAGCAGGCCAATGTGGACAAGAGATATGCAAAACCTGAGACAACCTCATTTGGCAAGTTTTGTCAAAAACCATTTAAACTTTATTTTAAAACCGAAGTCAGAGGCAAATGTTCCCACCTTTCTCCTGTTTGTCAGTGAAGTCCAAATTGCTGAGTGCTGTAAAGGACAATTGTGTCAACAGTACAAGGCTTTGCATCTGCCAAATGGTAGTCAGCAAAAAGGCCTCTCACTTGCGTAGGGACCTAACACTTTGCAGAGTGTTTTCACAGCTATAGTTTAGTGGATCCTTATGGCAAACTTGCAGGGGAAGCAGAAAGGCATCGCCATTTCAAAGACGGGGAAATGGGGGCTCGGAGAGGTGGAGGATCTTGTACAGTGTCTCAGAGCTAGCGAGTGGTGGAGTGACGATTCACACCTGGTCCTCCCCCTGCATGCAGTCCCTGTCCCCAGACCATGTGTGGCCGCTGGGCAGCTCTCCAGCAAGGAGCTTGGGCTACTCAGTGAGTTCCCGGGGTGGGGAGGTGAGATTGTGACTAACGTCAGCTGCCAGTTAAGATACAGATGTCCATTTCTTTTCTCCTGCCTTCCTTCCGGTTCTTCTCCCGCACGGGTCTGCAGCCTCCAGATGGCAATGAGCAAGAGGGACATGCCTTCATCTTGGGAACAGAAGCAGAATACAAAAGCTATGGTGTGAGATGCCTGGGGTGCTAAGGCTCACAATGGGTAAGGCAGCATGTTTCAACTGGGCTTCAGAATAAATTTCCTAAAATATAAAATTTAACAGAAAAATCTCTGCCTGCAGATCCATCGGTAGATTGGTCAGGAATGAGAAGACATCTCATTTTTCTCCACTGAGCATCACTTAAGACCTTCAGAGTTCTTGAGAATTATACCCTCTTCTTAAAAAATACTAGCTTTTTTTTTCAAGGATAAAATAATTTTTTTCCTCATTCAATGAGAAGCAAAGTAGCATTAAAGACTAGAGATATTACTAACATTGCTTCTGTGCTGAAGAAAGCTGGCCAGCCTTTTCTTAGAAGATGGATTATATTTACTCACAGAGTCTCTTAATTTTGATCAGAGATTTGTGCCTATGATTCTCGCGCCCGGTTGATAATAAACCTCTGCCTTTCCCATCCGTGATTCCAGAGCTGACAATGCTGCCCATGCCCAACCCTGCAGAAACATGGGCACTGGTAAACGCAGCAGGCTTCCAGGAAGAGAAAAGCAGGAGTGCCCAAGACCAGGTACTGAAGCTCAGGGGATTAGCAGGGCCGTTTGGTCCCTGATTCTGTATCTCTTTATCCTCATTTTATGCAAAACTTGAATTAATGTGTCTAACACATTTGCTCAACAAATTTGGAGGAGGTAAGAGAGTGGCCCACAGAAAAGAAGGGAGAGTTGAGAGCCTGACAACAAAAGCAGCATAAAACCCACAAGACACAGACTTAAGAACTACAGACACTCATCATTCTGGGGCCATTTGTCTAGGGGCAAATACTACCAGCTGCCTCAACAGGCTTTGCAGTGAATACTGTTCTACTATCCTGCACAATATTTGAACTTCCAAACGAGGAGTCAAATTAGATTCAGCACATACTACTTGAGAAAACAGGAAATGTATATTATTATTGAAAAATTATTTTCAATACGATAATGATAATATCATGATATTATCTTATCATTATCAAATGATAATAAATCTGTCAGGCTCTATTTTTTTTTTATTGTGGCAAAAAAACACAACATAAAATTCACCATCTTCACCATTTTTAATATGCACATTATTGTGAAACAGATCTCCAGAACTTTTTCATCTTGCAAAACTGAAACTCTAAATTCATGAAACAATTTCCCTTTCCCCCTTCCCCAGACCCTGGTAACCACCATTCTACTTTCTGTCTCTATGAATTTGACTACTTTAGATACCTCATATAAGGGGAATCCTATAGTATTTGTCTTTTTGTAACTAGCTATTTCACTTAGCAGAATGTTCTCGAGCTTCATCCATGTTGTAGCACGTGGCAAGATTTCCTTCGTTTTTAAGGCTGGATAATATTCCATTGTACATATATACCACATTTTGTTTATCCAACCATCTGTTGATGGACATCTGGGCTGCTTCCACCTCTTGACTATTGTGAATATTGCTGCTATGGACATGGGTATACAAATATCTCTTGGACACCCTGCTTTTATTAGTTTTTAAAGAGGTAATTCCTCTGCTATTCAGAAAATATGACTATCGAAAATAACTTTTAAATGAGCCCTTTTTAATTTAAATTATTTACAGAGAGCTGAGTTTTCTTCACAATAAATGCCTTTGTGCAGTACCCTAAATAGTTGGGTTAGCGATATTCCAGGACTGGCAATCTTTATCTCTGTCTCTGAACAAGGACCTCATTCTCAGCCATGGTTGACCCATTTTCTTCCCATCAAAAGTTTTGGGTTCGAGTGCTTCATTCTTTCCTTTCCACGTGCCTCTGCTTCTACCCTATGACCTTCTTTTCCCTAGACTGAGAAAAGTCCTGACCTGTCGGGGGCCCACCCCCATCCTTACCTGGAGGGGACCACCACTCGCCTCACCTCATTGGTTACCATTATTATGTCATCCAGATCAATCACTGGGCACTCACACTGTGGTAACTGTCACTTTGATCATTCGTTACACTTTGTTAGTCCTCATCAGATCCAGGCCCCACTAATCGGAAACAGCGGCCTTCCAAAAGCAAGGCAACCTGGTGACCAGGGGCAATTACTACATTGTTTGGTTTTTAAATTAGTCCCTTCTTGGTGCTCTGATCACCATCAGGAGGCTGTGATTCAGAAACCCAGGGGGTGCCTGCTGCTCATGCCTCCCGCAGCCAGGCTGGATTCATGCACACCCTGTTGGTGGTTCCAAGTTGAGGGCAACCCCAGTGGGCCTGAAAAACACAGTTTGCGACCTAGAGGCTTAGCCTCCTCATAAAGGGGAGTCCTTGATGGGCATTCTCACCCACGGGTGTTTACACATAAGATGATTCCCGTGGTAGCTTACTTCCTCTATGAGGAGGTATGGGATCTTAGCTCAGCTTAGGACCAAACCACCCAACAGCAGAGCCCCATGGCTTAAGGGAAGCCTGTTTTCTTCCGGCCTACACCCAGGATGGTGCTGGAACCGGGAACGAGGGGGGCCGAGGCAGACATCTTGTGAGTTTCCACAGAACAGAGTTAGGAGCTCCAGCTTCCAGCTCAGATACCTGTGGCTGGCCCTGGAGAAGGGTGTGAGAGGGTCATTGGGCAGGAAATTAAAGGTACATCTCTGCCATCTTCCAGCAAATCATTTTCCTTAATGTCAGTGTTTCCCAAACTTCAGGCATCTATAGCACTACTTTCATGATTTTTGCCATAGATAATTCTCTTTTTTGTTTTAAAAGAGTTATTTTAAAGGAAACTATTCCATACTTTGAATGGAAAGCAAATATTTCTTGTCTTCCTTTCAGCAACAATGTCTAAAAATGTTGGTTATTCCCGTCCCAAGGAGTACCCAGCCTCAGTGGTTAGCCCACAGATGAATACCCCTCACCCCACTTCTAGTCCAGTGGTAGCTTCTGCCATAACTTGGGGTGGGATAGCTTGGTGGGCCCTGAATAGTGGGGATTGCATTTGGCAGATTACTATTGCTAATGAGCAGCTGTAGCTTATTCCTGTTAAGGATTTCTGTTACATAGGTGTAGTAATGCCTTGTCTTGGAGGAATGACCCTGATGGTTCAATGACAGGCTGTGTGGACTAAGATGGGAGTTTTTTAGGCAGGACGCTTTGGCTCATATCAGGCAGGGTCTTATCTTCTCATGCTTGTTGGGTACCCACTAGAGCTGATGTCTATTCTTCTCCTCCTCTCTCCACATACTCTGCCCACTCTTTCCTGAAACATGTATCAACTCTCATACTTTGATTGGCCAGAAGAGCATCATTGTTCTGTAACAAAGCTTTTACTCCCAAGATGTCTACTTGGGGACCTTCAAACTGTGTCCCAGTACATCCCAAGTTTTCTGTCTTAGATTTCCATGGTGCAAATGTAGCCAAAATAGGAGCATTCTTAGGCTACCTTTGATGACCTCTTGGATAGAGGGCTTTAAGTTCCGAAGAGCAAGTTTCATAGGAAGTACGTAAGAAGAAATGCATGTAGCTCCTGCTTTCCCTCTTGCATCTCAGAAGCTGCAGTTAGCAGGATGGACACAGCGCAAACATGCCTTTTGATTTAAGGTAAAAAACGGAGATATTTTGTTTTTCAGTAAGGCAGAATATACCTTAATGTAGTAATTGAATTTAGTTCTATTTAGTCTAGTTTTATGGGGGTAGATCTAGAGTTGGGAGGAAAGAATTGACATTGTTTAATACTTAACAGATGGATAGAAAACAAAAAGTTTAGGAGATAAGAATGTCAGAAGGTTACCAGCTGCTGTGAGCATACAGTAAAATGGAATTTATTTGAAACGTTAGGCTCGTGTTTGCTAATACATGTCTCTCTTTCTATTATATTTTAGATTTACAAATTATTCAGAGGGAAAGCTGTCTTTTTGGCTAAATCTTGGGTGGATTACTGTGTTCCAAAAAAGTATCTTTGTGTTTCATATGAGCTGTACCTAATTATGCAAAAAGATGTTCCTACTCTTGAATGGTAGAGAATTTGGAGTAGTAATTTGTTAACATGTTAACCCTATGAAGCAGCAGTCATTGCTTTCCATTCTCAAATTTGCATGTCTGAAGATCATTAAATAGTTATAGGAGGGTAAGTAAACTCCTCAACGTGTGCATTAATTTTCACGTTATGAGACATGAAATTCTACTACTAAGAAAGCTAATTAGGCAAGGGCCACTTTTATACTCTGGAAAGGGTAAATTCACCATTGAAAGTGGAGGGAATTATTCCATCAAAAGTTTCTTAATAGAGGGGCCGGCCCGGTGGCACAAGCGATTAAGTGCTCGCGCTCCGCTGCGGCAGGCTGGGGTTCGCTGGTTCAGATCCCGGGTGTGCACCGACGCACTGCTTGGCAAGCCATGCTGTGGCAGCGTCCCATATAAAGTGGAGGAAGAGGGGCACGGATGTTAGCCCAGGGCCAGTCTTCCTCAGCAAAGAAAGAGGAGGATTGGCAGATGTTAGCACAGGGCTGATCTCCTCACAAAAAAAAAAAAAAAAAAATGTTTCCTAATAGAAGCCCCTTGGCACCACCTCCTCTTGTATTGTGTCTTATATCTAATGTGAAGTCAGTCAAAACGACTGCAAGTGTTGAGGGATGATGTGAGCCCGATAGGAGGAGTTTACCATTTGGAACCTCACAGAGTCTGAGGCATTGACTTCCTCAGGGATGTTGGTCAATGCTTAACCCATGGATTAATCTCCCTAACTTCCTGGTGGAGATTCAGTTGCTTAACTATTTAGCAAGGGTTCTTTAAAAAGCAGTGAATTAGTTATTGTCTGAAAAGCAATGTGAAGATATACTAAGTACTATTATGGTTAAATTGAGGAAGGCTACTTTTATGCACACCTTCTGTAAAAACCATTAGATAATTCTTTGGGTCAAAAGGACGATGCATTAGGATAAATAAGTAGGAAATAAGAGAAGTCATCGAATAGAAAGTGGAACACTTGACAGGAACCTCACGTGTGGTAGGATGGATTGGTTCTAGGGTTACATGGGATTGCCAAAGAAAAATAGATTTGTGGGGAGGGCAGCAGGAGGGGGAAGGATGGGCAGGCTATTGATGAGAACCTAGCTAAACAATTGAAGCTCCAGGAACTTAAATATAAAACCAAACATGATATTTCCTTAAAGCACCAGCTCTTTCTATCTTGGAAGCAAGTCATATCCAATCGACAATCATTTGCTGGGTGTCTGCTACACATTTATTACTATGTTCAGATTTGTGGGAAAAAATAAAGGGTGAGAAATAGAGTCCTAGACCTCAAGGAGTTTATAAACTTATTGGGGAGCCAAGGGTTAGATACAGTAAGAGACTCTAAGAGGGCAATACAATCAAGCAATATAATCAAGGGCATCTGATAAGTTTTAAGGGAAAGGGTACATCAATGAAGGCTAGGGTTCTTTTTAACAGAAACTTTGGGGTAACTGCCAAAGGTTTTATAGGAAGGTGGAGTTTGACCTTGAAGAGTTTGATTGCTCACCAATTTTAGATGGAAAAGTCTTCCTTCCACTTTAAGCCATTTCCATTTCAGATCAAGACTGCTATTTCTCACTCTCTCTTTGCAGATTCTTCTACCTCCCCCTTAAATGTTGGTATCCTTCAAGTTTTCTACTTGACCATCCTCCTTTTCTACTCACAAAACCAAACACTATCAATGTGATAGATTGAAAACTCAAATGAGAACAGGGAATGGAAAGGTAATATAAAACTATGAGTCCAATAGATAGGATACAATAATGAGTTATGGGGCTTGTGGTAAATGAAGAGGTTTTGCCTGCCTAAAGGCATTCAAATTTAAGTTTAAATATATATATACTGTTCTTGCTCAACAAATCACCTTTACTAGCTGGGATTTGGGTTGCCAGTGGGTGATCTATGATCTATCTACTGACTTCTAAACTTTGTTTTTTAAACCTGAGCTCTTCTGAGTTTCAGATTGATTTTTCTGAGTATCTAATAGTCATCTGCATGGAAGTCCCCCAGATATCTTAAATCAGGGTAGATAAACTATAGCCTATGAGCCAAATCCAATCCATACTCCTGCCCCATCTATTGGAACACAGCCACATTCCTTTCCATATTATCTATGGCTACCTTTACCCTACAGAGGCAGATTTGAGTAGTTGTGACAGAGACCACATGGCCAACAAAGCTTAAAATATTTACTGTCTGACACTTTATAGAAAAAGTTTGCCAAACCTTGCCATAAACCAGCAAGTTCCCAAATGAACTTATCCTCTTCTCCCCCAAACCAATCATCAATTTACTTTGGAATCCCTCTGGTCCCTTCCTCCACCTTACCTTCCTCATCTAAGACGTATCTTGAGACCTGACATTGCTCATACCTCTCCCCAGCTCTACATTTCTCCCACCACAGCCCTGGCTCAGGCCCTCCTCATTTCTCACTCATCTTAGGATCTGTTATCTCTACATGAACATTAGATTTACATTTTTATAGAAACAAATCTGATCACTTCTCTACCTAGAATCCTTCAATGATGCCCCATTTCCTCCTGGATAAAACACTTCTTTCCAATCGTGCAATCCCCTTTCTCATTTATACCCCTACCTGAATGTTTAGCCTCATCGCCTTCCATCCTCTCACTTGCTCTCTATAGTCTATGTTAATAATGTATTTATCATTGCCTTAAATGAATCATTCTCTCGTTCATGACTCTGAGAGATGCACATACTGTTCTCCTTTTATGTCTTGGTTTTATATCTAAGGAACTTAACTGTCAAAATTCAACTTCAACATCATTGCCTTTGTAGCACTGTGCCATCCTGATCTATCCTCCCTCTGCCTAGCACCCCTGACCCCAGAGGCCAGGGCCCCCTTCTTCTGATTCTGGACTGTGTTATGTATAACTCTCTTAGAGTACATCTCAAATTACATTCAGTTCTAATTACATTTAGTTCTCTCTCTCTCTGCTTTAGGTGTGAACTCATTGAGGGATCCTGTCATATATATATTTATATCCCTAGAAGATGTCATACTGTTTGCCAAAGATTAGGTGCTCAATAAATATTCAGTGAATTCCTGAAGCTGAATAGAAGTCAACAAGTCTTTAAGAAACAAGGACTAATCCCTAACTGCTACACAGAACCTTTGCCGGAGGACCACCAACCTTGGGCATAAATTGTAAACAAAAGTCCATGATTGATTGAATGATGGGTTAATTCAGAAACAGAGAGACCCTTTTCAAATGCAAATCATATTATACTACTCCCATCCTTAAAACCTTGCATGGTTTCCATTGCACTTAGAATAAAACTCAAAATCTTTGAGGTGACCAACATCAAGCTGGATTCAGCAGTCCAGTCTCTTACCACCCTCCTCCTGACTCACCACACTCTAGGCACACTGACCTTCCTCCAGTTTCTCAAAAGCATCACTCTTTTCTGCTTTGGGGGTCTTTGTGCCTGCTTTCCATCTTCCAGGAAGTCTCCCCTACTCTTCCTCTGGCCCAATCCTATTTATTCTGCCTGTCACAGTCCAGACGTCATGTCCTCTGAGGGGCTTCTCAACCTAGAATTCTCTGCTCATAGAGCCTGTTCTTGTCCATTAAAGCACTCACTACTGTTTATAACAGTATGCTTGTGTGTTGGTTGGTGTGTTTAACATCTCTCACTCTTCCATGTAGATGGAAAGCTCAAGGGCAGAAGTCATACTAGTTTTGTTTACTACCGGCATTGCCTGGCACATGCTGGGTGCTCCATAAGGATTTTCTAAATAAACTAATAAATGAAAGAGGGAACATTCTGGATATTTTTGAATAGAGAGGTGGCTAGATCTGTCAGCAATATGGAGGATAGATTGGAGTGAGGAGTAACAGGAGTAGGGAGAGGCGTTAGGAAGCCCTTGCCTCAAGAGAGACACAAGTGTTTCAGAACTACTGTGATGAAGTGGGGATGGGAGGGAAGAGGCAAAATTATCACTCTTTTCAGATTCTATTCTTTTCTACCAGGAAAGCTCAAGAGAAAAACCTCTAAGGATGAATTAAAAAGTTAAATAAGTTGGCCATTTTCAAAAATGTGTGTACTAAAATCATAGCTTTCTTATACACCACTAACAACTAGCTTAAAAAGACACAATGGAAGAAATATTCCATTCAAAAAAGTAAACAAAAAATTTAAAGATTATGAATAAACTGAATGAGAAATATGTGACAGACCTTAAAAAATCATAACAAAGTTATAAAGAAGACTTGAATAAATCTTTGAATTAGCATATTCTTTAATGAGAAGCCTCAATATTACTAAAAGTGAATTATACCTATATTAATCTATAACTGTAAGGCAATTCTTTTCCAAGTGCTCAGTGAATTTTTATAAAATTTGATAAAAATGATTTTAAAGTTCACCTAGATGAAAAAACATTTGAGAATAACAAAAACACTGTTAAAAAAAAAGAAACAGGGGCCGGCCCGGTGGCGCAAGCGGTTAAGTGCGCGCGCTCCGCTGCGGCGGCCCGGGGTTCGCTGGTTCGGATCCCGGGCGCGCACCGACACACTGCTTGGTAAGCCATGCTGTGGCGGCGTCCCATGTAAAGTGGAGGAGGATGGGCACGGATCTTAGCCCAGGGCCGTCTTCCTCAGCAAAAAAAGGAGGAGGATTGGCGGATGTTAGCTCAGGGCTGATCTCCTCACAAAAAAAAAAAAAGAAACAATGAGGAGGTAGATGTCTTCTTATATATTAATAATTTTAATTTATAATAATTAAAACAGTATAATAAGCAATGCAAGAATAGCCAAAGAAACTATTGAACCAAATGGAAAATCCAGAAATGGATCTAGTATTTATAAAAGTTTTTAATATGATAAATAAGATATTTCAAATCACTGAGGCAAGGATAAATTATTCAATAAATAATTTTGATACACTGTAAAAATAGTGGAAAAATTGAAATTAAATCTCTACCTATACCCAAAATCATTTTTTAAAAGTATTTAAATATATATATATAACATATCACACATACTATATATTATAATGTATAAAATATATACATGAAACCATTAAGATATTATGAGAAAATATTCATATGATCTTGGGGGGTGGGGAGTACTTTCTATAATGACACCAAAGACAGAATCACAAAGGAAAAGACTAACATATGCAACTACATAAGCTTTTAATTTTTTTTGTTAGAAAACAACAAAGTTAGAAGTTAAGTGGTAATCTAGAAAAATGTTTGCAGCATTTATACTAGACAAAATTTAATATCTCTAATAGATAAAGACCTCTTAAAAATCAAATTTTTTAAATGGCTAACTTCCTCAAAAATGGGTAATCAGAATAAGCAACTAACATATCCACACATATACACATACATGAAAAGAAATACAGATGTCTCACAACATAAGGAAAAGTTTAATTTCACTAGTCATCAAAGAAATGCAAATGACATCAATAGTAAGATATAATTTTCATCTACCCACCTGAAAAAATCAACATTAAATGATAAATTAACATCCATTAATACCCAGACTGCTGGGGGTGAGGTAAATTGCCAAAACTTCCCTAGAGGGTAGTACATGTCAAAAGTCTCAAAAATAAAAAAAGTATAAGCCTTTTGAATCACAAATCCATTTCTAGAAAACTTTCCTCCCCAAAGTAAAATTATACCCAAAGACTTTATAAATGAAATCATTGATAACTCTTATGCATTGCATCTTTATTGAGTACCTGCCAGGTTCCAGGTACAGTAACTAAGGGTTGAGACACAGAAATAAACAAGAGATATAATTCCTGCCCTCATAGAGCTTCGTTCTCACAGGAAAAACAGTAAATAAGGAACCAAATAAAAAGTATAATAATTAGAGATTGTTGAACATGCTGTGACGAAAATAAGCATGGAAACTGTGACAGTCAGGAAAGACTTTTCATAAGAGAGGCCATCTAAGCTAAGAACTGAAGGCTGTAAAGGAAATATTTATGCAAAGAGCTGAGCACAGAAAGCAGCAATGTAAAAACCTCTGGCAGGAAAAAGCTTGGTGTATTTGAGAACTGACAGAAGCCCAGGAAGCTGGAGAAGACTAACCCTCAGGTGGGGGCGGGGTTGTGTGTCACCGAGGTGGGTGGGGTGGGGGAAGGTGGGCGGTTGGGGGGAGGGGGGTGGAGGTGGTGTGTTGACAGTGGTGAGAGGTGAGGTAGGCACTGGCCACTCACACAGGATGTTGTGGAGCATGATACACAGTTTGGATTTTGTTCTATCTGCAATGGGAAACCATCAAAGGTTTTGATGGAGGGAAGAGATGGAATCTCATTTGTATTTTAAAAACATTTCTTTGCTTGCTATGTGGAGAACGGATTTAAGGGGGGAGAGTGAGAAGGCAGGAAGACTGTTTCGGAGGTGATTACGAAGTCAGAGAGAGAGGTGATGGTGGGTTGGCTTTGTGTGAGGGTGGAGACACGAAGATGTAACAGAGATGGTTTACAATGGGAAAAATTTTGGAAACAACCTCCACGATCTGTGAGAGAGGATGTACTGAAAAAAAATATGTGCTCCTAAGCTACCATTAAGGCTGAGTTGTCAGAAACAACTTGGACATAGCAGACACCTTTTGAATCTTAGGTGAATAAACTGTTGGAGCAACAAACTGAAAAAATAAGAGGAAATAATTGGTGGAGCCAAGTCTTAGAGAAGACATAAGAGGTACAACCAAAAGCAGAGGGAGAGCAGTACTTCTTGGCAAAGAAAGTCGCTTCTTCCCAGGGTGACCACAGGTTCTGGCTTGCACAGGACAGTTCTAGTATGCTGTGGATCTACAGTTCTAATGTATTATGTCCTTGTATAAGGATTACTGTGTCCCCTTTCACTTTCAGAAGTGTCCTGGGCTTGAATGAGAAATTATATGGTCGCTCCACAGTGCTTCACCAGGAACAGGAATGAAAGGAGAAAGAAAGTTCTATTAAATGAGTGGAGAGATGTTCAGTTAGAACAGTGAGAGAACTCAGAGAAATGACCTCAGTCACCGCAGTGGAGTAGGAGGCAAGCTCATCAGAGCACCTGGGGTGAGGGTGGGCTGGGGTCTTCAGCAGAGTAGAAGAGACTGGTACCACCAGTAAGGTGGAACTCATAGGGAGCCGAGAGATGAGCAGAAGGAGGCTCAGAAGTTTCCAAGGCTGGACAGATGTCATCTATGTCACCTACATCCCTGGCCCTGTTCTTCCTAAATGTTCCTAATTTAGGCTCAACAGAGAAAGATTTTATTATCTTTGGTGTCATGTTCGTGGCAAACTTATTTTATTATATTCTTTGAAAAACAGAAAGCCGTGTATCCGAAAGTCTTTTAGTTAGGATACTCACAAAATCAGAACCCTTTCAAATAAAACCAATTCCTTGCATCAATTGGGTCATGGATTTTATTTTTTATCTTTTTGTTTATTCAACAAGTATTTGTGTATCATAGCACCTCCCTATGTGTCAGGAACAGTATTGGGAAATGGGGATACATGCACGAGACAGTATGACAACTGGTCCCACAAACTACTGCCAGTCTGTCTACATTCCCACCTTCCTCTTAGTGATAAAGGCTGTAAATATAGACTGGAACCAACAGTCATTTTCTTTCACATCTTCATGCACAAATTCTCTGTCTCTCTTCTACCTCTTCTAGTCTCAGCCTCTCTCCAACAAGCATATATTAGATTTTTCTCTGTCAATATTTTTTTGCTTTCTTACGTCCTCATAGGCTAATACGTTAAATGTTTTTTTAAAAAGGCATACACGCAAAGATTTGAATGCAAATGTTTATAGAAGCTTTATTCATAAATTCCAAAAGCTGGAAACAACCCGTATGTCCATTAATGAATAAATGAACAGTGGTATATCTGTACAATGGAATTGTACTCATCAGTATAAGGGAACTGATATGTGGAATAACATGGATGAGTCCCAAAACGTTATGCTGAGTGAAAGAAGTCAGATTCAAAGGGTTGTATACTGTTTGATTCCATCAATATGACATTGTACAGAAGGCAAAACTATGGAACTGCAAACTGGATTAGTTGGGGCTAGGGTGGGGAGAGGGGATTGACTACAAAGGGGCAGGAGAAAATTTTGGAGCGATTTAAATACTCTATATCTCAATTCTTACATGACTGTATATATTTCTCAAAATGCAATGATCTGTATATCCAGAAAGGATGAATTTTATTGTATGTAAATTATACCTTAATAAACCTGACAGCTGAAGACTTCCGACAGATGGGTTTTTCTTTTTCTACACACACATACACACACACACACATACACTCACAGAAAACAAGAGAAAAGAAGAAACAAGGGAAGACAGGGGAGAAGAAAAGAGGCTGATATGATGGAAAAGGGAGGGAGATTTTGTTAAGATTCTTTGATAAAGCAATGTAATTCCTAATTGACTATAACAGAAGTATGGTGCTTACCTGCCTAAAATTGCCAGCTACATGTCAAGGACGTATTAGGGGAATAAAAGATCTACCATAACATTTGAGAAGGTCTCCAAAATAAGAGCAAATAAAATATATTTAAAATAAAACATGTCATTATACAGTAAAGTAAAAAATTGGTGCTTCTTTCTACTTATGACAGAGCTCTATTATGAATGCCCTCCAGGCCAGAAGGCTTGTGCTTACCTGCATAGGTGTCTTAGAATAAAACAAGTATATTCAGGTCACCCCACCCACCCACCCACCCACCCCGTCCACCATAACCTGAAAGCCAAGGAGATAGCAGTGGCTAACTCTGCTCCCAGCACTAACCTCTTCAGAGGCACAGCCATGCAAAGGCACTATCCAGTTCAGGTCATGGTCAGCAAAAAAGAGGGAGTGACTTGTGTTTCTGCCATTTAGAGAGTGAGAGTAAAATTAATATACAGGATTACATCTGAAATCCACACATGGCATTAGATTCATTTTTTAATCAGGAAAGGGAGCCACGCTTGCAAAACATTTAGGCCAGTTAGCATGCATGAGTGCAAAGACAGCACAGAAAATATCCTTATTGAGGTAAATCACAGTAATTTAGCTCACAGAAGGTGGTTGGCTAAATTATGAGAAGAGTGGACTTCTGGAAGATCTTTACTGTGTAAAATCCATTCCCGCTCAATCCCATCACCCACTCCCAACCCCAAACCTCTCTTTTGAACGGTCACATTAGTGTTCTGGCTTCTTGCCCAAGAACTTGAAAATGAAAGGATGGAAAGTGAGCTTAATGTTCTTTGCTAGGCATAAGTCCCCTTTCTTCTTCAACACAGGCCCAGGGAGTTCCACTGGGGATTAAAGAGTAAGAATCCAGTATTTTAAATAGAATGATTTGATGGCAGCATCATAAGGATTTAGTGGGAGCTGTAAGAATAGGGGCCCCTTTTGGTCTCTGGGGTCTGTTCCCCAGACTTTGGCCGTGCTGTTTTCACATATGGGAAAATGCAGGTAGAATTTTCTTTCCAATCTTAACATCCTCTGGTTAAATCATATGCTTGCATTTCTCAGCCACTTCTGTCCAAATATGTTTTCCTAATGAGGCATTATATTCCTATGAAATCAAGCTGCTTTTCCTCAAAAAGAATATTTTGTTTGAAAAACACACACGATCTCTATTAGTTTGTGGACAGTAACATTATGTTATTTTAAAAATAGTATATGATGATACTTCCAAATGCTGGCAGCTACAAATTACAATTTATTTGTGTTCCCCACAGAATTTATAACATGTGATAGGTTTCCAGGCTAGCCCATACTGCCATAGTGCTAGCCCAGTGGCAAATTAACTGAAAAAAAAAGTCTATAATGTTACTTGTGAAATGGTCATAGAAAAATAAAACTGAAAGCTTTAGAAATTATTTAGATAAAATGACAATGCAAGAAAAGAACCAAAGCCCAGAAAGATTACAGAAAAAAATACCAGTAATTAAATACATAAAAACAGACGAAAATCCAAAGAATCATTTATCTCAAATACGGGTACTTAGGAAAAAGTGAGTAAATTGGAGAAAAATTTTAGATTGAGTTACATGGAGATTTTGAGAAGGGTTTCCAGGCACTTCTAGGGGTTGAGAAATCAATGGCATGGTTCTTTATTAAATTACATTCCTATCAAAATGAACAGGTTTTCTTTTTTTGATGCTGCATATTGCTAATATCGGGCTTCATTTGGGAAGAGACAAGCTGAAGAGCAGTGGTTTGCCGGAGGCAAGAGGAAATAGTGGGTTTCTTGCAATCTTTTTCTCATTATATGCAAAACAAAGTCCCTTCCCGTCCTCTCTACACATTTTCCCCGAGATGGCCTCTTTCTCACCCATGGATTTACTTGCTGATTATAAACCGACGATTCTCAAATTTGTCCCTCAAGCTCACACCATCTTTCTGAACTTCAGACCTACCTCATGCCTCCCACCAAGCTGTCCCGCAGATGAATCAGGTGATATTTGTCCAACAAGTACACTCTCTCCCCCAAGAGTTCCCTCCCAATCCCACCCACCCCCAGAAGACAAAAGGAAAAAAGTCCTCCTCTTCTTCCTGTCTTAATTGATAGCACCTCTCCCCTCACCTTCCCAGTCACCTGGGCCAGAAGTACTAGAGTCTCTAGGACTTTTCTCCATGGACCCCACATGTAATCAGCCCTCATTTTCTCTCCAATATTCCTATCCAATGTCTTGCAACTTTGTTCCCTCAGTTCCACCACCAGCACTACTGCAATAATTCAGTTATTATAGTAACTGATCTCCCTGACTACTCTCTTGCCCCTTGCAGTCCATTTTCCAGATTGCCAACAAAGTGATTGTTGCTCTGTTCAAAATCCTTCAGGGGCTCCCCATCGCTTACAACAGGGCTGCTCAAAGGGAGCCCGTCTGCCTCAGTCAGCGCAGGGGTCTGGGGAGGTGGTGCACGGTTGTGTTGGTTAAAACGCAGATTCCTGGGGTCTGCCCTGGAACAATGGAATCTGAATCTTTAGGGGAAAAGGAGTTGGTAAGACCTAGAAATTTGCAATTTTAAGCAATTTGCAGTGATTTTTAAAATACACTTATGTTTGAAAACTGCTGATTTAGGAGATGACGTCCAATCCTTTGGACTGGGAGAAAGGTCATCCACACTTTTCAGCCTGTCTGCTCTCAAGCCTCATCTCCTTCCACTCTGACACTTCTCTCTATTCTCCACACACACTGCTGTTTCCTAGATTTCTTTGCATGTGTCTTTGCCCTGCCTGGAATGCCCTCTAGCCCCCATCTCCCTGGTGAACATGATTCACCTTTCAAATCCCAACAGAAGCTGGCAAACTAAAGTAGAAGAAAAGTAATTATTTGTCCCAAGGTTCCTGAGGGTGCTCATGGCAATTCTTAGGGTGCATTTTAATAGCCATTTTCTACGTCTCCTTTGGTTACCATTAAAGCAATCACCAGAAATCCTCTGTTCCCCAATCCTTATTTAAGAATAGAACTAGCTATGCCATTAAAAAATAGGACAAAAATAAGCTCACACCTGCCCCCATTGACATTTACACAGGGGCCACGTCTGAGCCATGCAGAAAGGCTTTTTTTTAAATGGCTTTGTAAAAGGAAAGATTCCCCCCAAAGCAAGAATAATCATTATTATTTGTTCTAAAATCCAAATGTATATTTTTCCATCCTTTTTATTTACAATATAAAGTGCTTTTCTCAGTAAATCAACAAATATGAGTATTCATGTCACCAAGTGCTGATGATTAAAAATAATTACTTTAATGGTAGCTGGCCCGATGCCAAACATGATCAGGTTTTGCATTTCAAGCATGATCGTGGATAATTTACATCTCCTTCCACACCAATACCCCACCACACTTAATGGATTCTATTTTAGTTTTTATGAATTAATAGAAATTTAGTGCCTAATTCCCTATATTATAGTCCACCATTTGCTTTCAGAATCCACAGAATTATCTTTTTTTTAAAAGCAGGATGGCACAACATCACATAATTCTTAAAATGTTTAGCCGTCTGCTTTCCATAAGTCATGAGCAGAGGCACAGGAATGGGCTAAAATGGAAAGCAAAAACAGGACCAGGTGTCATGCCTCCCAGGGGGCCTCTTATTTACTCAGAGGAACCACTGTGACCAAGTTGGCACGCTGTCTCTTTCGCAAATAGAGAACGGGACCTCTCAAAGTCCAGTCACAGCCTGAGAGGCCTGGAGTCTTAACTAGGTGGGGCCTTGCAGTGTGAGAGAATATAGGGCCACCTTTTTCCTTCCTTTCTTTTTCTTATTCCTTTGAGGTTTCATCTATAGTGAAAATATGTAAAAACGGGGTTACAAAGAATTGTAGCAGGTTTTTTAATGTTTACATTTAACAAATCAACACTTTTAAGAAAAAATACAATATAATTGTATTATTCAGAAGATAATTATAGGATTTATTAACAAGGTATGTATTAATACCTAGTACCCTAAAGGCAGTGTGGCCCAGTAACAGGAATCCGATCTCAGTCTGTATAATTATTTTCAATCCTCTCTCTGTGATGCTATATGGACAAGTGACAGTATACAGTCATTTGAAGATAATGTCAAAAGTAAAAATTCGATGTCCCAAGTGAATGCAAGGACTGACCTCTTGGTCTCCCTGCTAGACAGATTTGTAAATATATGCACCTTAAAGTATATTAATTGGGGCCGGCCCCGTGGCCTAGCGGTTAAGTGCGAGCACTCCGCTACTGGTGGCCAGGGTTTGGATCCCGGGTGCGCACCGACGCAACGCTTCTCCGGCCATGCTGAGGCCGCGACCCACATGCAGCGACTAGAAGGAAGTGCAACTGTGACATGCAGCTATCTACTGGGGCTTTGCGGGGGGCAGAAAGGAGGAGGATTGGCAATAGATGTTAGCTCAGAGCCGGTCTTCCTCAGCAAAAAGAGGAGGATTAGCATGGATGTTAGCTCAGGGCTGATCTTCCTCACAAAAAAACAAAAATGTATTAATTATTGATAAGATCGGGGGAAAGGGACGCATTCTCAAGGATCTAGCTCAAGAGGTCTGGCTGTAGTAGGCAAAGAAGACACAGAAGTGTCACCAGGTCAAGAGGAGGCCCTACTGGTGCTGGGGAGAGGGAGCAGAAGTGTTAAAGGAGCAAAGGTGCTCCAGCATATAAAAACCCGGGGCAACCTATTATGAACATTCCTTGCATAGTTTGAGTCCTGCTAGCCAATGGTAGGCATTGAGAAGACATGGCTTTATTTGCTTGTTCTGATTTATGTGTTACTTGCACCAGTCTCTCTGACAGTGGGGAAATGTAACTGTAACTTGTATAGTGCCTTCATTTTTAATATCTCCTTTGACCATCCTTATGAAAGCTCAAGATAACTTTGGAGAAAAGAACAACGGCACTATTTTGCGGGAAGACCTGATTGGGATTCAAGACGTGGGACTGGGTACACATTTTATACGGTGGGAAGAAATGACTGAAGTCGTTCCATTTGCTTTGGGAAGGGAATCAATGTATGTCAGGTTATTAGCTTGACCACCAAGGAATGAAGCCCTTTCACATAATTACAAAAAGTTACTCTATTCCCTAGGGTCAGTGGGCTCTCCCACTTTGCCTGGCTGAGACTGCCTTGGTCTGAAAACAGCCTTGGACCGTGACACTACTTATTCTCCAGCCCAGCCAAATTGCAGGGTCTGGTGACCTCCATGCAGTTGGACAGTCAGCATGTAGGAAAGAGCCCTTACGCATCTGTGATAGTTAAGGTGAGACAGGTGTGGAGGACCAAAGCCAGCCACCTGTATCTCTTCCTACCAAGTCACCTGTTGTACCTTCTACAGAAACTTCTCAACTTCTGGAAAAGTGACTACACACATGCAAGAAAAGAAATAGAGGAAGGAAGAGAAAGGGGAGATGTGGAGAGAGAGACAGACAGAGAGAGAGATACACAGACTACAACTGCAGTACTTTCTGGTTGACTTTCCTGTGGATTCTTAGACTACCTCTGACCAAGACATCAGGACGCACACGAACCACCTGGAAGGATATCCTAAGAAATGTTTCTTATGTAATAATAGCTCTTACTTTTCATTTATTTACATTTTCACTCAGTAAACATTTATTTACCATCTATAGTGCTGTGGGTATCAAGCTAGGTGTTGGCGATACATTTGGTCCGTAAGCCAGTCTTTACTCTTAAAGAGATGGCAGTTCAGTGGGGAAACAGATGTGAAAACAGATCATTACAATGGGGCCAGCCCAGTGGCATAGTGGTTAAGTTTGCGTGCTCTGCTTTGGCGGTCCAGGGTTCGTGAGTTCAGATCCTGGGCATGGACCTACACACTGCTTGTCAAGCCATGCTGTGGCAGCATCCCACATACGAAATAGAGGAAGATTGGCACAGATGTTAGCTCAGGACCAATGTTCCTCACCATAACAAAAAAACAAAAAACAGACCATTATACTGTAGTGTGGAAAGTGTTATATGTCCAGTTATGTGCAGGCCAGGGAGGGAAGGGAAATGGGAGGAGGGGTGGAGCTGTGCAGGGAGGGAGTGGTCCAGCAGAGGCAAAACTCATGACCTTTATCCAGGAAGACCTTGCAATCCTATTCGGAGAAGGACCTAATTAATTGATGAGCAAAGCAGCATTAGATAGGTATGTCCTGTGCTCATAAAGGGAAATTGTAATTGCGATGGTTCAGGCAATCAGAAGAGTAGGCTTCGTGTGTTTCAAGGGACACACTAGGGCACGTGCAGCGAGGGTGAACACAGTTAGGAACCACTGCTGTTCTCTCAGCAGAGAGCCCTGTACTTTTTCTTTGTAATAATGACAACAGTTAAAATGAAGTGAGCTGTTACTGGCCTAGCACTTTCAATTTATTATCCCGTTTAATCCTTACAATAGGGAGTTTGAGGTAGGCACAATGAGGACACCCATTTTAGGAAAGGCCTAGTGAGAGCTGATGATTTATCTTACAGCTGGAAGTGATGGAACCTGGAACTGAACATAGGTAGTCGGACACCACAACCCATGAGCCCCATTTCTTAGGCCTGTTCTGCTCCCTCCAATGACTTAGCCCACAACCCTGGTGGCTTTTCTGCTATTCCCGGAAGCTGTGAAATAGCACTAGACTCAATGGCTCGGTGATGAGACCTAAATAGTGACCATCCTTCCTGTGCATGCACACAGTTGGGTCAACTGAGGTTCCTGAGCTCACTGCTGGTGCAGCTTTGTTGGAGGGGAAGAGTGACTCTGGGTGACCCAGTGGTGTATGTACAATAATTCTATTCTCCAGTCCTTTCCTCTGTCACCCTGAACAAGTGTGGTTTGACAGCTTAAGCAGTGTGTGAGGTGCATGTGTATGTGTGTAAAAGACGGAAGCAGAAGGCGAGCACACAATGGGACTTGCTCTCAGAGCCAGTTCTGCTGCTGGCTACACTCCCTCCCTGCTCAACCCACTGGGTTGGGAGAGCCAGACCTTCTGTGGTCCTTAAACTCTACTTACTAAAGAGCACCATTCTCTGACTTCTTGTGATTAAACTGCAAATTCCCAAGATCTTTGCCTTCTTCTCTCCTCTGCCTTATGGCCTAGTTGCTTCACACTTGATGGTGCATTGCTGATCCAAAAGGCAGCTTTCAGGCTATGCAGGGATTGAAAAGAAAGGAAACTACAAAATCCCTTTGTAAGCAAGGCCATTCCTAATATACAGTGGCAGATTAGAGCTGGCTTGTTAGACCCCTGGAACCTATTATTCAGGTCCATGACTTATGTAGGTCAGTGTAAATAACCTTGGGCATAAAACAGTTAACTTTTATGATGGGCGAGGCATCCAGTTTATGTGGATGGTTCAACATGCTTTATTGTGGTTCAAGCCAATTTTTGATTGAGAATAAGGCACAAGATGGGGGTGGCAATTGAACCTCATTCCCCCTTCATGTAAAGGAAGTCAGTGGGATCACTCAGACTTCCTAGGAGTGCCAATTTTACCAATTTCGACAGAATTTCAATGTCCATTTGGGTACTTTGCGACTGGGAGAAGCTGATTTGGTGCCTTGCTTATGGATTTGCGGTCTGAACAGTCAAGTATATCAAATATACGATTAATTGGAAGAGAATTGATCATGCTTCATTTTTAATAGTTTATCTTACTAATCTATTAGTAACTACTATTATTAATCTCTTTTAAAGTGTATTGAATTAGAACAAGATTCAAAGATATAATAAGTTCTACTGATTAGTATACTGTTTGCTAATTGTTGATTAATTTGCTCTTATTAACTGTTGCTTAATATAAATGGTTTTTACCAGTGTAGAACACTTCTTTCAACCCATTATGCATATCTAAACAGAATCAAAAGCTTTTCCGGAGGTACTTCTCTTAAATTCCAATTGATGAAAATATTCTTATAGGTTCAGATACTCGTTCTTGATCCTGGTGATATAAAAGAAATCCAAAGCATATATTGGTGGGCTAGTGGTTAAGAATCGGTGCTCTCACCACTGCGGCCCAGGGTCCCTTTCCCGGTCAGGGAACCACACCAACCATCTGTTGGTTGTCATACTGTGATGGCTGCAATGTTGCTGTGATGCTGAAAGCTATGCCACTGGTATTTCAAATACCAGCAGTGTCACCCATGGTGGACAGGTTTCATTGGAGCTTCCAGACGAAGACAGACTAGGAAGAAGGACCTGGCCACCCACTTCTGAAAAAAACTGGCCATAAGTTCCTATGAATAGCAGTGGTGCATTGTCTGATACAGCACCGGAATGTGAGAGGATGGCGCAAAAAGACCGGGGAGGGTTCCCCTCTGCTGTACACACGGTCATGAGGATTGGAATCAACTCCAGGGCACTACCAACAACAAAGTGCATATATTGTCTTCCCTAAAATCATACCACATTTAGTGTTGGCTGTTGCCTTGCTTCTATGACTTTTCCTGGACAACACACACATGGCTACCCAGCCTTCACTCCCGTCCCCAGGTATCTCTTGTTTCTCTGACAGTTCCTGACCAGGGTCATCTGCTGACCTTTGGCTCTGGTTGTTGATCTGGTGTCTGGACCCCTAACCCATCCTGCTGAGAAGGTAACTGATTATTGGAGGGCCTCTTGCCGTGATCATCCAAATGCTTACATCCTTGACTGATTGTAATCTTTTACAATTTCCCTTACCCCATTCTGAGAATTCCAGTTCTCCTGATATCCACACTTGAGTGTGACAGAGATAGAAAATATATCAAGTTGATGTGATGCCACTGATCTGCTCGAACTTGTGATGTCTGTTTGTGGATTAGAATGGAGTGGTTCTCCACCTGCCCACCTCTCATTTTTAGCTTTTTGCTGTTGGAAAATTAACTTAAATATAACTATGAATTTACATGAAATGTTCCTGTAATAGTCATCATTTTTACAGCCTTCTTTGGAAAGTCTTTTCAACCTGCTTTAATTTTCTTGATATCATTTACAACTTCCTGACACTAAATTTTATATTTATTTGTTTATCGTCTGTTTCTACCATTAGATGTAAGTTCCATGAGAGTAGGGATTATACCTGTGGTACTTAGAACAGTGCCTGACACACCGTTGGCAGTCAATATATATTTGTTAAATAAATGTCGAGTGGATGAATTAGCCATAGGCAAGAAGGGTTTGCAATATCCAGGAAAGGATATTGCTGATTATCAGTATAATGTGCTGATATCCCCTCTACAGGAATATTTAGGACTAAGATCTCTAGGATGTTTTGCTACAGTCTTTCCTGATATTGGGGGACGGATGAGATATTGTGGCACAGTAATTAAGGACATGGATTCTGGATTCAGACTGGCTAGGTTTGAATCTGGTTTTAGCTTTTACTATCTGTTCAAAATTTCTTGCATGTTACTTAATTTATTTGTGATTCAATTTTGTCTGTTTAGAATGAGGATGATAACAGTACCCCTTAAGCGTACTCCAAGGGTTGTTTTGAAGATGAAATAAAATATCTACAGCTCTTGCAATAGTGATTTGCTTATGGTAAGCACACAATAAGTGCTATGTATTACTAGTTGGGATATAGTTGCAAATAAAAGAAAACTCAATTCAAGTTGATAGTTGACTTAAATGATACAAGAAATTTATTGGTTCATGTAACTGAAAAGTTCAGAGGCAAGATGTGATTCAAACATGTATGGATAAGGACTCTATTTTTTTCTGCAATTCACTCCATTCTACCCTCCTCCCTTTGGAGACTTCATTCTTCACAGCAGTAAGGTGTTGCAATAATTTTTGACCTTACAGACACATTGCATACTATCAAAAGTAAGAGAGATTCTCTTTCGATAGCTTCAATGGAAGGTTGGAGAAGGTCTTGCCTAGAAGCAATAACTCCGGACATCTCCCTGGGAAAATTGTGTTACATGCCCATCTTGACCCAATCACTGTGGCCTCTGCGATTGAATATATTTATTGGCATAAGCTAATCCTGTATAACTTGGACTGGAGATGCTGTCAGCTTGCACTGAAACACTTGGACTTCATGGTGGAGGAGTAGAGACCCAGACCAAAATTGGGGCACTATTAACAAGAGGAAGGGAAAATGGATGCCAAAAATAGCAAAAGTATTCTATTGATGAAAAAACTATAGAGAACTTCTTCAATCCCACTGATGCTGTAAAACGGGCAGAAGGAGAGGAAATTTCCTCAACACTACATCACCTTCACAAAACATTTATTTTGTTGAAATGGTCTATCTGATGCCCTGCAATGGACAGAGTGTTCCTCCAAGCTCATGGCTTGCTAAAAAAAAAATTTTTCACTCCAAGCTCTCCCTCTTCAACAGTCCCTCCACCAACAAACACATTATTTTATATTTTCTGGAATCTTTGGATGTCCTTGTGTATAATATGAATGAGAAGCCTTAATCCCTTATAATCTAGGATTACATTCTTAATTTTATAAAATTAAAGCATCTTTTTCAGTTAATTCTCTGACATAAAATAAAAACTAATAATAGTGGGTGAATTTAAAATGGAAAGATGGTACATTTTATATGATCTCTTTTTTGTCAATTTGCATAGGATATTGAAATATAACCATAATTTTATCACAGCAGCAAAGGTTCACAACACAGTGTCAAGCATCCTGTTACGGAAAATGTTCAGGTCATTTTTTATTCTTGCTTTCTTTGTTTTAATGATATACGCAAAAGACATTGCTTTCATTGTAACCTTCTGTATAAAACACTATATTGACATCTGAGGATTAAGTTTTAATTAAAGTAAGACTTCAAATGGTCTATTATCCGTGATCCCTATATAATGATCACAAACACAACCTAGAGCAGGCAATGAAACAGATAAATATGTTGAAAAGACAGCTAACAGCTCCATTTAGCTCACCCACGCTTGCCAAACTTGACACACACAATTTATCCCAGACTGATGGAACAGGAGCATAAAATATAGCCAGATTGTGATACTGTATGTTTCTCAGATGGTGTTTCCTTGGACTGAAAATCAGGTATCTCGTATGCCCAGATATGGTATTCAGATAGCTGTAGATGGGCTTTTTGCCCAAACTTACCAAATTTTTTATGCTTTAGTTTGGGTCTTCCTTGGGAGCAAGGTTAATGGTGAGTCTCTCATCTGTATAACATCTTGGGTAAAATGAGTGCTCATTTCTCTCCAGCACAAAGAGAGAGTGGAGAGACATCCATGATTAAACCCAGACTAACTCCTAGAGGAGAGTGAGAAATGAATCCAACAAATATTTAACAAACAATAATAATTTATCACAGTGATTGTAAATGATAAGAAGTAAAACGTTTGCTGTAAAAGTGGCTCCAATGATGTTTTTAGTCTCTAGATTTTTTAGATCTTCACTCAACAGTTTTATCAGGGGAACTCGCAAAAGGGAATTCCACTCTGGACTGATCTGAATTTGAGTCTGTTTTCAAAAGTGATTCAATAACTTGGATTCTAATAGCTTGTACATGAAATGGGACACGCCTTAAGTGGCAGTCTCATGTAGGGTGGGGGACTAGACCACAGCTGCAGTGTTGTCCATTTTTGTTGTCCATTTTTGTTAGAAAAAACACCCCCTTTCCATGTGTGTTCCCCTTCCTGACCCCCGTTCAGCCAGCCACTTCCTACTTCCCAGCTCAGGACTTGCTTAGTCTGGGCTAAATTGAGTCCAAAATGTACAGAAAGCCCCTGTCAGCAAGAAGCCAGTGAAAGAAACCTCTTGTGGACATGGATCGAAATGGAAATAACCTGCCGCTTCCCAACACCCCTGTCCTTTTCTATTTAGGACACTGGAGACACACAGAAGTTGAGAGAGTGTGGATGAGGAAGTGAGGGGAACATGGTGTCTCTTGGCTCCAGGGAGGGTTTTAGTAGTATCGCCCTGACAGCCAAGGACATTCTTGCTGCTGTCACTCATCCTCTTCTTCTATTTCTACTCTGATCCAAAGGTCTCATTTTCCACCCTCACCAAGTGAAGCAGGCTGGAGGTAGAATCTGGGATTCAAAAAAAACAGCAATGTCTAAGCAGAGCCTTCTCAAGTAAGTAAAACCAGTGAAAGGTCTTCGCTTTTGCTTTCCAAAGGAGGGCGTGATGAAAAGGGTAGTGGAGACAGAGATGTTATGAATAGGTAATATACTATGCTAAATGGGCAATTATGAATAGGCAATATACCACAGTAAAATGAACCACAGGTGGTTCAGACAAGGAATAGTTACCATGTGGTGTCACTTTCAGAGAGATCCGAGTATTGGTAGGAAGCCTGGCAGCAGGACCAGGATAAGCCACTTTGCTCATGGGTGGCAGAGCTGGGTATGCAAACATAAGAGAAAGACAAATGTTTGTTTGATTTTTTCCATTTGCTTTCTTGGAGGAAGCTTACCCACCCTCTAATGCAATCGGTCTCACCACTTCTTGGAAAAACACTGCTGCCTCTCCTCCTCCCCTGGCCGCACCACCCTCACTGGGAATGTGGCTCTGCTCTCTGAGCTCTGCAGTGCCCCAGGATGCCCCCAGGAGAGCTCTCCAGGACTCTCGAGCTGACTAGAAGAGTCCCTAGCGTGCAGCCAAGAGCCAAGGCAGAGCAGAAAGAACAGGTTTCGACTGGACAGAAGGGAGTGAGGCCAACTTAAGGAAGGTAGCATCAGGACTGCTAACCAAAGAGGGCTCTTCCCTCAGCCTGAAATCACTTTCTCCCTTCTCCACCTGGAAAACGCCCCCTCAGTTGCCAAAACCCAGCTCAAAATCCTTCTTCCCCAGGAGCCCTCTCCAGACTCTCCCAGTCAGAGTGGGCGGCACTTTCCCCATTATAGCAATTCTCTCCTCTCTTTCACTGTTCACCTGCATGCTTTCTCTAGCCAGACTGTGCACCTTTAGAGGAAGAGGCCCTGTCCTGTTTATTTTTATCTTCCCCAAACCTGGAACAACAATGGTATCGATGATGACAATGACGAAAGTGAACACTTATATAGCCCTTACTAGGTGCCAGCCATGGTTCTGAGTGGTTCACATATTTTCATTCGTTTATCTTCACAACAACCCTACGAGGCAGCTTCTATTATTCCACTCATTTTACAAATGACAAAGCTGAGACCCAGAATGGTTGAATAGTCCTTTAAAGATTAAGAAACAGGGACACACAGCTTCTGAAGCTTGGGCCTGCTGGCAGACAAACTCAGCATTTGTCTCTGTCCTCTCTATTGCCAGAGCACATAGTAGGGCATCTACAAATGATTGAATGAATAGACTGGGAAAGGAACCTGAAATGAATGCCACCTGAGAATGGTTTAGATGATTTTGTTTTGTGTATGAGATATATAGAGACCATCTCTTGTTCTCAAACTCTTAGTCTGAAGAGAGATTGATTTCTTGATTAATGAATTTCTTAATATGAATAATCTTAGAGAAATGTAAAAATAAATACTACTTAGTTATATACAACATACTGGCATATATATATGTATGTGTGTGTGTATATATGTATACATATTTAAAATTTGGAACATAAGACTGCAATGAATATTGAATCAAATAATCTCAAATATAAAAGTCATCTACATCAACCACCAATCTTGTGTTTGTGCCCCCTCTATAGAGTATTCATTAATAATGATTATCCAGCCTTAGACTGAACTTCTCCAGAGATGGGAAACTCCCTACATTTCAGTACAGCCTATTCAGTGTAATTTTAACTCAGCTAACTTCCTGGGGCATCCGCCCACTGATTTTAGTGGGAGGCAAAGTGCTGGGCCAGAAGACATCTCTGGCTCCCTTTTCTCTATATATTGCCAAGTTATTAAACGTTAATCACTCTATCAGAAAAGAATCAATCATATAGATTTTACTCATTGTATTTGTATCTTATTGCTTGACATTGTTTCATTTTTTGGGGTTTTGGGAACCTAGGAAAGAAGAGAATGAGACTTTAAAAAAAAAAGCAAACATGACAGTAGGATCTGTAAGTCACTTAGAATATGCTTCTCAAGATCTAATGTGCACACGAATCTCCTGGGGATCTTGTTATATGTAGATTTTGATTCAGTAGTTCTAATGTAGGGCCTGAGATTCAAAATTTTTAATAGCTACCCCATTGATGCCAATACAGCTGGTTCAGGGACCACACTTTAAGCAGCAGAAAATTAGAACTTATGAAAGTGTGAGACTGCATTTGCAATAATTCTCCTGTTCTTGGCACTTTCCTTTAAATTAGGACCTCTGCTTGTTTAAGACCTCTAGTGTGTCCACTTACCTGACAGCGGGATTTCTCAAACTTCAGTGAGTATAAAGAATCATGTGGGAGAATTCTTTAAAAGTTCAGATTTTTAGTCCTTTCCAGATATTCTACTTTGGTAGATCTAAAAGATCTACCAAAAGACCTATACACTGCCCATCAAGCCATGCTGTGGCTGTGTCCCACATACAAAACAGAGGAAGATTGGCACACGTGTTAGCTCAGCGACAATGTTCCTCAAGCAAAAAGAGGAGGATTGGCAACAGATGCTAGAATTCTGAATTTTTTAACCAATGCGTCCCCCACATATGATTTTGAAGCCGATGGCCTTTGGCTCAGGCTTCAGGAGGCACTGCCTGGAATGAATAAGTTAAGTGGAAACACTGGTTCTCTACATAGGTCATCATTCTTAATCACCAGAGTGAAGGATGTGAACGAAATGGTGACCATATTTTGTAGGGATTGGTAATGAAAGCCCAGAGTCATACTGTTTGGTGAAACTACTCTCTCACAGCCACAAGGACATGCCCCAAGAATGCCTGCCTGACTGGAGAATCCAGTCCACATGATTTTGTTCCAGGAAAACATCAATAAATAATAACATTCAGAGAGCAAACGATGTAGTGGACAGATGGATACCATTTATTATTGAATTAGCTAGGCCAAGGTGCCATTTATCTGGGTTCTGCCTCTTAACAAATGGCATCTTCATAAAATGAAATGGTGCTACAAGGCCTCTGCCAAATTAGTAGCACTCTTGTTTTAATTTGGATCATTAGAAAACCATCCAGCTCCCACAGGGCCCAGAAGAAAATTAGCCACATTTGAAAATACCCAAGACTACGAACTCACAGCTCTGGTTTTCCAATCTGTTTTCTTCCCAGAGGACATGCAGGAAACAAGTAAGTGAGGTCAGTGATCTTCACTAAGCCTTGGAAATAAACTATCCAGGGGGTATCAGTGAGAAGCAGGGACCACTGGGAAGGAAGAATTGGTGAGATGTGTGATCCCTGCATAACGGAGCTGAGACCAAGGAAACTTCCAAGCTGATTTCTTGAGCTGCTGGGAGGTGGGTAGGGTTTCTGCCATAAATATTTCTTAGGAAACCAAGAATCCAATTCGCTTCCTGTGCAAGCTGGCAAAATGCCACTGAGATCAAGCA
The DNA here is from genome assembly GCF_020826845.1 of Diceros bicornis minor. Lineage (NCBI taxonomy): Eukaryota > Metazoa > Chordata > Mammalia > Perissodactyla > Rhinocerotidae > Diceros > Diceros bicornis. Next base: position 21,739,320 of record NC_080751.1, read on the forward strand.
TACCCTAAGTAAAGTGAATGAATAGAATGTGAATATTCTTATTCTTATACCATGTGTGTATCACCAGAGCTCTTGGCTCATTCACACATGCTCATATAATTATTTCTAAATGACCCTGTTGCGTTGAAAGCTTGCTAAGGTTGTGGTAAGATGATGAAATGAAATCTGTGCTGCCTAGGGGGAAAACACTAAGGAAACACAAATTTTAAATGTGGATTGTATGTGTGTGCATTTTTGTGCCGACTATGTGTTGGAACGATGTGACTTTTTCTATTGGGATAAGTGGTAATGCACCAGTAATAATCGGAAAACAAAACTGCTAGGAAAATTATTGAAAAATATGGATGTGCGTGCAGGAATCTTTGGTAAACAATATGCACATCTACACATCAGCAGAGTTTGTACTCTTTCCACTCCCAAGTCCTCGCCAACGAGGCAGGCTGATTGGATATGGTGATAGGGGATCAAAGGAGTTTTCGGGATGGCCATCCTCTGACCTTTCCAAAGCAGACAAACACTCAGGGTTGCACGGAGACATAACAACATACGGTGACGTGGAGACTTTTGTAACAAGACACAGATGTAAACAACCAAAAACGTGCCCAACTTTGCCTCCTTGATTAGTGTTGGCTTCATTCTTTTTTTTTTCCAAACTAATTGATATTCCTTGGTCTTATGAGAATCAGAAGGCTTCTTAAGAAATGATTTCCATATTATTGACATTTGAGGACCATACAGTCCAACCTCTACAGTCAAGGTTGCTAAAACACCGAGGTTAAGTGGCCTGTTCAAAAATCACATACAGTTAGTTGACTGCAGAACCAGAAAGTTGAGGATAAAGCTCTAGACTGACACTTTCTACATTGGCTCTTGCCCTACCGAACATCTATGCAGGATTTGTGTCACCCTGGTTATTTAACCTTGACACGTTTATGTGGATGATAGTATTTCTAACTTGTTATCTCATGCATCCTTAGTCCCTGGCCTGGAAGAAAGTAAATAATTAGAAAACATTGCTAACAATATTTTCTGAATGAATGAATGAACGAATGAATGAGTCTTGTATACGGATTATCTTTTCAGATTTCTAGTATATTTTTATATGAGTGTATTCTTTTTGAATATAAACTGTGATATAAAAAAATATAAACTGTCATTTAAATTTCCGTTTTCTACACACACTGCAATCAGCAATACCACTACCGATGGTACCATCATGATGACTCATCCTTAATGGCAACAGAGTCTGCATTCAAAACCATTCACATTCAGGGGGCCAGCCTGGTGGTGTAGTGGTTAAGTTCGAGTGCTCCACTTTAGTGGCCCAGGGTTTGTGGGTTGGAATCCTTAGCATGGACCTACACACTGCTCGTTAAGCCATGCTGTGGCAGTGTCCCACATACAAAACAGAGGAAGACTGGCACAGATGTTAGCTCAGTGACAATGTTCCTCAAGCAAAAAGAGGAGGATTGGCAACAGGTGTTAGCTCAAGGCTAGTCTTCCTCACCAAAAAAAACCCATTCACATTCAGTTTTACATGTTAAGGGGCAGCTTCTCAGGGAGGCCAGTTACAAACGGCAAATAATACCTTATGAGGCAATACTTAGATGGAGACCTTAGAATCCATTTTCTCCAAAGGTAGTCTTTCTAATTGGATTATCACTTGTGGCTGTGGCTAAAATCAACAACCACAGATTATGTGAACTTTTCTATCTTTCTCACACTGTACACGCACATGGGCGTACACTGCATAAAACATGCCTGTGTGTTTTCTAATCCTTCTGTTTTCAATTTCTCTTCTTCTCCTTGAAACCTGTGCGTTATTTTAATAATACATAATTGTTTCCTGCTTCTTCTTCTGTTGCCTTTCTAGTGCTCCTTACCATTATCTGCCACTGCTGGCTAGCCTGTAATCCAGGGCCTGCCTTATTTTCCTCTCTAGTGGATGTGCAAAGGCACAGTTTTAAGACAGAAAGCTAATGAATGCAGTTTTTCTTCCTTTGAGCTCAGAGAAGCACCATCAGGATGGCGGAGCTGGAGTAAAAGGAGATGGCTCCACTCTCCCTCAGTCTGTTCCAGGTTAATCTAGCTGGTTCTGAATTGAACAGGAAAGTCTTGAGCTGCCCCTAGTAACTCTCTTTGGGTCTCCTATTGGCCCGGGGCATAGGGTGTGCTGATTCCAACAGAGCGAAATAAAACTGTGAGGAGAAAACCAGATGGAGAGTGGGCCCTGCAGGAGGAAGGTTTCTGGTCCCCACTCCTCCCATTAGCCCACGTGCTCCCCTGTGTGTGTAGAGTGTGTGTGTGTGTTTGAGGGGAGACATCGAAGCAAAAGGGAGGTAGACTTGAGCTTATTCTTTATTCGTTGACATTTGACAATATTGTTTTAGCCAGATTTGCACGATCGTTGGAAAGTAATTTCGTAGCCTGAAAGCCATTTACCAAGATGATGCCTTTTACCCGATCTGAGTCAGACGCACTATTGTGGGGATGCCCTATGATCCTCTATGATGCTGATTAGAAAATCCAACAGAAGAAAAACCCAAACAAAACCCACAATCCCTATGGATACCAAGAAAAGTCACCCAAGAGTTAGATTTGAAATGCTAAAAATATTTCCAATTAAACGACTCAGTATCTGCTCCTATATGTAACATGAGGTATGAATACAAGTGCGTCTGCAACTCTGAAAACACATGCTCATCTCTGTGGTGACATCACATCAGTTTTTACTTATCTGTCGACAACCGAGTGCTCTCAATACCCCAGTGCAGGTTCTGATATAGAAAGCAGAGTGCAGAGAGGGGAAATATGTGGCGAGGGGCCCAGCAGGTCTGATGTGGTGCCACTAGGTACGCAGGGGAGCTGAGGCCTACTGAAATCAGAGAGCTGTTTCTACTCAGCCCCCTTGAAGTGCTTCCTCTGAATCATCTCACGGGGATCCTCGGACCAAAAAGAGGTGGCCTTGACTCCCGCCTACTTCTGCTTTGAAAATGTAAACCTAAGGGGTCCCGGATGGCCGGGCTTGGGGAGCCTGCTTTCTGGTTTTCTGACTTTCTTTTGAGGCCAAGCATGATAAAAGAAATGGTGAAAGAACTCTGGGTTCTTTGATAGGCTGGCACATGCAGGTTGGGACAAGCAGTGTGTGAAATCCTCCACTCGCCCCTCTGAGGCACCATCTCCACCCTGCGCGGAGGCCCCAGGACTGCTCCAGCTGCATGACTTTACGCTCATTTCATTTCTGGTCTCGACTCCTTCTTTTGTCCCGGAGAGTCTATATGAGGCAATCGTTGCTACCTGTTATGATGAGCCAATGCCCTAAAGAACATTTCCTAACCCCGCTCCACCCTCCCTGAGAATGAGTTTAACCCTAGAAAGTTCCTTGAAGAGGCCCCAAAGGAGTCCTAAAAACCACCGCAGAGGGAGGGGATGCTCACCTGCTGAGGGAAGGCCACGCGGAGGGAATGTGATGTAGTAGAGACACTCCCTCCTCTATCTTGATGGATGACTTAAATACATTAGATGCCTTTTAAAAGTAAGTACATATTCTCAATGCCTCCTTTCCTACCCCCTGCCCCTTGTGCACACCTTTTTTTCTGTTTTATACACACACATACACCACCGCCCCCCACTACCAGGACCACCACCACCAGCGCCAGTGCCAGGCAGCACCATCAAATAGATCCACACCTAAATCCTGGTGTGCCACGTGAGAACTGCGTGGCCTTTGACATATTATTTGACTTCACATGCCTCAGTTTCCTCAGATGATGAAAGAAATACTAACAGCCCCCTCATACGGGAGGCTGTGGGGGTTAAGAGAGGAGATGAAGTTTCTCACCTAGAATCTGGCCCAACACCTGTCGCTCCAGAAAGGTAAACGTCAGTCCACCTCCCCCTCCCCCTCCCTTTGTTTCTCCTGGAGTGGAGCCTAAGCGCTGTCCTCATGACCTCTCATTTTTGGAGGTCTTCACGTCATAAACTGCCCTTCTTTCCTCACATCTGAAGGATTTTGCCTTCTCATACAGTAATGGTCACCCTAGAGTGTAGACTCTTAGGGAGAGCCTGACAGCTAGAGTCTTAGGAAGTTTTCCTCCTTTCTCCCCTCAGTCTTTCCTGCTTCACTTAAAAAATGCCGAGATGAAATGGCATATATCTGGAAGTGCTTTCCTCAGCAAGACGGCTTTCCCTCTGGATCTCTGCACAGTCATCTAAATGTAGTCTTCACAGATTAAAATTGAGTGCCACAGAGGGGCTCTCCCAGCAACCACTCAGCTGCTTTCCTCTTTGGGGTCCAGGGTCTGTGCTCCCTGAACGAAGACCCCTTTGACTTCAACAAATTGGAATAACACCTATTTCAAATATATTATTTGATGAAAGCGGATGTCAGCAGATACTGCCTATGTAATTGATATTTGATTTATTCAAGATTTATGCATGCTGTGCCTTAGATTTATTAATGATAATCCCCGGCTCTTGTGTTTAATACAGTGGAACCAAAACATAATTTGCTGGGATCAGTCAGAAATGCATCAAAGTGATTAACTCTACATGCAAACCATTATCCAGTGACATCCCTACTGTGCACAGTGCAAAAGGAGGCAATAATACAGTAATTGGCTTCATTTATGCAAGTTACATATTTGCCGTGATTGCTGGTAAAATTTGGTCCCTTTTATCTCTGATTCTGCATCTCCATATCCCTTGTCATCCTTTGATGCTCCTTTTTCAGGCAGGATTCTTAAATGAGTGGGGGTGTGAACACACACATACACGACATCCCATCCCAGAAATTATGCACTAAGGAAAGTGCAGAATCTTATTAAAACAGATAGGAGGGGAACTGTCCTTCTCAGGAGGCCTCCTGGTGGGACACTGCTTCTGGTGGGGGTGAGGGGGTACCTCTCTCCCCCAGGGGAATGCCAGTCAATGGAAATCATATTCCAGCACTGCTCTCTATCCACATCTGTCACCTATAGCAATACTCACACAGGCTTAAAAACCATTGCCATCTTGGAGTGGACATTTGGGATTACGCAAACAATCACTAAGATAACTTTTTTTGGGAAAACGCCGATTCACTTATGTTTGTTTTCTGTTGTGTTTTGTTTCTGCTAATTAAAACTTAATTGCATGGAAAAACTTATTATAAAACTATTCTTCCTAATTTTTTGTTTTAAAATAACTTTTCTATTATTAATTGTTGATTATAGTAGATGAGAGCAGTTTTTATTTAAAAAAATTGAAAGTAAAAATAATATACACATGTGGCAAAATATTCAAAGTCTATGAAAACGTGTGAAATGAAAAACAGAAGTCTCCCTTCTCTGTTTTATCCTCTATCTCTAGTCCTTCTCCCCAAAGGTAATCATTGTAATAGCTTCTAGTGTAGCCTTCCAGAAAATGTAAACAGTATACCCACATATATATGCACCATGTGTTTTTCATTTAATACTGTAACTCAGAGATGTTTCCCTGTTTGCACCTGGAGAGCTACCTGATCATTTCCATTGCTATCTATGATCATTTTTAACTGTTTAAAGTGCTGCCTGGCCTGGTCATGCTGTACAGTAAGCTTTATACTTGGAAATTATTTCAAAATTCCAGCCTGGGAACTGGGGCGGCAATTTACAATGAAGTAGCATCTTGTGAGGATTTACAGCAAGATGGAAACACAGACTGCATCCCACATTTTACGGCAAAACTTGTAAATAGTCCTTGATTTCTCCTTTGCCCAGAATGTGCCATCTGTCTTCAGGGCATCTGGTGGAACGTGTCAGTACGTCAGCATGGCATCTTGATGGGTGAGGGCATTTCTGACTCCTGCACCTAATGCCAGGTTTATACTGGGGTTTTAGTGTATTCAGTAACACATTGGTAAACACTGCTTACAGCACCTACCTCATGGATCTAACATGATTCACAACTAATTTAAAATGAAGTCCCAGGATGCTTTTCTTTGGTATCTTCATGGAATAATATCAGTTGCTCTATATCAGTTTCTCTGTTGCTTCCCAAACAGTATTAGAGGTACTCTAAGAATATACAGGGATGGCTTACAAGGAGCATTCTTTTGCATTTTTAATGCCATTAGGGAACTGCCCCGAATCAAATGGGTATCTTTTGACGTTTTCTAGCTCATCTTTTTCAATCACTATGAACAATGCCCTGTGTTCTGAATGGTGTTCTGCATGGGCTAGGCCTATTTATACACATCCTAGGCCTTGGTTGTTAAGAGCACTCTCTACTCAGCAAACCCACTACCCTCCTGAGCCATGGATGTGGCAGTTCATTCTCTGGACTCGTTTCTCTTAGCTGCTACAGAAGCTATTCCTGCTTCAGCAATCCCAGTGATCTATCTTTCCTGTCCTAAAAGTTAATTGATTCCTGCTTCTGAGTACTGTCGACTATGAAGAGCTATGTCTTCGCTGGGCAGCAGTGTATCAGACGAGGTCCATCTGGACTCACTTGGAAATTCTTCCAGGCTGCTGTAGCTGGGAATAGCCAGAGGACCCTGGGCCTGAAGTCTAAAAGAAATTAGGACAGGGCTAAAAGAAGCCTGAGAGAGTGATTTCAAAATGTGAGTATAGCTGCCAGTCTTCACAGAGTAAATCTTCAGACTCCCAGGAGATAAGGGGACCATTGCTGGTACAGAACGGAGGGACCGGTGGGCAGTTTGTAAGCTGATAACCATTATGGCGAGCTGATCCTAGAGCAAGGCTCACCAGCGTGCAAATCCCGACTGTATATACTTCTTCTAGCTGAGAGGCCTCAGGAATAACACAACCACTCTGGGCCTCAGTTTCTTGTTCTAGGGGGAAAAAGTCTCTCTTGAGTGTTATGGAGACAACTAGGGAAATGTGTATGACAAAATGTATATTAGGAAAATGATACATGATGCTAGCAGAGTGCTTGGTACCAATACCTGATGGACAATGATATCAATAATAGTAACATTTATTACTGTTCAACAAGGTCCCAAAATTCAGGCCACTAGCAATTTTCTCAAGGAAAGGCTATGAGGACTTCAGATACCTAAGCCCTGCTCTGGAGGGCATCTGAAGTCCACCAGGCCACCTCCTGCTCACCATCTATTGCATGGGCTTTAGGCTCACTATCCCCCAAAACTCTCTTATGCTTCCTGTGAGCCAATGATATTGACAATCCCAAAGGGATTGTTTTGCTGTTGTTTACTGAATGCAGGTCCAACACCTAGACCCGAGGAGTATAATAAGGAGGAAATGCTTGGAGACCCTGAAGCAGCAAATGCTTAATTAACTTCAAAGCACGAGGGGAAAGGCTGGCTGAGGCTACCTAAAGTTCAAAAAACATTAGCTCCCCTCCTGGAAGTGAGTCCTTTCCTTCCAGAGAGCACTGTTCCTGTTCGAGTTTGTGAAATGACACGTGATGCTAAGTTTGGGTGCTTTAGGCTCATGAAACCTCCTTTACTGCTGAGCCACTCTTACACTTGAGGCCAGATGGTAATTTTTGGATTATCCACGACATTCAATTGGGCCTGCACAATAGCAGAATATGAGGATGAAATACGTTCAAAGTTCTTCTGGGCCACCAAGTCACAGATATTTGTAGAAGGTTAGAGTCTGAAGGGATCTTGGAAATCATCTATCTTAGTGTCTTGGCTTTCAAACTTATTTGGGATGGGTGCAGAATAGGTTTTATCAAATAAATTCTTGTACAGGATACCAATAAACTGATAGAAATGAAGTTACTTTTATTGGAGGACAAGAGAATTCCCCTCTGCGCAACTCTGGGATCTGAAACACCTTTGAAAATTACATCTGTCTAATTTAATTTTCACCTAATAGGAGAGGAATATAAGGCATGCTGTCTTTTTTTTTTTTTTTTTGTGAGAAAGATCAGCCCTGAGCTAACATCCATGCTAATCCTCCTCTTTTTGCTGAGGAAGACCGGCTCTGAGCTAACATCTATTGCCAATCCTTCTCCTTCTTTTTTTTACCCCCCAAAGCCCCATTAGATAGTTGTACGTCATAGCTGCACGTCGTTCTAGTTGCTGCATGTGGGACGCGGCCTCAGCATGGCGGGAGAAGCGGTGCGTCGGTGTGCGCCCGGGATCCGAACCCAGGCCGCCAGTAGTGGAGCGCGCGCACTTAACTGCTAAGCCACGGGGCCGGCCCAAGGCATGCTGTCTTAAAGCATGGTCTCCTGAGCACAACGTCAGTCTCACCCGGGAGCTTGTTAGTAACTCAAGTTCTCAGGTCCACCCCAGACCAACCAGTGGTAGAGTTCAGGCATTTGTGCTTTAACACAAATCCTTCTAGATGATTCTGATGCCTACTTCAGTGGATACTGCAGGCTCATTTAACAAAATTCAGCTTTGGTAGGTGGCAAGGCTGCCCTCTACAAAGCTCTGAGATTCTAGGGTATGCACCTTGTCTTGAGAGTGGTTCTATTCTATTGCACACACGTTTGTAGCATTGCAGAGAACTCTAGGTCTATTCTACTTTGGAAACAATTCAAACAGTGGTTCTTTTAGACAAATGGCTTATAATCAAGAGATTTTGATCCCTATGATAGATTATTTTAAGTGTATTTGGCCAGTAGCCCAAATTGTTGCAATAGGATTATACCCAAATATATGCTATTCCACAGAGATTATAATTTGTCAGTTATAAAAATAAAGCATGCTTTAAATTTAAAGAGTGATTTTTAGTTTTCAAAACATGTTTCCATACACTGTCTCATTTGATAATGCCTCTCCTGACACTCTACCACTTCCCTCCTCCCATTTTTCAGGGGTGAAAAAATAAAGACCAGAGAGGTTAGTTGAGTTTTCCTAGGCCACACACCCAGATAGTGGTAGAATGAGCATTCGAATCCCATTCTCCTAGTCTCTTATTTTTTCTGATGTTCCAGGAAATACATTAGACAAATTTCTAAGATGCGAATTTACAACCAGATCAATTTCCCCCACAAAGCTTCATTCTTTTCTCTCTCTTCTGTTGCTCATAATTGATAGTAATAAGCTTCATAAAGGGCCTAAAATTCCTGAATCCCCACTTCAGTGATTCGTTAGGGAGCTCCCTGCCCCATCCTGGTGACAGGTGAGATGTGAAGTGTCATAACTAAGGCAACAATTCCCTTCTGATCCTATTGGTGGGCATCTGTTTCTAGTTGTACTGGCCAAACACTCCCTTTGCAGGAAAACTAATAACATCTTAACATATTGTCTTGAATCTGGGCCACCTAATGACCTTGCATGGAGATTAATTGAAGGTGTTAATGGCATAGTTCCCAGACGGGAATGTCAAAATACTGGCTTGGCCTGCTATGTACATGTTTTAAGAGGATTTGCTATTGATACTGAACTGGATTAACTTTAAATGTAAAGAAAAATACTATAACTTCAGCAACCACCTGTGAAGCAAGTTTCTGTAGCTAAGGAGTCTGGATTAGTGCTCCAAGCAGGGAGTAGGATAATGAATTTGACATCCCATCTTGACTCCCTGGGAAAAATTCCCAGGATACAATCTTCTTAAGTGGGGGTATTATAGGAAGAAAAATTCTGTTGAGGGTTGAAACTTCTTTCTATGACCTTCTATGAGACTGCACATGGAAAATGCCATTAGAGATTAGAGTTGATTTACGGGTGTTCTGTACTATTATCCACCACCCAACCCCCAAGGCAGAAATGGGCAAAAGACCAATGAAAAGATCTACACTTTTAACTATGTTTCCTTCAGTATTTACATAGAAAAGTATTCCACTTTCAGGAAACTTCAAGCTTAGTTATCATAATTGTCTTGCACCTTGATCCTGGTAAAATCTCCCCTTCTCTCTATCAGTTCCATTTTCCTTTTTTCTCTTTATTTTAGCTACCTTAGTGCTTGTGTGCTTGTGTACGTGTGTGTTTATTATAATTCACCTTAAAGGCTTCTCGTGGAATATAAATTATAAAGACATAAAAGTAAACACAGAATAATCTCCTTTCATGCATATATTTACAAACCCGTAAACTCTAAGGAACAGTGAATTGGATTTTAAAAACATTGAGAACTACTATTACTGGGCTTTTCTTTGCCCAGTTTATTCAGCTATTTTGGCCAAAGGAACCAGAGAAAGTCTGTCAAAACCAGATCAACTGCTGGCTGCATAACTGACTAGAAAGTAAAAATTATTGACTGAAACGGAGCACCACAAATTCAATCATGCCTTAGGGAACAGGCTCTTGAAATTATAATTTCACAAGTCTTTTCTGAGGAATGATTCAGTGCCCATTTCTTGGAGTATTCCTTCTCTGTGCTCTTGCAACACTCTGTGCATACAAGTCTCTGCACATTATTGTATACTATTTGTGTGTATTTTCTCTGTTCCCATTTGTCCTGACAAAATGTGAGCTTCCCGAGGGTAGACATGTGTCTTATTTATCTTTTTAATGCCCAATGTTTCCAGCAATGACTGACATATAATAGGCCTCAGTATGTATTTTTGTAGATGAGTAATTCTGGGAGGTATACAAACAAGGTCTTAGGTACTATCCTGAACACAAGGAAGTTATAATATTTTTGTGGTATTAGTACTTACTTACCTGGAATGAGCGGAGTGGAATTAATCCACAGTATTACTGACCACATTACACATTTGGTTTCACAAACTCACTGAAGCCTGCTAAGTAGTTTTATTTAGGCCACCCAATAACACATATTTGTGCTTATTGAGAAACATTTTGTAGCATATGAAAAAAAAACTCTCTACATGCTTAATTAAGCATTCTTACAAACTTAGCACATTTTCTGCTCATGTACTTGTGCCAACAAGATTCCACATGTGCATTTTGATTTTTCCCCTAAATAAAATTTTCCAAATTCTTTAAAAAAAAAACAGCTTAACCCACTATGTTCAGATGAAAGTAGAGAATGGAGTGGACCAGCTTTATCTAATTTTCCAAATTGAATAAAATGAAAAACAAATAAATGGATGATGAAAAGCAACGCATGTTTGACTCACTTGGCTTTCCTGTTGGTCAAACCACTCAGGTAATTCAGTTGGGCAGGCTGAAATTCCTTGCACATTTGGCTTTCAAGATCAGGCAGAATGGCATGCCATCCTCTGGACAGCCCACAGAAAAGAGAGCCACTCAAACCGTAAAACGAAGGAACGCTGAGTTGCACTATCACTGGTGTGCCAGGCTTAGGTGTGTGTGAGCTGTGAAACACAGTAGAGTTATAAAGAGATTACGTGGCCCTGGATATTGCAAACGCACTGTGGATGGTTTCCCCTCGCTACAATGAGGCGATAGAGAGATACCTCAATGGAAAAAGCAATTAGTGGTTGAGAATGAAGTTCTTTACTTTTCTTTCCCCATTCTCTCCCTCTCAATTCTTTCAAGTCTCCTTTGGGTCTAATTTGGGAATTCTTGCAAAGGCTAAAGTCCAGCAATTTAACAGCTATTAAACATGGTCGTAAAGTGAAGACGCAGCCCTCAATTTGGGCTCTTGGCAGAGTCAGAGGAATATGGCAAATGGCACAACTCTTTTGCTGAAAGGAAATAATGGAAGAGATGAAGGGAGGGGGTGTAGATAAACCAGATTGGGACTTTGAGATGACGACCCATAGAGCATACTAACCCACTCTGGTATTGCTATTTAGTACTGGTGAAGTCTACCATTATGCATTATTAAATTCATGTATTATTGAATCATGAATCCTTGTTCCCTGATAAGAAATGGAGATGATTTCTTAGTTTAAATTAAAGCCCTACCTCCTTATTTAAATAAAACTGCATTACTGGCTGCCTAGCATGCTAATCAGAAAACTGCATTAAGCAGGTAGGACTATATGAATTAAAAAATAATGAAACAAGACTTTTCAGCCAGACATTGTTCCCTCGCCTGCTTTTCATGACAGCGGATTTCCTACTTGGAGTTGATAAGACAACGGCAAATGAAGATAACAACATGAGAGCAAAATCATTCACTCTAATGGGCTCCACCTGTGCAAGCTTCAGCTCATTTACATGGCTGCAGAAAAATTAGAAATCATGCGGCAATTAGTCTGTTCTAGATTATGCAGTGTGTCAACTGATACCACTCAGGAGAGCACTAGTGCTAAAATGGTTTCAGAAGATAAATCCACTCTCCTATACAAACAGTTTTAATTACCTGGAAAACGGCATTGCCTATTGAGAAATCTCCATTGTGAACCTGGGCTGCTCTCCTGCTATTGGAATCAGATGTTGGGAAATTCCGACGTTTATGTAATTGACTCATATAATATTTGATGACTTGTTGACACTGAAATTGGGCCTTTTGGTCAGGCCCCCAGTTGTTCATCAAAGGCCCCTTTAATGTCTCCTTCAGAGCTGGTCAGGGGAGGGGGACGTTAGTTTTTTTAAATGCTTCTGTTTACTGGTACCCTTTGCTTCTTGAAACTTAGCTCTCATAGGTCTATATAAATCTGATAATTTATTATAAAATAATTTCAAATATGAAGCTTGAGTCAACAGATCAAGCAAGTATGAACAACTGCTTGTGAGTAAAATGTTAAGATCATTAAGGTTTTGAATTTTACTCAAGACAGTGGGATAAAATTTGTCTATGCATTTTGGCCTTGAAGTTATATTTATAAGTTTCTTGAAAACCATGGAAGTATCTAGAGAAATAATATTCTTGAAAATCCAGCTTTTGCATTTATAAGGAATTGTTTAAAGGTTTTAATTGTTTTGCTTATAGAAATGCCTACATGTTTTCACCCACTTTATTTATTTAGTCATTATTATTTTTGTTTTTGTAAATGTTTTATTGGATTTGGGAGTAATGCAATACAATTAGGGTTAACGGAGGCATCCTGCAAGAGAAAGTTTTGGTCCTTGGGTAGGGGTAAGCTCTTAGGATGTTGGTAGAATGTTTGTCTTCTGCCTATACTTCTGGGGAAGACTCCAAAGATGTATAAATTTGGCACATGTTGCTAATGGCCCTTCCTGAATAACAAAACGAATATACTATGCTAAAGGACCTGAGATGTCCTGCAGTAAAAAGTCTTATTGAACCCTGCATTTTCAGATTTGTCTGAGCACTAAAAATACTGTTCCCCACCCTTTTTGTAATGGAGCTCTCATGCACATCCAGTAACCAAGAGAACTACTTTGGGTCTTACTCCTGTAAGTGAATTGCCAGAGCAGGCTTTGCCTATGGACAGGACACAAGGACGTTAGGGCTACAGCTTATGGTGCTGGAGAGCACAGAGGCCGACTTCACTGGACGAATGGATTTTCTGAATCCTTCAGCTTATTTAAAAAGCAATTTCCTCCCATTTCAACACCTACATGCATGCACGTACACACACAGGCACACACACATGAACACAGACACAGACACATGTACACACTACCCCAGCCACACCAGGTTCATCAAAGTCTAACACAATTTTGTAACTGAGTTTCCTTATGTGAGCAACTGAACACAGAAAATGTTTTGAGTAACAATTTTCTCATTCTCTCAAGGCTGGTACTTTACCATTCTAGATGCCTCGGAGAGAAGTTAATTCATTACGCACAATGAATACCTTAAGGCATTAGGGCATAATTCTCTCCGAGAACCAGAGCACACTGACACCCTAGCAATATTTTCAGGATAATCCATTTTTTTCTGGCAATATCTTTTCTTACTTTACTTCACCTTCCCCGAAAGAGAATGTAAGGTGCCATGTGATATTGAATCAAAGAATGATGGACCTTTTTAATCTGGGAGGGAGCTTAGAGCCAGTGCAGTTCCTTGTCCTCGTTTTACAGGTGAGGACAGTAGGACCCAGGGGAATGGCCCAAGTTGCTGTGGGCAACACACTGAAGCAGGATTATAGCTCAGGGCTTCAGACCCAAGACTGGAGTTTGTTATGCCACATCCCTGTATTCTGTGGGGGCTAGAACCAAGATTCTGTGCTCTGCCACCACCCAGGGCCCTTCAGAGGAGGAGACGGCAGGCCCCACTCATGAGTCCTAGCCACAGATGCCTGAGTTCATCACCTCAGAAAAGTAGGTCACTCAAGACCCTGAAACTCAGAGGGACACTGATAGCACTGAGAAGAACGAGCAAGCCAGAAGGTCCTCAGGGGAATTGTGAGTGTCCTTGGAGAGAAGAGGAAACTGGGTGAAAGGTGGGTGAGTCAGTATGCCATGGAGCCACAGTCCCTTCAGAGCGCATGAGTGTACAAACTTGTCCCTGAGGTGACAAGTCCCCTTCCACGGTGCTAACATGTCAGCAGTCATTCCATTTCCAGAAGGATGTTGATAAAGAGAGGTCTCTTTGGAGAGTGTGAGAGTACACGGTGTAGGGAGTCTGAGTTCAGGCTGGGGACTCCAACCAGTCCCTCACATGTGCAAGGACTCTCCGCACAGCCACAGGGGGAAGTCGACATTAAAAAGCAAACAACAACAAAACAACAACCAAACATTCTGCTTCCTGGTGCATCTATCTGATGGAACACAGACTATTATACAATCACTAAAAATGATAGTGATTCTTAAAAAAACTAGAAGTAAATTGAATTGAGAAATATTTTTAAGCATAAGAACAAAGAAATAGAAAAGAAAATATCTATGGATTTGATTACATAAAATGTAAAATGTATGTTATAAAATGTAACAAAATCAAAGGCAACTGGTAAAGAGATTTGTCATCAATATCACAGGCACACATTTTAACACCTTGTTTCGGGTGGGAAGAAAGGTACTCTGTACTTTTAGAATAGGTAGCACTAGCTGCATCAGCTATACATAATCCCTATGGAAATTTGTTTTTGGTCACCACTGTTCATTGCTCTTTAAATCTCCTGCAGTCGCAAATGTGCCCTCCTGCAGTTTCTTTGAGCCACTGTTGATTACAGTTATTGGATGATCCTCACAGGCTGCAATGATATTTATAGCACATTTCATAATATCAGAGGGTTTCTACTTTTGCCTGCTAACTTTTATCTTCCTTTCATTTTCGCAGTCACTTCAGTGAAGGCACTTGTAGTGACCTCAAAATTTGCATTTAATACCCAAAATGACACCCTGCCTTTGTTTCCTCACTTCAGGCCCAATGCCAATACTTACATCCATTTTTGTAGTCATTATAAATCAGAGGGTCTGAAGAACACAACAAATGGAAGAGGGAATACAACAGATAAAGCCACACTTTTGCAAATACCCTTGATTTAGTGAGAACTCTAGAGCAGGAGCTGGCTTAGGGAGTTCCCATGGTATATAGCATATTCCATCATACCAGTTTCCATCGACTAAGAGCACAGTGTAGCACTCAGAATACGGGACAAAAATAACATATGGACTGTTAGCTGTAAGCCCAAGGAGGCTCAGTCCTTCATCATCTTCTCTATCTCTGCTCACTCCCTTGGTGATCTCATCCTGAATTATGGCTCTAAATACCAGAAAGTGCTGACTACTTGGAAATGTATGTCTCCAGCCCAGACTTCTCCCCTGAACTCCAGACTCATATATCCAACTGCCCACTTGACATCTCCACTTGGACGTCTCATAAACATCACAGACTTTCACTTCCCAGATGGAACTCCTGATCTCATACAGGCACCCCTTCCCCATCTCAGAAAATGACAATTCCATTCTTCCAGTTGCTCAGTCTTCTCTTCTTATTATTCCCCCTCTGATTCAGCAGGAAATTCTGTTGGCTATTATCTTCAAAATATATCCATAATCTGACACTTCCCACCAGTTACATTGCAATTTCCCTGGTCCAAGCCCCCATAATCAATCACCTCAATGATTGCAATGGTCTCGAACTGACCTCTCCGACTTTGCCTTTGACATCTACAGCCCATGCTCATCATAGCAGCCAGAGTCTGTCATGTCAGACCTTTAACAAAGGCTTCCTGTCTCTCAGGGGAAAAGCTCAGATCCTCACACTGGCCAGAAGACCCTACTGGTCTGCCCTCACACCTTCCCTCTCTCACACAATCCTGTAGTCACCTCTATTTTACTCACTCTGCTCAAGCTACATGGGGATCTTTGAATGTGGTTTTTTTTATTTTTATTTTTTGAGGTTGTAATAGTTTATAACATTGTGAAATTTCAGTTGTACATTATTATTTGTTAGTCACCATATATATGTGCCCCTTTACTGCTTAGCCCCACCCCCCAACCCCCTTCCCCTCTGATAACCACTGATCTGTTCTCTTTGTCCCGTGTTTGTTTATCTTCCACATATGTGTGAAATCATATGGTGTTTGTCTTTGTCTGGCTTATTTCGCTTAACATAATACCCTCAAGGTCCATCCATGTTGTTGCAAATGGGACGATTTTGTCTTTATTTATGGCTGAGTAGTATGCCATTGTATATATATACCACATCTTCTTTATCCACTCATCAGTCAGTGGGCACTTGGGTTGCTTCCACATCTTGGCTATTGTAAATAATGCTGCAGTGAACATAGGGGTGCATAAGTCTCTTTGAATTGTTGATTTCAAGTTCTTTGGATAAATATCCAGTAGTGGGATAGCTGGGTCACATGGTATTTCTATTTTTTATTTTCTGAGAAATCTCCATACTGTTTTCCATAGTGGCTGTGCCAGTCTGCATTCCCACCAACAGTGTATGAGGGTTCCCTTTTCTCCTCATCCTCTCCAACATATGTTGTTTTTTTGTCTAGGTAATTATAGCCATTTGAATGTGTTTTTTGAACATGCCGGACATGTTTCTGCCTTGGAGATTTTTTTATATTTGTTTTTTCTTTTGCCTGGATCATTGTTCCTCATCTCTTAAGTCTTTGTCCAAATGACACCTCCTCCGTGAGCCCTTCACAGACCACACTGTTTAAAATAGTAACCCATCCTGATATCCCTTATTTATTTCCCTACTTTATGTTTGTCCACAGCACTTATTTTGTGTGAGATTATAACTTCACCTAATCATTTATTGTCAGTTTCTCTGCACTAAAATATAAGCACAATGAAGGTAGACATTTTTGTCTCAATTTTCGATTGTTACAACCTCAGGGCCTGGAATAGTGGCTGCAGCATAGGACACACTTAAAAAATATTCGTTGAGTGAATGAATAAAGGAAGGAGAAAAACATTTACATGTATTTTTATTCACATAAGATTAGATATTTGGGAGAGAAAGATACTTATGACAAATCAGTGCTGTGCAAGGCAGTTTACAAGTAAAGTGAGCTTCTGTGACAAAATTCTCCAAATCTCAATGCCTTCATGTAAAAGTTTATTTCGTATTTGTACAAGTCCATTGTGGATGTTTCTGGTTGGGCAGGTCTCCTGAATGGCTCTCCTATAAGTAGTAACTCAGAGATCTAGGCCACTTCTATCTGTCGTTATCTATATCCTCAGAATTCCTAACTTGCACCAAACAGGAGATAGGGACAGATAGACAATTATTGAGTGAAAGTTTGCATGGATGGGCTTGCAAATGGCCTACATATTTTTGCTCTCTTTCTTTTGACCAGAACTCGGGTACATGGTCTCACCTAGATGCCAGGACGGTGGGGAGGGGACTAGGAAATACAGCTTAGCTGTGTGCCCAGGAAAGAGTAGAACTAGATATTGGTGAACATTAGCAACCTTTACAACATATATTAGATAATACAAATGGATCAAATAAACACTAAGTTCCTAATAGACCCTGAAAAGGCAACTTGTAGAAGAGAAAATTTAAAAAGCTAATGATCATATAAAAGAATGTATAACCTCAGTATCACAAATAAGTGTGTAAATTTAAATGAGATATTTTAGGAAGTTCTAGTTTGCTGAGAGTTTTTATCATGAATGGTTGCTAAATTTTGTCAATTTTTTTGCATTTATTGTAATATGTGTTTCTTTTGCTCCTTTAGTTTGTTAATATTTCTCATTACATTGACTGACTTTAGAATGTTAAAAATAACCTTGCATTCCTAGAATAAAGTACACTTGGTCATGATATATTATCCTTTTTGTATATTGCTGGATTCAATTTACTAATGCTTTGTTAAGGATCTTTGTGTCCATGGTCGTGAGAGACATCAGTCTGTGGTTTTCTTTGATTTTAAATGTCTTTATCAGATTTTGGTATTAGGGAAATTGACAGTGTTCCCTGCTAGTCTTTCAGAAAGAATTTGTGTATGTTTGGTATTATTCTTCCTTGAATGTGTGCTAGAATTCACCAATGAAGCCATCCAAACTCTGAGTTTTCTTTGAGGTAGTTTTTAATAGGGAATTCAATTTATTAAATAGATACAGAGCCACTCAGATCTTTTACTTCTTCTTGTATAAGTTTTAGTACATTGTGTTTTTCTTTTCAAGGAATTTGTCTATTTCATTTAAATTCTGGATTTATTGGCATAAAGTTGTTTGTAATATTCTCACATTATCCTTTAATGTGAAATACTATCTTAAAACTCCACATTATTGAATATGCAATGGGAATTATGTTTTTTTAACAAACTTTTTTTAGAGCAGTTTTAGGATCACAGCAAAATTGAGTGGAAAGTACAGAGATTGCCCCCATCACACATAGCCTCCTTTATTACCAACATCCCCCACCAGAGTAGTACATTTGTTACAACTGATGAACCTACATTGACATATCATAATCACACAAAGTCCATAGTTTACATTAGGGTTCACTCTTGGTGTTGCCCATTCTATGGCTTTAGACAAATATGTAATGACATGTATCCACCATTATGGTATCAGAGTAGTTTCCCTTCTCTAAAAATCCTCTGTGCTCTGCCTAGTCATCCCTCTCCCCAACCCCTGGCAACCACTGATCTTTTTACTATCTCCATAGTTTTGCCTTTTCCAGAATGTTGTATAGTTGGAATCATACAGTATGTAGCCTTTTTATATTGGCTTCTTTCGCTTAGTAATATGCATTTAAATTTCGTCCATGTCTTTCATGGCTTAATAGTTCATGTTAATAGCTAGTTGATTTTTAGCAATGAATAATATTCCATTGTCGGAATATACCACAATTTATTTATCTATTCACCTACTCAAAAGACATCCTGGGGGCCGGCCCGGTGGCGCAAGCAGTTAACTGCGCACGCTCCGCTGCAGCGGCCCAGGGTTCGCCAGTTCGGATCCCTGGCGCGCACCAACGCGCTGCTTGGCAAGCCATGCTGTGGCGGCATCTCATATAAAGTGGAGGAAGGTGGGCGTGGATGTTAGCCCAGGGCCGGTCTTCCTCAGCAAAAAAAAGAGGAGGACTGGCAGATGTTAGCACAGGGCTGATCTCCTCAAAAAAAAAAAAAAAAAGACATCGTGGCTGCTTCCAGGTTAGGGTGATTATGAATTAAGCTGCCATAAACATCCATGTGGTGGTTTTTGTGTGGACATAACTTTTCAACTCTTATGGGCAAATACCAAGAAGCATGATTGTTGGATCGTATGGTAAGAGTATGTTTAGTTCTGTAAGAAACCGCCAAACTATCTTCCAAAGTGGTTGTATCATTTCGCATTCCCACCAGCAATGAATGAAACTTCTTGTTGCTCCCCATCCTCACCAGGATGTGGTGTTGTCAGTGTTCTGGATTTTGGCTATTCTAGTAAGTATGTAGTGGTACCTCACTTCTGTGAGACTTATGTTTTCACATACTACTTGTCGGAAAGTGAATTTGAACAACCTTTCTGGAAAGCAATTTGGCAAAATGTACCAAGTGACTTTTAAGTATTCATACTCTACAGAAGGATGCATACAAATTTTTAAGACAAAAATACCCAGTGTACTATATGATTAAATTCTTGCAAATTTAAATAATTTACACATTTGGTATATACATATTTGATGTACATATGATGTGTAGGTGTATATGGGATTATTTCATGCTCTCTCTTCTCTCCTCAAACATCTAATACCTTTCATCTCTCCTTATTCCCACCTGATGAACTTGTTTCTTTTTTCTCTAAGAAAAAAATAGAAGTAATCAGAAAGGAACTACCTGGTCATCCTGCCATGAAATCCCTCACACTCTCTGCCTTCTCTTCCAGTGCAATGCAAGAAAGGCCCCTGCCTCTGTCTGTCAGCCTCTCCACTTGTGCACTAGAGCTCATCCCGTCTCACCTTCTCACAGTGGTCACTCTTGAAATGGTCCCTCTCTCTACTGGATTATTACCATTAGTTTGCAAATATTCTGTATGTCCCAACTTAACATTAATCCCACCACCTCTCTCTCTCTCTATCTCGCCAATTATCTGATTCTCTTTGGAGCAAAGCTCCCCCAGCAGTTATCTATACTAGGCTGGTGTCCTTTACCTCCCACTGAAAGGACTGGCCAAATCAATAGTCAATGCCTATTCCTCACGTTACTTCACCTCCAGCAGCATTTGAGAATACCAAGAAGTAGGCCACTCCCTTCTTGACACATTTTACAATTGACTTCCAATATAATATACCTGCCTGTTTTCCTTTTACCTCACTGGTTACACAGTCTCAATTTTTTGCTCTTCCTCCTTTTATAAATCTCTAAAATTTGGAGAATCTCAAGATTTACTCCTCGGCCTTCTTTTGTCTGTGTCACTCACTAAGTGATGTCATGCAGTCACCAGTCAAGGTTTTAAATACCATCCATATGCTGATGATTTTCAAATTTACATCTCTAAGTCGAGCCTCTCTCTTGAGCTCCGGAGAGCTCTCCTGAGCCCAACAGCTTCACCTGGACCTCAAACAACTTGTCCAAAGAAAACGCTAGCTGACCCATACCAAGCTTGCCCTTCTCCCAGTCTTTGCCATCTCAGTAAATGCTTTCATTACACTCTCAGTTGCTCTGGACTGAAACTATGGGGTCATCTTTCCTACACGTCCCACATCCATCCAACAGCAAGTCCTGTCAACACAACACTGATCAGAGGAGAGACAGGATTAGATTTTCCCATAAGGGGCATATTCCCATAGATATTGTGAAAGCTAGATAGAAGATTCTGATGCTATGGCCAAAGACAAATAAGAATACTAATGCAATAGTTCATCAAAACATGATGGAACAGATTAGATAACAGATTAAACAGGACTTGGTGCTATATAGGATGGAGGAGTGGGGAGTAAGTTAGAAGATCTAAAGAGATAGATAAACTTCAGTCAAGCTGTTATTAAAGTATGTCTTCTGCCCTCATTAAAATGTATCATTTGATAAATCATTTGATTAGAGCATATTTTGAGATTTGCCATCTAAGGCAATCTCTGAACTTTTAAAATAAGATGTTTCTTTTTATTAATTGGATGATTTTTTTTCTATTTTATGTAATAGGTACTAGAATGATAGTTTTGTGCGCATATATCTCAAGTTTTATTTTTTATTTCTTTCTCCTCAAATTAAGAGACTTGCCTTAAACATACCCTGTGGTACATGGGTACCTATGAGGCCCACTCTTGTTTTGTTTATTTTACGTACATCCCAGCACACAACTCAGTTTCGACTACCTTACCCTCCATTTAACTCCTCTAATGGGCTTTGTATGTGTCCTTGGATATAAATGTATAATTGACATTTATATCGCTTTGTGTATGTTTGTATTTTCAATTTTCATGAATGATACTATACAATAGATCTCATTCTGTTTCTTACTTGGTTCAATCAATACTATGTTTATAAGATCTGTATATCACATATTGCCACATGTAGCCTAGTTCATTGCCTCTGACAGCTGCATAGTATTTCATAAAACATCCACCATATTTTACTTATCCACCCCCCTAATCATAGACACCAATGTTGTATCTAACTCCCCACCACCATTAACAATACTGCAATTAATATCTGTTTCCCCTCATGAATATATGCAAGAATTTTCCTGAAGGGTTTACCCAGCAGTATGACTGACAGGTCACGGGTACGCACGTTCTTAATTTCACCAGGCACTTCCAGTTTGCTTCGCAGAAAAGCTGCACTGGTTTACATTCCCGCCAGCCTATGGCTGCTACTTTTTGAGTTACATTTAGAAGTCCTTTCCCACCCCCAAGATATCTATGACATTTCCTTCAACGGACATTATACTTTACCTTTCACATTGAAAACTTTAATCTACCTGGAATCTGCCTTCGCATATGTTATAAGGTGTGGAATCCTGGGTTTATTTATCACCATATAGTGAGAGAATTTTCCAAAGGCTTTCTATAAAACATGCCAAAACAACACCGCTGGGTTTCATATTACCAATATGATGTAAGAGGTTCCCACATATAGATGGGTCTGTTTTTGAGCTCTAGGTTATGTTCCGTTGGTCTGTTTGCCTATTTTTGCACTAGAATTACATTGAATTTTATTTGTTTAATTTTATTACAATGGCTTTGAAGTATGTCTTTGTGTCTGGTAGAGCAAGGCTCCATTTGGCTCTTCTTTCATAAAGGCAATTTACCTATGGATGAGTGTATTTTGTGTTTATTTAAAAAATTAAGCTGTAATTTACATACAGTAAAATTCAATCTTTTCTGTATATAGTTCTCTGAGTTTTGACAAACGCATACAATTGTGTATTCAACAACACAATTAAGACATGGAACAGTTTTATCACCTCCAAAATATCCCCAGAGCCTCTCTGTAGTCAGTGGCACCTCGATGCCACACCCTGACAATCACCGAGCTAGTTTCTGTCCCTAGAGTATTGCCTTTTCCAGAATGACGATAAAAATGGAAGCAAACAGTATGCAACCTCTTGAGTTTGGTTTCTTTCACTTATCATAAAAATTCTACTGTAAGTTTGATAGGCATTGAACTTAATTCATAAATTAATGTGGGTTGTGTTGTCACTTGTACTGTTTTAAGACAATTCATCCATAAACATGCTATTTATTTAGATTTTATGTTCTCAATATACTAGTAGAATATTATTATTCATCCAAAAATATATTATGTATATTCTCTAGATCTTCTACAGTTTTAGTTGCTATTGTAAATGGTGTCATACTTCCTTTGTTTTCTATTTCATTATTACTAACTTAGAGCAAGCCAGTCCTAGTGGTCTAGTGGTTAAGATTTGTTCATTCCCAGGTCAGGGAACCACACCACCCATTTGCCTGTTGCCATATTGTGGTGGCTGTGTGTTGCTGTGAGGCTGAAAGCTAGGCCACAGGTATTTCAGATACCAGCAGGGTGGACATATACCAAGGGTAGACAGGTTTCAGCAGAGCTTCCAGATTAAGACAGACGAGGAAGAAGGACCCGGCCACCCACTTCCGAAAAAATTGGCCATGAAAACCCTATGAATAGGAGTGGCATATTGTCTGATATAGCACTGGAATGTGAGAGGATGGCACAAAAAGACCGGGCAGGGTTCTGCTCTGCTGTCCACAGGCTCACTAGGTGTCAGAATCGACCCCCCGGCACTAACAGCAATGGCAAACTTAGAGCAACAGTATTTTTAAAAGTTGAAATTATATCTATCAATCTTATAGATTCCACTATTTGTTGCTGCTATTGAGTTTTCTGGGTTGATAATTATATCCTCTATATCCTCTACATATATTAACAGTTGTATTTCCTCCTTCCTCCTCTTGTTCTGTTTTTTCTTCTCTTACTAGGGATGTTTGGGTCTCTAGGGCCGTGTCGAACAGTAGTGGGGATGACAGCCATTCTTATCTCATTCTTGTTCTTAAAGAGAATGTGTCCACAGTTTCTCCTAAAGTATGACCTGGACAGTTTGGAGTTTTTTAGTCTTTACCAAATTAAGGAAGTTTCCTCCTTTTTTTTTTTTTAAATTCCGCTTTATTTAGGTATAATTTATACATAACAAAGTTCTCTAATTTTATGTGTATTCTTTTTTAAATAATGGCTTTATTGAGATATAGTTCACATACAATGAAATTAGCCTATTAAGAGTGTACAACTCAATGTTTTTTAGTATATTCACAGAACTGTGTAAACATCACCGCAAATTTAGAACATTTTCGTCGCCCCCCCCCACCAAATAAAACCCCATACCCAATAGCAGTCGCTCCCTGTTAGATGTGACCATTTCCCCCCAAACCTCCCAGGCCCTGGCAATCACTGATTTACTATCTATCTTTATAAATTTGCCTATTCTGGACACTTCAAATAAATGGAATCGTACAATATGAGGTCTTTTGTGACTGGTTTCTTTAATTAACAATGTTTTCAAGGTTTATTCCTATTGTAGCATGTATCATACTTCATTCCTTTTTATTGCTGAATAATATACCATTGTATGAATACACCACATTGATTTATCTATTTACCAACTTATGGACAATTGGCTTGTTTCCACTTTGGACTATTATTAATGACTAATGCTGTTATGAACATTTGTGTACAAGTTTTTGTGTGAACATGCTGCCAATTCCCCCCAGTAGTGGAATTGCTAGGTCATAGCATAGCTCTATGTTTAACACTTTGAGGAACCTCCAGACTGTTTTCCAAAGTGGCTGCAGCATTTTACATTCTCACCAGTCTATGAGGGTACCCGTTTCTCTAGATCTGTGCCAATATTTGTTATCAGCTGTCTTTTAGATTACAGTTATCCTAGAGGGTGTGAAATGGCATCTCATCATGGTTTTGATTTGCATTTCACTAATGACTAATGAGGTAGAGCATCTTTTCATGTGCTTATTAACCATTTGCATATATTCTTTGGAGAAATGTCTATTGAAATCCTCTTCCCATTTTTTTTTTTTTTTGTGAGGAAGATCAGCCCTGAGCTAACATCTGCCAATCTTCCTCTTTTTGCCGAGGAAGACTGGCCCTGAGCTCATATGCGTGCCCATCTTCCTCCACTTTATGTGGGATGCCGCCACAGCATGGCCTGACAAGCGGTGTGTCGGTGTGCGCCTGGGATCCGAACCCGGGCCACCAGCAGCGGAGCACACGCACTTAACCACTATGCCACGGGGCTGGCCCCAATCCTCTTCTCATTTTAAAAATTAGATTATTTGTGTTTATTTTGTTGAGTTTAAGAATTCTTTAGGTAATCCAGATACTAGATCTTATGAGATATATGACTTACAAGTATGTTTTTTTCCCATTTTGTGGGTTATCTTTTCACTTTCTTAATAGTGTCTTTTGAAACACAAAAGATTTTAATTTTGATAAAGTCCAGTTTATCTACCTTTTCTATTGTTCTGTGCTTTCTGTCTCATATCTAAGAAGCCACTGCCTAATCCAAAGTCATGAAGATTTATATCTATGTTTTCTTCGAAAAGTGTTATAGTCTTAGGTGTTACACATAGGTCTTTGATCTATTTGAGTTAATTTTTGTGTATGGTATCAGGTAAGGGGCCTGTGTGTATAATTTGATGAGGTTTTTCAAATACTTGCAGTGGGATTAACGCCATCACAATCATGATGTAGAACATTTCGCCATTCAAAAATCTTTCTTTGTGCGCACTTGCAGTTAATCACATCTTCACCTTTGATTCCTGGAAATCACTGAACTGCTTTTAGTCACTATATTTCTGGCCTTTTACAGAATTTCATGTAAATGGACTCATATAGTGTGTAGTATTTTGTGTCTGACTTCTGAGATTTATCCATGTTGTTTCATTCATCAGTAATGTGTTCCTTTTTATTGCTTAGTGGTATTCCATTGTATGGATGTACCACATTTGTTTATCCATTCACTAGTTGAAAGACATTTGGATTGTTTTAATTTTGGACTTTTATGGGTAAAGCTGATATGAGCATTCAGATACAAGTCCTTGTGTAAACATATTTTTTCATTTCTCATGTTTAAAATCATGAGAATAAGATTATTTTGATCATACAGTAAGTACACATTACAAGAAACTGCTAAACTATTGTCCAAAGAGCCTTACCATCTTGCACTCTGAGCAGCAGTGTATGAGAGTCACTCCGTACCTTTGCCAACTCTTGGTGTTGAGTATGTCTTTAATTTTAGCACTTCTTGTAAGTGTGTATTGGTATCACATTGTGGTTTTAATTTGTATTTCCCTAAAGACTAATAATATTGAGCATTTTTAATGTGCTTATTAGTCATTCATCTATCTACTTCGTGAAACATCTATTCAAATCTTTCATGCATTTTTCAGTGGGTTTGTCTTTTTATTATTGAGTTGTAAGAACTCTTTATATATTCTTGATAAAGTTTTTATGAGATGTGTGGGGATATTTTGCCAAACAGTTTGTTTCAGTATGTGTCTTGCCTTTTCATTTTCTGTTTATTTATTTATTATTTATTTATTCCTTTCATTTCTTCTTAGAAGAGCAAAAGTTTTTAATTTTTACGAAGCTCAACTGATCATTTTTGTCTTTTATGGTTCATGGTTTTAACGTCTTATCTAAGTCTGTGCCTAACCTGAGGTTACAAAGAAAATCCTCCTATATTTTCTTCTAGAAGTTTTATGCTTTTAGATGTTACATTTAAGTATATGATCCATTTTGACTTAATTTTTAATGCAATGTGAAGTAAGGGTTGGCATTCTCCATTAAATTACCTTAGCGTTTCTGTTAAAAATCAGATGATCATTTATGTATGCATTCATTCCTGGAAGCTCTGTCTGTTTCATTGTTCTATATGTCTCTCTTTATGCAATTTCCATGCTGTCCTGATTACAGATACTCTATACAGTCTTGAAATCCCATCTTTCTTTTGACTTTTTACAATTATTTTTGATCTTCTAGGTTCCTTGTATTTCAATTTGTTGATTTTAGAATAAATTTTTCAATTTATTCAGAAAACTCTGCCATGATTTTGATTGAGATTGTACTGAATCTATAGGTCAATTTAGATTGACATCTTTTTGCTATTGAGTTTTCTAATCTGTGAGCATGGTATATCATTACATTTATTTAGGTGTTCTTTAATATCTCTCAGCAATGTTCTATAGTTTTCAGTGTACAGATTTTGCACATATTTTATTAGATGTATCCTTGTTTCATATTTTTACTGCTATTGTAAATGATTCTGTTTTCTAAATTTCAATTTCTGATTGTTCATTGTTAGTACGTAGAAATACAAATTGAGTTTTTTGAATATTGATTTTGCATCCTGTGACCTTTGTACACTTACGTAATGATTCTAAAGCATTTTTGTAGATTCTTTAGGATTTTCTACATTGACTATCATATCATTTACAAATAAAGATAATTTCCCTCTTCCTCTCCAATCTGTGTAAATTTATTTATTTTTCTTTCCTAATTGCACTAGTTAAGACCTCCAGCATACTGATGAATAAAGCGGTGATAAGGAAATTTGAGCCTTGTTCCTAATCTTAGGAGGGAAGCATTCAGTCTTTTGCCATAAAGCATGATGCTAGTTGTAGATTTTTTTTGTAGATGTTCTTTATGAGATTGAAGAAGTTATCTTCTGTTCCTAGTTTGCTGAGAGATTTTCTCATGAATGGATGTTGAATTTTGTCAAAGGCTTTTCCTGTACCTATTGTGATGATTGTCTGGTTTTTATTCTTTAGTCTGTTGATATGATGAATTACACTGATTGATTTTCAAATGTTGATCCAGTCTTGCATTCCCATGATAATCCCAAAATAGTCATGATGTATTATCCTCCTTTATATATTGTTGTATTCAATTTGCTAGAATTTTATTAAGGATTTTGCCTCTGTGTTGATGAGGCATATTGGTCTATAGATTTCTTCTTTTCGTCTGATTTTAGTACCATGTTAATAGTGGCCTCATACAATGAGTTGGAAAGTGTTCCTTCCACTTCCGTTTCTGGAGAATTGGTAGAATTCACCAGCAAAACCATCTGGGCCTTTTCTTTCTTAAAAGAGTTTTAATTATAATTTCAATGCCTTTATTTTTTTTTTATTTTTTATTTTTTTTTTAGAATGCCAGGTTCTTCCTTTATTTCTCTCTTGGTTTTGAAAGATCTATTTTCATCTGTTCCTTCACTGTAGCATTTCTTTTTTTTTTTAATTTTTTGTTTATTGCAGTAACATTGGTTTATAACATTGTAAAAATTTCAGGTGTACATCATTGTACTTCTATTTCTGCATAGATTACATCATGTTCATCACCATCAATGCCTTTAAATAGATATAAGGCTATTAGGATATCTTTCTTCTTGAGTGAGTTTTGGAAGTTTGTATCTTTCAAGGACTTTTTTCCATTTCATCCAAGATGTTAAATTTATGGGTATCCAGTTGCTTATAATATTCTTTTCTTATCCTTTTAATGTCTGTGGTGTCAATACTCTATTGAGGACTCTTTCATCCTGCAGGTTGACACACAAACTATTCCCAGCTCTGTCTGAGCACTTCCTGCATTTTTCTAGTAGTTCTTTCCCTGGCCTCACTTGGTTTCTTCTCATGTATGCACAGATCAACAGCCAGCTAAAGACCTGAGGGGACCTTCTGCAGGTCTCTAGAGCTCTCCCTCTCTCTATGCAATTCTCTCTTCTCCAGTATTCTGCCCTACAAATTCTAGACACTTTGACCTCCCCAAACTATGATCGCTGTCTCTTCAATTCAACAAGACTACTAGGCTCTGTTTGGGTTCCCTCCCTGTGCTGAAGCCTGGAAACTGGCTCATGGGAAGGCTGTGTTGTTTCTCTGCTCTCAGAGATCACAATCATGTGGAAAGACATGGAGGAAATTTAAATGCATATTACTAAGTGAAAGAAGCCAATCTGAAAAGGCTACACACTGTATGATTCTAACTATATGACAATCTGGAAAAGGCAAAACTATGAGGATAGTAAAAAGATCAGTGGTTGCCAAGTGTCAGGGGGGAGGGATGCATAGTAGAGCACAGAGGATTTTTAGGGCAGTGAAACTACAGTATGATACCATAATTATGGACACGGCCCATTACACATTTGTCTAAACTCATAGAATGGACAACAGCAAGAGTGAACCCTAATGTAAACTATGGACTTTGGGTGATAATGATGTGTCAATGTTGGTTCATCAAGTGTAATAAATGTACCGCTCTGGTGGGAGATGTTTATAACCGGGGAAGCTGTGCATGTGTGGGAGCAGGGAGTTTATGGGAAACCACTGTATCTTCCTCTCAATTTTGCTTCGAACCTTAAACTTCTCTGAAAAAATAAAGTCTTAATACATAAATAAAAGAAAACAAACATGCAAAACAAAAGCAAACACCTCAAAAACACAAACCATGAAAAAGAATGAAACACACACATAGAGTTTCCTTTTAAAGTAAAATACTTTCCAGGTCTAGTCCAACAATTCTCTGTCAAAAATGGATCAAATACTTCTTTGGAGAGAGAAGTGAGTGTTTTTTGTTTTGTTATAATAAAGTCTTGATTTAAAATAGCACCGAGAGCATTATATAACTACCTTTAACTCATTCTAACTTGAAATAAACTAAGTATCTGCCAGTTCACAGAAAAAAATATCTAATTCTCCTATAGTTCTCTCCCTCATCATTTATATATGCAAAAGTTATATTGTTAGATACAAGTATACTCATTGTTGATATATTTTCTTGATTTATTGCTCATTTATCAGTATAAAGTATCTCTTTTTTGAGATTTCCCTAAGAGCTATTTTGTCCTGATATTGTAACTGATACTTTTCTACTATAATAAATGCCAAAATTTATGCTAATTTTTATCTTCATAATAATAAATCCATCATCATTTTAAAGAATAATATAAGGGCATATTATACTTTTCAGATTGCTATTATCTTTTTCATTGTCAAATTCCTAGTGTAGAGTTTCAGAGAGTCTTTCATAATTCTCAGTAATTTTAGGTTTTTTAAAAAATTTCTTTCATTGTTTTACATATTTTTCCTTGATTCAAGCTTATGCTTTCTGGTGAAAAATGAATTTAAAATTTATTTTGCTTTACAAATGTATATAAAGAATGCCACTAAAATTGCTTACAATGCTCTCTCCCTCAATTTTGAGGTCTTCTGAATTATTGGAAAAGTCATTTCCATTCAAATGAGACTAAAAGTACTTAAATGTTGATAAAATATTTGATAAAATACAAATAGAGAAGTTGGACAGATTTGTAAAAGCCTATCTTTTCTTCATCAAAAATTCTTTTTAAGGGCCAGCCCCAGTGGCCTAGTGGTTAAGTTTGGCGTGCTCCACTTTGGCGTGCTCCACTAAACCTGGTGGCCCAGGTTTAGTTCCCGGGCATGGACCTACCCCAGTTGTCAGTGGCCATACTGTGGTGGGGGCTCACATACAAAAAGAGGAAGATTGGCAACAGATGTTAGCTCAGGGTGAATCTTTCTCAGCCAAAAAAAAAAAAAATTTAAATTGCTAATTTCTGAGCCAGCCCTGATGGCCTAGCAGTTAAAGTTTGGTGCACTCCACTTCCGCGAGGGGTGGGGGGTGGGGTGGGGGGGTGGTTCGGTTCCCAGGCGTAGAACCACACAACCTGTCTGTCAGTTGCCATGCTGTGGTGGCGGCTCACGTAGAAGAACTAGGACTTACAACTAGAATATACAACTATGTACTGGAGCTTTGGGGAAAAAAAATGCTAATTTCTAATTGAACAAACTAGCTCTGCCAGGCTTTACTGTTCATCAAGAAATCCCAATCCACATCCTTGAATAAATAGACAGACATTAGTATATATATTTTTTTAGCTTGTTTACCATGACTCAACTACAGCACTGATCCTACTGAGTTCTTCATGACATAAAAATATGAAACTTTCTTATTAACCACCACATATAAATGTGTTTTACTCTCTCAGCTTTAATGAAAAGATGGTATATGTAACAATAATCTCTGAGTGTAAGAATAAAAAAAAATCTCTAACATTTCCAGTAAAATTGGTACTTTGGGAAGATGTGTTGTGTTCAGCATAACATCGTGTAGACACCTTGCATGAGTGTATCCAGGAGCATATGTGCAAAATAGTTTTAAAATCATAGCAAATACAGGATGAAATATAAACTCCTCAACTTGCCAGTTAAGACCCATCATGATCTGATTGCCGTGTACCAAGCCAGCTTTGCTCCCACCACTAGCCTACTTGCATCCTATCCTAGAGACATATTGAACTACTGATTATTCTTTAAATTACCTGTACCATTTCATACCTCTGAGCCTTTGCATATACAGTTCCCTCTGCCTTAAATGCACTTACTCATTGTCCATCAGGTAAAATCATATTCATCTTTCAAGTCTCAGCTCAAAGTAATCCTCTTCATGAAATTGTCCCTCATTACCCCAAGCAGAAATAAGAATTTGTTCTCTATTCCCATTGTTCTTTATACCAAGTCCAGATTATGCCAATTATCTCACTGCATTTAAATAACAATGATTTTTAATAAAATGTATTTTTTCCTCATTATTCTCCATCACTTGTCACCTAGCATGGCACATTTATTAATGTATAAATATTTGCTGAATGAGGTATTTGGGGTCCAGTCATTTAAAAGATACAGGAAAATACTCTCTGAACACTATATTTCTAAGGTTATATTTGTTTTTTTCCTTAGAGGGATAAGGACTGGCTTATAGAACTTTACACAGAACGGATGTGAAAATTCTCATCCACATCCTACCAAGACCCCCTGAAGTCCCACAGCCTCTCTGACTGTTCGTCCTCACTGACCTCTCTCTTCTCTGAACTGTGAACACATGAACCTCTAAAAGAGGCTTCAAAAGCACAATTTCCCATTGAGAAAAATCTGGCAGTCATGGGGTGAGAGAATAAATCCCTCAAAAGCTGCATCTTTACTTATTATTAAAATAAAACTCTCTTATGTAGGTTGGGAAAAATGGGGATGGATAGCTATTTCAAATGCTGCATAAATCCAATGATAATAGTTTTGCTCATCTGCCACATGGTCTTTCTTTTGTACTCTGCTGAAAGATAGCAGAAGATGAAGTGGACTCTGGCAAGGACAGTCTGCAGAAGGACAGATATTTAAACCTCGGGAAAGGTAATGAGACAGACTAAAAATATACATGTAAAAGTGTGTGTGTGTCTGCGTCTAGGCAGGTATAAATGTTTTTTCCAGTTTTCACGTCCTGTGGCAGCATTGTTTTTGGAATAAAACAGACATACGTTTGAATAGTGACTCCACCATATATTTGTTTCTTAAACATGGGCAAGTTAAGGTTAACTTCTTTTAAGTCTCAATTTTCTTCTCTCTCAAAATGCCTTCCTTTCTCATCTCATCTCTAAATACCTACAAGGGTACACACACACATAATTTTTTCCTTGGTTGTGAACATACACAGTAGTCTAGATGCTCATTACCTTTAAAATGCATACAGTAAGCCTAAGAGAAATAATCTGGCACTCCCCAGAGAAATTTAGTACATGATTGGTTTACTTACTATGGACTGCAATGGGGAATGAGGCTAGAACCCATCTTTTGGTCTCTCCATCTCTCCACCTCAAGAGGCCTCTGAGGTATATGAGCAGAGTACTAAAAGCACACTTTGGAAAATGCTGAGCTAAGCCAATGCCCTGTATTTCAATTCATAAAACAGACTCAGACAAGTGGAGTGTGTTGCCCAAGGTCACATAAAGCCAGAACTAGACCGGAGACTCCTGACTTCTATCACAATGTCTGTTCCACTGAAGACCAGAGGATCTTAAATTTGGTTGCATGAGAATCTCCTGATGGGCTGGACAACTCCCATTTTCCCCCTAGACCCATTCTCCATTGTTTTTCTCTCTGTATTGTCTTGGGTGGAGGAGAGCTGACCTTTGTGGATTGCATCAAAATGCTCCCTTAGCTTCTGGCTTCTAGCTGGGTTCAGTCAACAAGAAGCACCAGCAGGAGATGGGAGAGGGGAAGGGAGAACGTGGTTGGGGTATTCCTTCCCTGGCTGCCTTCCTGTGGAATTACCAGGGCTTGGTGGCATCCCTTGCCTGAAGGTAACAGCTGCTGTCAGGTGACTCTCTCCACTGGGCACCCCTCTCTCTGGGTTTTGATGATTGCTCCCATCTTTTCCTCCTTCAGATTAGGAGTGATAACAGCACCCCATTGGTCCTAGCCCTAGGGTACTGCACCATTCCTTCTGGTTTCCCTCTACCCTGCTGGCACCTGCGTAAAGAGTCCCTTTATTAAACTTTCTTCAGGTTACCCAGTTTGAGTGTGCCATTGATTTCCTGTTGGGACCATAACTGATGAACTGGGGAGCTTTTAAGTAGTACAGATGCCTAGGGGCTTCCCAAAGCTCCTCGGGTGACACATGCTTATGGTTGGGATTGAAATCCTCTGCACTAAACCACGATGATGACTTTTGTTGTTGCTGTTGAATTCACTAGTGCACGCACACACACACACACGCACACTCAGTCACACTCACAGTGAGAATGGTAGAGCCTTCACCAAAAGTGAGGAAATCTCATGAGCTGAGCTGGCTAGATTCTGGTGATCTACGGCTTTTGAAAACTACCAGTGAGGCTGATGTACGGATTGATAAATGTGCAAACACTTAGAATCCAGCAGCCTTGTAAACACATTCAAAATATTTACTTTCATCCTATTTCTCTCTTCTTCTAACACCCAAATGTCAATTTTAATGGAAGCCACATCTCTGCATATTGATTGGTTCATCTTGATTTTATTAAGGTTCAGTTTAGCTGCCCAGGAAGCTTTCCTAGTGTTTGAAACATTTGTAAAAATGTCTATTTGGAAGGGGCGGGGAGGGAGATAAAGTGGGTGGGGGCAAAGAAAAAAAGATCACATTTTGCCTAAAGTAAAACACAGTTTGTTGCCAAGATTTCATTAATTCAATAAATAAAAATACAGGTAGGCTCCAACTTCAACAAGCTCAAGTTTCCCTCCTAGCTGTGAAACCACAGCACCCCGATGGCTTCTAAATGTGTCAACACATGACCTTCCCATCCCAGCTCACCAGTGGGGAGAACATGATTTATGAGGTTGTCTGACCATCCCTGAAAGAGGTTTTAAATATTTTACTCTTATAATAAGTGTAGTTCCTTCATTTAGTGGTAAATGATTGTGGGTTCTTAGAGAAAATGGTAAGTTTCTGGGAAAAAAAAAAAAGAAAAGAAAAAAGAAAAAGATCTAAACTTGGAAGAGATCTGCAAACAGCTCTGTAGCACCTTATGGTGTGTGAGCTAATTACTTGCCCTAAGTTGCCTAGTAAACTGTCTTTGTTTAGGAAGGTTAAGTTTCATCTCTGTTCCAAAAACTCAAGGCCAGAGAGGGAAGGGAAAAAATGATGGTGTCTGTGGTGAGGTTGGCAATGCTGCCCGCCGGCTAGTTATTTGGAAAAGTTTTAGAAGATGTGTTATGAGGCATGGTAATGTGTGTCATTTTTCATGACTGAAGTCAAAGGATTTAGCAGGTTGAGTCTGAGGACTTGGATTTGGCAGTGGAAAATACCAAATAATGTGTGAGCTTTGCATCCCACTGCAGCAGGGGTTTCTCCTACTACCAGAAACGGTGAAAGAGGACACTGTTTTTTGGATTGCCAAATGCAACAGAGTTAGATGAGAAATTTGGCTTGCTCAACTCAAAAGTCATTTTTATATAGAAGAAAATTGAGTTTTGGTTGCTGAACAAGTCCCTCAGTTTAGAAATTGTTAGTGGAGAACATGAATGTTCTCTGAAAAGAATAAAATAAGTCAAAATGGTGGCATCTCTTATTCTGAGAAAGAGGAAGTGACCCTAAAAGAAATAGAATGTGCAGTACCTTTCCCTCGAAGTCTTCTTTTCGTTCTGGTTTCTTGGAAATTTGTGTTCAAGGGCTACTGAGGATGTACCTAACCCTCCAACTGAGGATCCTTAGTTCCAAGTAATGGAAACTCACTTGAACTAGTGTAAGCCAAAAAAAGCAACATTTCTTACAAGGACACAGAGTATCTCATGGAACTTATCAGGCCAAAGCGAAGTCAGTGTTAGGAGAGGACAGAATTAGGAGCTAGAATGCCATGAAGAACCAAGATACCTGCTCTGTCTGTCTAGCTGTCTGCCTCTCTGGTTTCCTGCTTTACCATCTCACTCCATTCTGCTTCTCTCATCTTTGTGCTGCAAACTGGCTTTCTCTTCTTATTCAGGTCCAGGCTGAAGATGACCATTCCACAGTGATGTCTTCCATTCCCAAAATTACACATCTTAGTTTAAGTGACCAGCCAAGGTCTCAAATCAGTTGTCCCTTAGAAAGTGCTTACCAGGTTCCAGACACTAAGTAATTTGCATGTTATATTAACTCATTTAATCCTTCAGTCTAACCTACAAAGTTTATCCCATTTTATAGATAAGAAAATTGAGGCAGAGAAATAAGTGACTTGTCCAAATTCACACAGCAAATGAATAGTAGATATGGGTTTCAAATCCAGGCCAGCCTAGCTCCAGAGTCCATGATCTTAACCATGGCTGTTCTGCTCCCTGAGTCTCAATGCCATTCCCCAGAAGAGAGAATGTGGTTGGCATCTCTTAGATTAGGTGGGGATCCCACTCCAATCAGCTCTGTCCAGGGGGGTGATGGGTGGACCCCAGCAGGACCACATGGCACAACATGAATTATAGGGTGCATCTCAGTGCTGGTAAGGAATCAGTTTTTATAGACTGGGGTTTGGGGATTGGACAGATATTCCAAAGTCTTCGACATTACTCTATGAAAATGCTTATGCTCTCTGAGCCAAGTCATTGGATAGTACAGCAATATATGATTGAAGATCATGAAAATTTGTCAAGTGGAGAGGATTTTCCTGGACATGATTACTTTCAATGAGGCAACCCTATATGTGACTAGTTATTTCAGTTTTTTCTAGAATTTTCTGGAATTCTAGAGAGAATTTAAACTCCCACATGGCAATTCAGCCAGGTTACTGCTGTCCAAGAGTTCTTCACCCAGTCTATCCTAAATACCTCAATGGCAGCTGAAACTGATTTCTTTGTCTTGCTTTCAGGGTAAACAGTGCACAAAAAGGAACATGGGAGGATATTCTGAAGTAATTCTGTTTTTTGGCTGTGTCACACTGACTTAATTAGAAAATTGTATCAAAAGACTAACAGCAAAAGCATAAAAAAATTCATGGAATTATGTGTCTGGAAAGAATTTCACTAATGTGTATATCTATCATATACATTATGTATATTATATGTATATGTGTATATATATATACACACACGCACATACGTAAGTGAGGAAAGTATTCCAAATCTGGGAGAACATTAGCTCCATAACAGAAATGATGGGAAAGATAAAACTGTGAACTAAAAAATAGGCATTTTTTTGGTATATATTTCTGACCCTCACCCCTTAAATGCACTAATGCATAAGGCATTGGCCCATGTGGAAATTTTGATTCATTCAACACTTTCCTAATACAAAATTCCACTGAATGTATATAATATTCTACCACAGCAAATGAATGAAGTAAAAAGAAAAATCAAACAAGATATGCTCATTTTATTCTAAATTACCCAAAGACGTTTCAGCTTACTCCCTCCTTCCCAAACTTTCTCAGTTTTTGCTGCTAATAATCTTTTCACCTTTTGCAGGCCTGAAATCTTTGAGCAGTCCTCATCTCTGTTCTATTGTAGCCAAATGATTAGATGATGGTTTACCCCCACCCTTACCCCCCAAGACAAACACACACACACACACACACACACACACACATTCCTTGGGTCTACTCCTTGCCATCTTCCCTGCAATCTTGGTTTGGGTCTATTCCACTCCAGGATCACCCTGTAACAATAAGCAGCCTCTTAGTCATCCTAGGCCTTGTTTTCACTCTCAGAAAACAACAATGGCAGTCAGCTTCCATAGGTAGCCCCTCCACCACGTTTCTTTATCATGGTCTCTCATTATTTTGTAGAATAAATGGAAGCTGCAACCCAAGGGCCCTCTGTGACCTCTCAAAGGTCCCCATCTTAACTAGAAAATTGCATTTCATTCCCTACTTCTGCCTGTGATGTCTCTCTAACTCTGCTGAGAAACTTGCTTTCTCTTTCAATTACTCTTCAGAATCCTATCTGACTTCTGAGTGATACATACCAGGGATGGTTCAAATGGACGAGGTATAAATTAACCTCCTGATCTACTTGAGCTGAAAAGAAAAAAGTCTTCAACCACAGATAATCCCACAAAGTGCAGACAAGAAAAGATAAAGTAACACTTTTTGCTATGTGTATAATACTTTCAATTGCCAGTACTCTCACACACAATCTCTTGTTTCACAGTCAAATAGCACCTTTCTGAGATAGGCAGGCTATGTATTATTTTTGTTGCTATTTGACAGTTGAGAAATCTGAGATCTTTCAATTCCAGGTCCATTCTACTCCATACTTCCTGGGATTAGAACCTATTTCATAGGCACCAAAGCCTTGATCAAGTGCTCTTGAGATCAGGCTATAAGGCTTTACCTGTAGAGATGGCTGCACAGGTATACACTATAAATATTTGATTCATTTATTCAACAAGTACTTATTGAGCTCATGTGCCAGCCACTGAGCTAGTACTTGAGATACTTATATTCTTTTTTCCAGCTTTCTGGAGATATTTGCTGAAGACCTTGGCGGGAGCTAGGAGCTGAGAATTCCAAGTGTATTGAGTGATAAGCGATAACCAACCCCTGATAGAACAGGATCAGTGGCCCTGATCCCATGCAATCTTGCCCACAGATGCCTCAAGAGTTACATGATGCTGCTGGTTTTTTCTGGATATTTCCTTCATTGACTCCTTCACCTCTAAGCTTCTCTATTAGCCAGTGTCTCTCCCCCAACACTTCTTTCATCTGCTTTCCTGCCTCTCACGAATGCTCAGGGTTCTCTCTGCCCTCAGTCTCATCCACTCATGAAGAAAGCTCATAGACCCAGCCAATCTAGAAGCTCTCCTCTTCCAGGAATTTTTTTTAAAAGCACAATGCTTAAAAGGGGCAATATTGAGCTCCCGTGAATTAATTACTAACTGAATTTCAGATAATTTTTTCTTGGCTGGGATGGGAGGGTTTAGCTACAGGTGATTTTTGGCTGAAGGAAGCCTTCCTGAGGTAGCTCAAGATACCTTAAAGAGTCCACACCCTTCTGTCTACCCCAAAGGCCAGCCCTGGAGGAAAGTTTCAGTGTGCTCTGAGCAAAGAAGGGCCTGGGCCTCAAATAACCTGAGTCATATGCCCAACTGACTTCTGGGATTCGTTGTAAATCTTAACCTATCTCCAGCCTCAAGTTCTCTGCCATCGGTGGAGAAGTACTTTCCTTCGAGACTTAGCAGGCTTAGTGTGAACACACAGGTCTTGACTTGCATTTCACCAGACACAGAAGTGTAGCATAAGAGGGGTTTGGCTGCACAGCTGGTGCCATCCTGTGTGTGTGGATGGGGACTTTGGAAAAGACATACTCTCTGGGAATGTGGGGAAAGGCCATACTAAGGAGGCATAGTTCAGGCCAGCTGTGTGGGGTGGTGGGCACAGCACGCCAGGACAGGGAATCAGAAGACCTGGCTTTCTGTCTCTGCTCTATTCCTTCTGGGGCTGACCTTTCCAAGGCATTTCCCCTCTCTGTGTCTCAGGTTGCTAATCTGGGGTTGGAGTATTCCAAACTCTTAAATTTCCCTGCAGACTCTTAGATTCTGGGATTCCTTGGCCTTGGCTGTTAATCCGGTCTTTATGACTCTAATTTCACCAGAAACTCTGTGTGGGAAACAAGGCCCAGCTGTGAGAGGCGTCAGTGAGAGACATCAAGTCAAATCTAAGGCGCAGGGAGCAAGAATGAACCATGCACTGTGTGCCACCAGGGTTCACAATTCTCCATTTTTTAGAGGCCTGGCAGGGAACACGTAATATTCGATGTGCTAGATCTATGGCAATAGGAAATTGTGAAGCTCGCTATAAACTGGAGAGGGTATGCTCCACTTAAAGACCCTCTAACTCATGTATTTTAAGCACAGTACCCATCAAAGAAAACAAATCTGTAGGCTGGTTTATACCCAAGGGCAGCAAGTTTAACACCCACACCGTCTCCAGAATTAGAGAAAATACTTTTTCTGAGGGCAGTCGACTTGTCTGTCACCAGTCAAGAAATTTTTCTTTTCAGAGCTTTGGGTCAGTGGATTCCATTTCAGTCAGATGCTTCCAGTGGAATCCAAAAGCAGAGAGACGAAGAGGATGGAGCAGGAAGGAAGGAGCTTAAAAACTCGCAGCCCATCTGAATCACACTGGGCCCCAAGCACCGACTCCAAGGTTGGTTCTGCTGCTGAACTGAAAACCTTTTCTGCAGCTAAAATGATCCCCAACTGCCCTCTGAGCTGTACAGTCCCTGGGAGCTGGGAGGGTCACAGAAGAGTGTGGCTTTTCAGATGAGAGAACAGCAGGCAAGAAACGGAAACTTCTTGCTAAGCCCCATTAACGTTTTAATAGAGCTTAAAGCAATGGTTCTCTTTGAAAATGCTTTATTTATAATTGACCAATTGTCATTAGATATAGTTACACTCTGTGGCATCTTATTAAGAGGAGCTTGTTTGAACCCCCTCCCCAAGTATTCATAGTAAATTCCTAACAGATGATGTCATAACAGACTGTTACAATCCATAACGTGTAGATACCATTAAAGCAATGTGTGTGCCTTTTCGATACTGAAACATCTAACTTTATTATGAAGTTTGCTATAAAACCTGCTATGATGTATTTAATAATATTAAAGGGTTTATTCTTTAATATTGAAGTCACACTGCCCCTGTGAAGCCTGTTACTCTTGCCACAAACGAGAATTGCCAAAACTATCAGCTCGACTTTTAAACACTTCCTTAAGAGATTTCTTTCTTTTTTCTTTCCTCTTCTTCATTACTTTTTTTGTTTTGCGCTATGAAAAAGCAGATGTTCTAAAGCTACAAGTAACTGAAAACCAGCAATGTATGCTCAAAGGCTGAAACCTAATATTTACAATAAGCTGATCCAATGAGAAATGTCTCCCCAGTGACCCTGGTCCTGAAGTGGGGACTGGCGTGGTCATTGGTCCTGGCTGGGGCAGTCGGCATTTGTCAGAACCCTGAGCACCATGATTCTCAATTAGGGACTTTCCTGACATCAGCAACTCTCCACCTACTTGATACAAAAAGCAAAATAAATACGAAATCCATCCTTACTGCATCACATTCCATTGGCTTTACAATTGCCATATAAGGCAGTTATTATGGATTCCATAATTTATGTAAGGAGATTTGGGTTTCTGGGTGGTAGTAGCCCTACTTTTTGTCTCTATCGCTATAACAAACATCAAATTTCCTAATAAATCCTTCAGCTAGGAACCACTGTCATAAATATGTATTTCTAATTCCTAATGAGAGCTATAGATATTTATATGCATTCCAATGGCAAAAATAAGAGAAAGACCGGTATTCCCTAGAAGAAACCATAAAATTCAGACTGTGGTAGGGACTTGACGAAGTGGGGTACTAAATTGCTAACCTTGGACTTCTGGGGAATGTATGCATGTTGGGGAGAAATTAGATCATCTCCCAAGAGCTTTTGGTCCAAACATGTTCTGTATATTCCATCAGTAACAGATTAATTTGATATAACAAGGTCCTCTTTTAAAATGCAAACATTCTTTAGAAGGTTAAGTCAGTGGAAATTATTATTTTTTTGGTATACCTTTCCTTACTGTAGTAATCTTTAGAAGATTCTCTTTAATTCAACATTTTAGTGAGTATCTGTTGGGTTTAAAATAGAGCACTATGTCCATTATGGGGGTTATAAAAACAAATTTTGTCAAATCCTCTTAACAGTTCCTCAGAGGACAGACTGCAGGTTCCCAAAAGAAGTTTTTTCAAGTACTTCAAGTAAAAGGCTCTTGCTCCTCCCTGCCCTCCAGAACCCTCTGGATCTGTCTTATTGTTCCTGTGGCCTGTATCCATTGAAACACTGGATGTTCAATTTCTTTCCCAAGCCTGCCTTTCCATCTGGAATTTCTTAATCCCATGGCTCCACATGCGTACTATTGCTCTTCTAGAATCCTACTTGGACCAGAGCCCTGGGCTTCCACTTGCCAAGAGGAAATGCTTCCATTTGTTCAGATGGAAAAGACTATATTTCCATAGGTCTGGCACTACTCAGCCTGCAGGTTACTGTTAGAGGAAGCACTTATTCCCCACTCTAGTAAATCCATGAGTGTGATTCCAGGTAGACTGACTTCTGTGGTTTTGCTCCCACCCCTCATTTACTGAACCCCTGACCCCACTCCCAAAGGAGTGGTAAATTAACTGATTGAGAGTTGGGGAGGAAAAAACGGGCATACATGACTCAGGTCTTTTTTTTCTCTGGGCTCATCTATCTATAGAAGGATGCATCTATCTGTTTGGGGCCATGTAAGGAGCCTGCCCCTGGGGGTGAGACTTGTGATTTAGTGCGGGAGGTCAGATTCAATTCAGCAGAGTGTTAGCAAGCCCATGTAGCCCCATATCTAAGCCACATTCTTGAATCCACCTTTAATCAGTAAAAAGCTGATAGCTGGATCTCTGCTTGTCCAACCTCTGTGCCGACCTCTCATCTGTTCTGATTTCGTGCAAGGAAGAGGGCTGTTATTCTTTGGGTTCCCTAAAACTTTGATACCTCCTGTGCTATAGGTGGTACCAACTCCACCCTGTGCTCCAACTCTGTCTCCTGTGTTATTCACTTGCAGACACTTTCCTCAAAAGCAGATGTAGGATTATTCCACCGGCCGTCATGGAAACTCTGCCTGGTACACTGCCATCCAATCTCATTCCTCATGGGAGAAATGCTTCTTCTTAGACACAAGTAGGCATAGTGATCTGATTAAATCCTCACTAATGAAATGTTGGAGAAGTAATACTACATTCCCTTTCTCAGATGTGTTTGCAGTGATTTTAATGTAGGATCACATGAGGAGTCAGCTAACTCGAAGAGATGAGTAGTAATGGCAGAATTTCAAGCATACCTGAGCCAGGCATCTGGGGACAAATCTAATCACCCTGCACTAAGGATGGAAAGCTTAAATGCTTATAGAGACCAGGCAGGTAACATAAATGATTGGAGCTTCTGAGTGTAAGAGAACCGCCAGCTCAAGTATGGTGATAACTGGCAACTGGTATTTGGCTTTGGCATTAAGTAATGCAGAGCAGAAGGGACTCAGGCAAGCCAGACACTGTGGACACCAAATAGCTTTGGTCAGTGTACAGCAAACGGATTTATTTACATCCTCTATTTAAAAGAGGCAGCCTGTACTCAGTGCCAAAACACTGTCACCGTGCAGAATAGGGTTAATAGATCTTTTGCATTTTCAAGAGGAACAAGTTATAAATGTAGATTTTTATGTAAAAATGCACTCCCCTTCAATGTTAGCAAAGAAGTCATTAAGAAAACAAGATCAAACAATAACAATAACAACAACAACAACAGAAACCCAGTGTTGGCTGTGATTGTGCAGGAAGAGTGAGATTGGCCTCAGGCCCCAGCTGGCCCAGCGGTGTTCTTTGCCCCCTCTGGCCATCACTGAGTCTGGCCTTCCTCCTTCCTTCCCTTCCCTCCTATATTTTAGTTAAAATCTGGCATTCCTAATTCTGATTTTTTAAATCACTGTGAAAACCCTCAAGGAGATGAACGTAGACTCATTTTCAATAGAATGAACTGTGGCTAGCCTAAAAAAGGCTTGTCTTTCAGCCACGCACAGCTGCTAATTCCACCTTGAATGTGCGATAGAACTGGTGCCTTCTGATGTTACTTTTTTAAAAAGTTGAATTATACCAGAGGCAAAAAATGATGGAATTATTATAAAATTGAGGCTTTTTCAAAGCATGTAATTTTCCATCATGGACTCTAACATCTTTAAAGCCTAAAACACCTGAAAAAATCTGGGAGTAAGAATATATCTTTTAAGTTATAGCCTTTATCAGCATTCCGGGCATCTCTCCCTTCAGCCTCCCTCAGGTTTTCACCTTGAGACTTAGCAACTTTATCCTCCTTACAACAACTTACTCCTCCAAGATGAAATGGGTTCAATAACTTGGTCCAACGGAACCTTTAGAATGTTTACCTTAACAAACAAACCTATAAAAAGGTGAATTCCCCACTCCACTGGGAGCCTGATGACAAGGCCTCTAGGTTTTATTTAGAGAACCATAGGAAATGCAGGCTGTCTGAGCGCTGGAAAGAGTCCATGTGTGTCTAAGTGGAAGCAGGCCACGCGCTTTCAGGATCTCATTAGGGCCCCGGTGCTGTTTGCATAAGAGGCTGGTCTGCCCACGGCTTGAGGGGTCCCAGCTACAGAGGGTGATGGAATTGGATAAAAACAGAAGGACAGGAGTGACTTGCCCCCTGCCTCTTTCTCCTCAAAATCCCTACCAGAGAGTAGAACTTTGTAGAGACTGGGTCCTTAAATACATTAAGTTTAGGGGACAAAATAAGCAGTTTGGGGGTAAGAATCAGATCTGTTCAATCAAATGACTGGGATCAGGGCTGAAGAAGGGGGTCGAACACATAAGCATTTATTGACTGACTTGGGCTGGGTTCCTCCTTTGGCCCTTCAGCAGACGAGTTGTTTGGCTCAAGGCACCTGCCTGTTAGTGTTTGGTGTGTATTTCTGCCCTCGGAACCACTGGTTAGTTGACATAATTCAGCTCTTGTGGAGAGCTGTCCTGCTTTAAAGTTCTCAATTCTTGGGGCTGGCCCCATGGCCTAGTGGTTAAGTTCAGTGCGCTCCGCTTCGGTGGCCTGGGTTCGGTTCTCAGGTGCAGACCTATACCACTCATTGGCAGCCATGCTGTGGCGGTGACCCACATACAAAATAGAGGAAGATTGGCACAGATGTTAGCTCAGGGTGAATCTTCCTCAAGCAAAAAGAGGAAGATTGGCAACAGATGTTACTCAGGGTGAATCTTCCTTAGCAAAAAAAAAAAAAAGTTTGCTCAATTTTTCAATGCATTTGTTTGTTTCAGAAATTTCTTTCTGTATACAGAAGCCATCAAACCCCTCTGTTTGTAGCCTTCCTCACAGGCAAAAAGGAAATCTGGGCTTATAATCCAATTGCATCTGGGCAGATAAACATTTGGCTACCCACAAACCCAGAACAAGACATGGCAAGGAGAGAGAGGGAGTTAAGTACTTTTCAGTTCAATTTAACAGAAAATTATTCCTGTCTTAAAGGAGTTGATAGCTCAGAAAACAGTGCACCATCATACACGGAATTTGGTGGTTAATTAGAGTGAACATACAGCCTGGCTTGCCTGGAACAGTCCTAGTTTACACTCGCTGCTCCAGTGTAGTTGTTACTCAAAGAAGTGTACCTGTTTGGACAACAAATGATATGGTCACCAGATGCGAGGAGAAAATAAGGAAGAGGGATTCTCAATTTTTTCCTTGGCTCTGATTGTCTTCCCAAGCAAGGTGCAATAGCAATATTGTTGATGGCTCCCAGAAGGTTCTTCAAAGCCCTTTAGAAATGGTTCTGGTGTTCACGTCCTCCCTGGCCCCCAAAGGAACAGAGTACCTTTGTTCTACAGGTGTAAATGTCCCTCTCATTTTCCTTGCAGACATCAGAGTAGGAATGTCAGATTTAGTAAATAAAAATATAGGATGCCCAGTTAAATTTGAAGTTAAGAGAAACAACTAATAATTTTTTATCATAAGAGATTCAATTCATAGAACAGAGTCAACCAGTGTGTCAGTAGCTGCGCCCCACGGACACCCACCTCACCTTGCCCACGGGCTGCCCGCTCACAGGCATTTCCTCCCGAAGCTACTGATGGCCTGGATGTCAGAAGGGGCTCTAGTGGAGCCCCTGCCTTCTTTATCCACTTCCTCCCAGAGTCAAAACATTTGATTTCCCTAGGTGGAAGCGAAGGGTTGCACACGGGGAGG
The DNA here is from genome assembly GCF_020826845.1 of Diceros bicornis minor. NCBI lineage: Eukaryota > Metazoa > Chordata > Mammalia > Perissodactyla > Rhinocerotidae > Diceros > Diceros bicornis. The sequence continues at coordinate 21,783,961 of NC_080751.1, forward strand.
CCTGCTCCCGGAGGATGGTGAAGTTAGACAACGATTTTCTGGGAAGAAGGAGAAATACAACCCTTTGAAGGAATGAGCAGCTTCTTGGAGGGTTCAGGGCTCTGCCTGGAATTGTCAGTCCTTTGCCCTCATAGTTCTTCCCTCCAGCACTAGAGCAGGGGGAATGGGGAAGCCCTGGCGGCACCAGCACCAGGCCCTCCCTCCCCGGTGGGTTTGGAGAGCAGCTTCCCGTCCTCATCTTCACATGCCCTCAGCCACTGCAGTCTGAGTGGTCTGAGGATGTGGCTGTGTGTTAAAGCTGGCCAATGCTAGTTTTACATTGTGCCGGCTTCTACCTGAGGGCACAGGGGCTACCACGGTGAAACACACAGGAAGACACACTTATGAGATACATTTCACACCTTGGGTAAAATCTGGAAGGAGAAAACGCATGAAAGAAAGAAAGAGAGAGAGAGAGAAAGGAGGAAGAGGAGGAGAGCGATGGTGGGGGTTGGGGGAGTGGGAGGAGACAGTGGGAGTGAGATCCAATGTAGCTTTAATTCAGCTGTTTTTCGACTGAAGCCTCCTGTGATTTATTAATGTTTTTGATCTATTTAAGCTGTCTTCCCTCAGACACTGTGGTCTGAGTGGGCAAACTAGGTGCACTTTATTTTGATGAACTCTGTATTCAAAGTTTGTAAAGCTGAAGCTAGGAAGGTGGAGATTGTGACTTGTCTGGGGCTTCTGACCCCAGATGGACTTGCTGAAGTTCTTTATCTTCTCGGGAGTGGAGAGTGGGTGCAGAGGAGGGGCTGGGTGTGTGTGCATGCTGACTCTAAGGTCAGGGTACTGTTTTCAAACTGCAGGAATCCACCCATCAGTGGGTTATGATATAAATGTAGTGGTTACAGTCATTATTAAATCAATGAAACGGAATGGAATAAAAAGAAAGGAATACAATGCACATAGTAAGGATATTTCATCATTAACTTTTGTTTTGTTTTGTCTGAGGAAGACTGGCCCTGAGCTAACATCTGTTGCCAATCTTCCTCTTTTTTTCTTTTTTCTCCCAAAGCCCCAGTACATAGTTGTATATCCTAGTTGTAGGTCCTTCTAGTTGTTCCATGTGGGCCACCGCCTCAGCATGGCTTGATGAGTGGTGAGTATCTCCACGCCCAGGATCTGAACCACCGAACACTGGGCCGCCAAAATGGAACGCATGAACTTAACCGCTACGCCACAGGGCTGACCCTGCACATAGTAAGGATAAATAATGTTTCATAAGGCATGTCTCTCTCTCTCTCTATAGATAGACAGATAGATAGATAGATAGATAGATAGATAGATAGATAGATAGATAGATAAATAGATATCTCATACATATGTACTGTGCCATGATGTAAAATACATTTCTGTATTTCTTAGTATGGGCCATGGTCAAAAAAACGTGAAAGCTGCTAGAGTAAGTACTTTTTTAATAGGGGCATGAATAAACGTATGTTGTGTGTGGGATGAAGGATGTACTCTGCTCCTAAGGTCTTTATTCCTTCTTGAGGAATAAAATTTGTACCAAGGAGGGGCCGGCCTGGTGGCATAGTAGTTAAGTTCACGAGCTCCACTTCGGCAGCCCGGGGTTCACGTGTTCGGATCCTGGGTGTGGACCTACACCACTCGTCAAGCCATGCTGTGTTGGCATCCTACACACAAAAACATAGAGGGAGATTGGCACAGATGTTAGCTCAGAGCCAATTTCCTCACCAAAAACAAAACCAACAACAAAAATGTTGTACCAAGGAGCCCAATAGACACAAGGCAAATACATATATAATGTAAAAATAACAGCACGTAAATCCTTCTGTAGAACTCAATTAACCAAAGGTTATATGATAACAACTTCAAAGGCAGAGGTCAACAAACTATAGCTCATGGGCCAAATCCATCCCAGTGTCTGTTTTTGTAAATAAAGTTTTATTGAAACACAATCATGCCCATTCATTAACATATTGGCTATGGCTGCTTTTGCTCTACAACAGCAGAGTTGAGTAGTCACAATAGAGATCATATGGCCCACAAAACCTAAAATATTTACTTTCTGGCCCTTTACAGGGCTGACGCCCCCTCTAAGACAATGCCCTATAAATCAGAATCATAGAGGCATTTAGACGAAGTGACACTCACTAGCAGTCTTCAGTGCTGCTGAGGTTCTGTGTGACACATCCAGGGGCTCTGTCATGGGAAAGCCCAGACTGTCTCCTCATTGCAGGATCTCTGCCTGCAGTACCAGGTTCCCTTGGAGTCTAACTCACAGATCTAATCAGCCCTCTTTTCTAGATAGACACCATTGTGTATTTTCTCACATAGCTACACTGCAGGGCAAAGGGGCAAAGCATGACTTTTGGGAGCTCAGAAATGGACCCACCAACCAGGCTAAGTAAAGCTGGGGGTGTGGATGCAAGTACTTCTGGAAGAGCAGTGGGGCAAAAACCAAAGGGGCTATATTGAGTTTGACCCTCATCTACCCAACTCCAGAGAGAACCATCTCTCACCCTTTCTCGAGGGAAAGCACTGCCAGAAAAGAGATGGGGAGAGTGGAAAGAGCGAGAGCGAGTGCAGCTCGAGGCGATTTGCCTTCAAGTCTGGCTGTGAACGGAACAGAATCTGAAGCCGCACGTATCTGGACACACCTGCTGTGTTCCAAAGTGCAGTGGAATGTCCTAGACTTTGTAGTCCAGCCCCTATTTCATACATTTTTATTCTTTTCACCAAAGTGATTTGTTACATATGTCACTTGGTAGCATTGGGTTATTATTGCTTGGCAAGACTTTTCAGACGAGAAAGCCCACAAATCAGAGAAAATCCCGTCAGACCATGTGCTGAAATTGCTGGTTCACAAAGTTTCATCACCAGATCTAGACACTAGAAATAGGACCTGCCTCTGGCAAAATTATAAAATGAATAAAGTTCACTTTCCAACTCATCAGCCTGAGCTTTCTTCCCTCTTTCTCTCTTCCCACGGCTTTCCTCACCATTCTGACTCCAGAGCTTCCAGCATCATCAAGATCCCTGGCACAGGCATTTGAGGTCAGTCATGGGTTCACTCTTGGCGTTGAACTTGGGGGTGTTGGATGTAAACCTCATTCTACCAATAGAAGAATGTTTTGCTCTGTGGAGCAAGTGGTGGAGGGACCTGGGGGGCAGAAAGGTCCACATCACCATGAGAAATCACGACGTGCAGTCAGTATTCATTCCGTCGATGGCTGGGAAGGTCCTGAGAACCCTGGCTGAAGGCAGACTAATTTGAATCTGGGACCTCCATCTAGTAATGGAGGGCAAATTCCTTGCTTTATTCTTGAGTTCAGTCTCAGGGTGGTCCAGGGAACTTATTTTTTATTTCAGTCTCTCAGTTTCCACCTTTGTGATGCAGAGCTGGTTACCACTGAGGGGTGAGTAAGGCTATCAGCGGGAGATGCTCATTCTATTATTTGCAACTCCAAAGCAGTGCCATGTGACAACCAAGATGGGAATCTGGGTATGTGCCCAGAATAGTGGGTGAGTTTCTCTCCAGTGCCTGTGTCTCCTGCTTGCAACTCCACAGTCTAAAGTGGTTTAAGAGAAAGCGACTCAGGGATGGGACTATCCCAAGAATGGTTAGATCCATCAGAAAGGACCTGAGGTGCAAACACAGCTGGCCCAGCTTCTACTCTTGGGCCTCCTCTGTTGGGCCCTGTGCCGACCAGAGATTTTGACCAGTGTTCATGGTTGCAGAGAGCCAGCTCACTGCACATCAACCTTACAGCTCCTTGAGTCCCCAGGTCCTCTTTGCTCCCGCCAGACACTTTTAATACTTCCAGCCATTTTCAAGGTCTAGCCCCTCCCAATCCAACACTCCAGGCTGGCTCTCCTACAATTCACACTGCAAGCCTAGAATTTTTCTCCTTTTGGCACTGCTAAGGGGAGAGGTGTTGAAAGGAAGCGGGAGCAGATGGGAACGGGATTCCATTACTTTGTAAACATCTGAATGGCATTTCTTTTTAACGCGATATGAGAGTTTTAGCACATTTAAAAATTTCCCTGACCTAATTATAAGGCCCGTTTTTATTAAAGGCACACACACCTCACTTGTAGCTAGCGAAGTTTTGGCTCTGAGATTGGTTGCTGCGTGAGAATTTCATCCTGGGCGCTGTTTTAGGTCTGTTAGTAACTGGCTTAGCACTTGCCAGTTTCCCTTCCTGGGTAATGACAGAGATGCTAACACAATAGCAAAGCTGTTAATCCCAAACATGTTACTAATAAGGCAAGCTGCCTTGCTAGAGGTTGCAGAGAGGATACGGAGATGTATGTGGAAATGCTAATATGCGAGCTTGCACTCTCCCTCATAGCCACGGATTTGCGGATAATGAGGAATGTCCTGCTTTTCTCCAAATATCACTGCACTTAATCAACTCAGAGCTTCCTCGCTAATCACATGCTGTCAACCGATGTTTGGTATTGGGGAGGAAGAGAAGGTGAATAGTGAATGTGGGCAAGTTCACTCCATGGATGGCACCCAAAAGATTCTTGTGGGACTCAACCTTCTTCATCATTTTTGACATGCTTCTCTATGTGATTTATTGACCCTTTGGACACATGGTAGGCTCTGTAGCTATTTAGTTGTGGAAAAAAAAATCAATAAATGTGTGAATGAAAGCAAACTCTTCTCAATCTGGTCTATAGTTTCAGAAAAGAGCAAAATCAAGGAAGCTGGATATTGTACAACTTGGGTCAAATGTAGTTTTAGAAGCATGACATGGCCAAGTTCAAAAACTCTGAGGAGATGGAAGAAAGAAGAGAAGTAATGGAAACTGATTCTTTGCTTTCCCTGTAGAACAGGTGTAAGCAGCTATGGAGGAACCCCACAGACTTTACCTTCGATTTGGAAATAAAAATTGCACTATGGACAACTGATTTAATCTTTACATAGTCTCAGTCCCAGCGCAGAATCTTCTTGTCTTAGACATGCTTAAAATTTGGTAGAATTCACCCTGTGATAGGTTTGGTGGTGGCAGGGAGGTAACCATTGGCCAAACTGATACATCTTGCTTGACATATAGTTCTGGAAAGCCATAAGTAATTCCTCAACTTAGCCATAAATCAGAATAACTTTGGGAGATTTAAAATAATATCATGGCCTGAGTTTGCCTTTGTAGACTCGGTTTTAATCAGTTTAGTGCAGGCTCCTGAGAACTATAGTTTCCAAGGCTTTCCAGGTGATTCCAGTGCTCAACTACATTTGACAAGAATTTCCATGTTTTACAGACTTTGGTATTTCACAAATGAGTTAAATTAAAAAAAAAAAAAATGGAGATTGACTTAGAGTTGTCAATATTTTACTTTGCCAAGTAAGGAAAAAGGAACTATCTGCTATCACCATTATTTGATAAAGGAAAGGGCAAATTAACGCCAAAGAAAGAATGGGAAGGACAGATGTTTAAACACATTTAGCTTTATAAAAACTCACTATGTTGTCAGACTCATGTTCATAGCAGTGTTATTCATAAAAAGTGCCAAAAGGTGGAAGTAACTCAATTATCCATTGACAGACGAATGGATAAACAAGATGTGGTATATCTATGCAATGGAATATTATTCAGCCTTAAAAATAAAGGAAATTCTGACACATGCTACAACATGGATGAGCCTTAAGGACATTATGCTAAGTGAAATAAGCCAGTCACAAATGGACATATTAACATTTCATTCCACTTACATTAGAGTAGCCAAATTCATAGAGACAGACAGTAGAATGATGGATTCCAGGGTCTGGGGGTTGAGGGGGCGATGGGGAGTTATTATTTAATAGGTATAGAGTTTCAGTTGGGGCAGATGAAAAAGTTCTAGAAATAAATGGTGATGATGGTGGCACAACAATATGAATATACTTAATGCTATTGAACTGTACACTTAAAAATGATTAAAATGGTAAATTTCATGTTATATATACTTTTCTCCCATTAAAAAAAAAATCAAAAGTTGGGGCTGGCCTGGTGGTATAGCAGTTAAGTTCGCACGCTCCACTTTGGCGGCCTGGGGTTCGCAGGTTCAGATCCCAGGTGTGGACCTACACACCACTTATCAAGCCATGCTGTGTGGCGTCCCATATAAAGTAGAGGAAGATGGGCATGCATGTTAGTGCAGGGCCAATCTTCCTCAGCAAAAAAGAGGAGGATTGGTAACAGATGTTAGCTCAGGGCTAATCTTCCTCAAAAAAAAAAAAACCAAAAAATCAAAAGTTGCCTTATTTTTCTCATTTTCTTGTGCAAATTGTCATTTGAAAGCCACTGCCTAGGATGAAGTAATGTCCGATGGCTTAGAGAAAGGAAGCACAGCTTGTGAGTGCAGCCAAAGTGGCTGAATCCTGTTACATCAGAGCCTCTCAGTCAGAAAGCCTTGCTTCCAGACAGGTTGCAATAGCCCAAGCCAGGCTGGATGATGGAGAGGCACTTCCAGATTATAAAACACATCACCTAGGAGAAACTAAACAATCCCTTCAAACCTGGAAGTGCCCTAGGCCAGGGTCAACTTGTCCTTCAAAGTGCTTGATATATTTTATGGGCAGAGATGCCTGCAGGATGACAAACCCAAGAAAGTTTTCAAGAAAGCAGAGAATTGGCCCTAAGATTTGTCTGAGTAGGCAACAACACTGGGTGATACCTCGTTTTATCTTCTCAAAGCAGTAGAGCAAAGTAGACAAGAATTGCATGTTACAAAGCATTTGATACCCACAGGAAGCCATTTACAGATGAGACGTTCTCTGGGACAGAGCAAATTGTTGGTGAAATTACAGGATTACACGAGGAGCAATATTGTTCTTTACTATAGTAGTTGCTTCTTATTAATGTATATGTATGTAATATACACATATATGTATATATCTACGTACATACATACAGATGAAATGGGGGTTTATGATCATTGGTTAGTAAGTTTTTAAAATTCAAATTAATCTGTTCTTAGCAGTACAGGCCCTGATAGCCTACAAGGCAGGCCATATAACTGGAATTTATAATCAGTACTGCATTTATACAATTTATAATTCGTACTGCATTAAGAATCTCTGTGGGTGATAATAGAGCGCTAAAATAGCTAGCATTGCATTGATGTTTCTCACTCTCTACATTTGTTTAATTCCTTTGCCAGAGACACATACTTAACTTGTCTTGGTAGATTTTTGTAATGTGTCTTTCAAATGGAAAACTGTATTCAAGCATTCCAGTTTTATCAAGTAGCAAAAACACTCAGGCTGTTGGCCAGAATTTGCATGTTTGTTACTGCATTCCATACCCAGATATCTCAGGGCTGAAGAATAATAACAATTTTCTAAAATGTTATTAGATGTATAATTCTGGCAGCAGGTTAATTCACTTAGTCATTTCCATTAAAGTAATTATTAATGGCACGTAATCTTAGGAATCGTCATGCATAGTAGTAATCAATTCCAGCGGAAAGAGCCTTTTTAGTTCGATAAATGTTTGTTAAGAACCTACTATGTGTAATGCCCTATAATTTCTTACCTTTCTCTAGCACTTCAGAATTGTGAAAGTTATGTTCATTATCTCATTTGATTCTGACAGAGCCCTGTGAGGAGAATAAGTAGCTTAACATACAAGGAAGCTGAGGCACAGAGAGATTAAATGCTTTGCTCAAGATCTTGGAGCTAGTAAATGATGTAGTCACAAATAAAACCCAGATTTTCTCAAGCCTATTCCAGTATCTCTGTGCTACCCTACATGACCTCTCCTCATTGTCATCACTCATTGTTGGTTGTTTATCTGAAATTACACTTTATCACTCCTCTGAGTAATTTTTGGGGGCCAATATAAATATTTTTTTCTGGGATGCTCTGCAGTCTCACCAAGCATCATGCCATGTGATCGACGCGGTTTCATCTTCATAAGCTCGGCTAACTTGGCTACCAGTAAACACCATTCAATTCTTCCACTTTCCCCATCACTAATGACAGCTCTGCGTGCCTCCTTCTTCCAGGAGGAGAAACGAAAGGGGAAGCGTGGCCTTTGCCCCAGTGTAGGCAGTGTGACATGATGTGCAGAGAAGTCTGAGGGTCAAGAGACTTGAGTTCTAGTCTTGGTTCTGCCATCGACAAAACATGAAATGTTGACAAGGCATTATGCCACCACAGGCCTTAGTTTCCTACCAAATAGGAATTGTAATGCCTTTTCTGACCTTCTCAGAACAAGATTCACAACAAATAGGTGAAGAATTTGAAAATAATTAAACTCTATATTAACGTAAATATTGCCAAGTCTTTTTAGAATTCCTACTAACACTAAATGTGGGGGGATAAGGAAACTTCCTAATGACTGTCCTGGGTCAAATAGATTTTCATTATATTTCTGTGTGTCTGTGGGTGGAGAGTATAGATGGGAATGAAGGAGGAGATAGGATATTACGTTTCATTTCAAGGATCTGATACCTTTGGAATACATACCTACTCTCAATTCTCTAAGGACTATTAGTTACCCAGTTTTATATATTCTGGGCGCTAGAATCAGACAAGATTTCTCCATTTCTGGTATGTGCAGAAAAATAGAAATATCTGGATAGTTTAACGTGAACCTCAGTGAAGACAAACACAAAATAACTTCAGAATAATTAAATAATATTGATAAGAACACTACATAAATATTTATACGGAATGAACTAAAAAGGATCCTGATTCCAATCTCCACTTCCTGCTCATTAAAGAACTAGTGATAACCTTTAATGCATGTGACTAGAGGATTCACCTTTTAGCCTTCTCTCCATGTCCTAGATCTTATTGTTTCAAACCTTCAGCATTGAGATGGCTGTTTTTTACTACAAGTCTCTTACTAATCACAGAAAAATAATAATGGTCTTTCTATCTGCATTTGCCATTTTTTTAAGAACTAAAATTTTACCAATTTACACCTATGAAAAATTCTACTTCTTCCAACATGCTTTGCAAATGATTAGTGACAGCTTGACTACTCGTTAATAAAAATGGTGGCATGATACTTTAGCTCTATGTCTCTCAAAGCTTAGCTTTTTTCATCTGACTTCTTTCTACCTTATTTTGTGTCTTCTCTGCTATGTGGTATTGGGAGGAACATTTAAGTCTCTTTTCATAGAAAGAGTTATTTGTTGCTTGAAGTACCAGCTGAAAGAGCTCACTCACTGCATTGCGCCATATCACCTCCTGTGTTACACATTAAACTCACCCCTGGCACTCGTAGCTCAGAAGTAGTGCAGTGACATAACGATTTAATCACCTCATGTTCAATATTGTGAAGTGTCTGCTATTTCTCTCAGGATAGATCTGCACCACAGGAAGAAAGCCCTTTGATGGCCTGGGTTTCCTTGGGTTGAGAATCATGTAAAATATTGGCAGAGATTTTTCCTCTCTAATCTCCCTTCTTTTCCTAGCTTAGTTTGGAAAGTGCATTCCCTCGGCCCCAGGGCGCCAGATCAATGAGATTTGTCTCCAATATTTGGATTATGAACAGGTTAATTATCTGTAACTTACTGCACTTGTCTTCATGAAGATCTGTAGGTAATAGGAGCACTGCTTTTTCTCTGCCTATCAGACCATGACAGAAGAGTCGTTCAATAACTCATCCTTTCTGATCACTTCCAAACAAAGGATTCTTTCAGGAAGAAAAATTCCTAAACAATGTATTCCTCAAAAAAAATTCAAGATTGTATTATTTGACTCCTGGGCCTAATATCAAGATTGTGTGACTCTAGGAAAGGCGGCCATGAGCAGTCTGTTTGCCATAAATTTGTCTCTTCAAGAATAGAATGACCTACAATGTGATGGGAAAGGCCCACACTCCACTGGTTATGTCCTTCCTCCAGTTTGCTCATAGTACTCTCTTAGGGAGTAAAAATCAAAATACAAAAAAGTCTGATACTTTTCTGAGATGTCCTACCTCAGGATCCTTGCGTCCTTAGAGGCAGATGCCAGAAGCTCAGGAAAACAGAAAACAACCTAAAATGGGCAATGATAAGATTGTGAATAAGTAAAAGATGATCTAGGCCTTTGGTGAGCTGTTACACAGCCATGCAGAAAGTTGATCACAATGACTTCTCATCGCTGCTCTGGAGCTGTGGATCTCTAGGATTGTGAGACCATGTGTAGGGCTGGGCCAGAGAGACTTAAAGGTTGACCCAGACTCTACTATAGATCAGGTCATTTCTTGGAGTTTCAGAACTTTCTACTATAATCAAAATGATCTGATATATTCTAGTGATTTTAAGAATCCTGTGTTACACTGGGTTTATGAGGCACAGAACATCAGTTAACTCTTTTTGCAGAAAAGTGTTCATGGAAAGTTCCACTAGTGGAAAAAAGAGGTCAGTGCTCCAGATACACTATAGATAGAACAACCAGATGCGCTGTTTTTCCATAGACACTTGAGATTTACACTTACTGCCCTGACTCAATAATGCTTCCTCTTTAATGCTGAGAAGTGTTCCAGTTTGGCAGATGAATTATATGGTTACCCTAGCTACATGATGTTTGGATATTATTCTCCAAAAGGAATGGGTTCATGGACCTTGCACATGGTTGGTCAGGCAAATCATGTGTTCATGTGAGAAGAGCCATAACTGAAGCCCTCTGTTAGGCAGCAATGGATACCAAATCTACAAGAGAGACAATTCTTACCCGGCTAATCGAACCCCAATACATGAAGCCCCAAGGCAACATATGCCAAATACTTATAAGACCAAATATTCTCAACTCACCTTTCCCTTCACGTTACAACATGAACATGGGGCTGGGGAATTCTGATCAAAGGGATAGCTGAAGAGCCATTCATTACCTAACATCTGTAGACCAGGAACAATATACAACAACTCCAAAAGTAAACGGGAAGGATGGGAACATCACAGATGTGTGGAACAATGAATTCCATTGCTTGAATACTCAAATCCATAGTTGTTGTACCCATGCTATTTCTAGCCAAATTAATGAAGGAAATGCCATTTGGTGCCATGTGCAGTCCCTTCTTCCCCACCCCCAGAACTCCCACTGATGCAGATACATAAAGGTCTTAGAACAGATTGTCTTCATGTCTGAAGATAACTGACATCAGTTGAGAGTTTCTTATTTCAAAATAGACTTTGAGTCAATATATCACAAATTTTTGTCATTGCACACAATTCTCCATTTTATTGCACTGATATTAAGTAAAAAACGGGTTAGTATTACTAACATAAAAAGAATCTAACTTTGATTTCAAAATAAAATATGAATTTTTTTATGACTGACTCGAGAAAAAAATTCGGAGAGGGGAGGGGTAAATGTCCTACAGCAAGAAATTAAAATTGGATACAATGATGTTAAAAAAAAGATTTTATTAACTTTAGATTAAACAGACATGAGATATTCAATTAAAATGATTTCTGAGGTTTTAAAACCATCATGTTCTGTGATTAATATAGTAAATGTATGTTTGATTGAAATATTAAGCAGAAGGGAAATAAATAACAGAGTTTTAAAAATATATATTCTCATTAGTAATTCAGGGCTGAAGTAAAAAGTCCAGTAAAAATATGGCTTGCTTCTAGGAGATGAATAATATTATTTACGGAATTCTTTTGAACAAGTCAGGATGTTCTCATTTGCATATGTAGCCTGATTGGTGAATTATGACCCAGGATTCCAAATCACTGTTCTCTAAACTTGAGCCCAGAAATATACCTTGTGGGCCAACCTCCTTTCTTCTGCCTGTTCTCTCACTCTCTTTGCCGTGTAGTCTGGATTTCGAGGTGGGGGTGGGACATCTGGATGGAGTAAAGATGGCAACCCCATCATGTTAAAACAACTGGATGAAAAGCAAAAGAATTTGTCAACTGAGTATTTGGTAGTCATGTAGGGCTAAAAAATTGTTTTAAAGTCTTGTCTGATTAGATTTAATCCATCCATCCATTTGAGGTTTTTTTGAGTATTTAAGTGAAGACCACAACAACTGTGGATAAGCACTAGGAAGAGAAAAATCAATGGTCCAGATCAAGAGGGGAGCAGGAGGCAGAAGCAATAATCAAATTTTAGCTGTAAACTTGCCTAAGAATAAGCCACAAAATCTCCAAATAATATGCAATACATGTATAACTTTAAATACCCTTCTCTGACACTAGGCAGCTGTTTGACTCTGAGCAAGTCCATGTGATCTCTTCAATCTTTAGTGACCTGATCCACAAAATAAGAACATTCATGCACTTTTCATTCCGCCAACGTTCTCTGAGCACTCACTACGGGTCACGAACTGTGAGAGGCCCTAGGAATTCAATGATGAGCAAAACATAGGCCCAGCCTTGTCCTCATGGAGTGACCACTCTAAAGGGAGATAGGGTTGACTAGCAAAGAATCACACAAACGAATGCAAAAATTATAACCAATACTTGTGCTACTGCACAAAGAAACATGTGTGTGAGAGTCTATAATGGGGGAGTGATCTAGTCAGAGAGGTAAGAAAGAGGTGTTGAGGTGAAATCTAAAGGCTCTACTGAGTGAAGCAGAGGTAGAGGGAACAATTGCAAAATAGGAAATAGCATGTGCAAACACCCAGTGGTAGAAGGAAGCAAGATAAATATGAGAGCCTGAAAACAGGCCAGTGTGGCTGGAGCTCAGAGAGTAAAGCTGATTAGGATGGAGATGAGGCTGAACAGACCACGCATAGCTTTGAGGATCATGTTACACAGTTTTGGCTTTTCCTAAGAGCCATTGGAAGGTCATTGAGGGGTTTTAAACAAAAGGATGATATGATCAGAATTGAAAAGTTCACTGTGCCACACAAATTCCCCTGCAAAAATGAAGAATCTATTACCCCAGCTGCTGAGAGTCCTGCCAGAAGGCAACCCTTAACTGTTAAATCCCTTTGGGAATTGCCTGAACAGCAGAGCCATGGTTATGCCCCTTTCCAGGGCTCACATCCTGATCATTGCAGAAGTATAAAGGCCCAGCCTGCTCCTCTCACCTTGGGACAGCTCTGAAAGGTCATCTCATCTTCAGAAATCCCCACAGTGTGGGCTGAGGCTTCAGTTGAAACTTCATGGCAGCTCAATTTCTCCCTCTGCCCAAGCTTGCTTCCCTTCCTTTCCACAGGAAACACTGCCTAATTAACTTCTTGAATTCTAATCTCCATCTCATGTCGGCTTTCTAGTAAACCCAACTGTGACAGTCTGGAAGTAACAAGGAGTATGACCTGGAGAGGGGTTGGTGGTGGAAGTGGTAGCCCAAGTATATAACCAAAGATGGTGGCGTTGGGTCTAGGATGATGGAGAGAGACATAGGGAGAGTGGGAAGATTTAGGAGACATTTAGGATGTAAAAAATAACAAGATTTGGTGGTGAAGTGGACATGGGGAAGAGTGATGACTGAGAGTGAGAAATCAAGAATCAGTCCTTGGTCTCTGCTAGGCACAGCAAGGAACACTGAGAAGAGTCAGGTGTGAGGGAAAGATCAAGTCTCCTCTTGGCACTTGTTGAGTTGAGACATTCAAGCAGAGTTTTTAAGAAGGGCACTGGCTGTAGAATCTAGATCATTGGACTATGTGTCTAGAGCATAAAGGAAGCCATGCATGTGGATGGAATCATTTAGGGAAAGAGAATAGACTGCAAAGAGAAAAGGGCCTAGGTCTTGCATGACTTTTCAGAAATAACCACCTCTTTGACAATGAGAGAGAAATTAGGGCCTGCTCCTCAGAAAAAAAAATACATTTTGTTCATATGTGCAGTTGTGCACAATTTCAGGGGGTCTCACATCTCTAAGCTTATCCCTAGAGCCCTTAGTGATCCACACTCTCCAGGTCATAAACTCATACTCTAGAGGAAGCCTCTGCTTTTGTAATCCTATCATTTATGCAGCATTTTATACAAACTGTGTCTTAATGTTTTAAGGCTCTAGCTGATAGCCATCCTGATGGTCCAACAAGGATTTTTAAGAAGCACCAAGTTCCTGGATACCTGAGCTTCCAAGTCATTAGAAAGAGGTGGTACTTTTACTTCTCAACAGTCATATTCAGGGCTGCCCTGGCTTAGACGAAGAGTAGCGGGTTTATGCCATTGAACAGAGATGGGCAAACTTTTTCTGCAGAGGGCCAGATAGCAATTGTTTTAGGCTTTGTGGGACACACATGCTCTCTGTCATGTATACTTCTTTCTTTAAAATACCCCTTGTGAAATGTGAAAACCACTCTTAGCTCACAAGGCATAAACAGGCAGACTGTTGGCCACCACTGCAGTTCGCTGACTTCCGTCATAGAAGACAATCGATTCTTCAGTCAGACCAATTAAAACTGCATTTCTCCTGCCCCTGAGCATCCTAGCATTTGAACTTGGGGATAGATGGTATATCTTTTGAAGCCTCTGTTTTCTCATCTGTAAAATATGTAATAATAACTACCTCTTTCAGTTGTTGTGAAGCCTAGAAATAAAGCATATTCAATAGCCATCCTCATATCTGGCACATAGAGTTGCCTTATTAATAGGTAGAGTGGAAAGACTACCTTGCTTCTAAAATTTTCTTTTGCATTAGAATCTGTTGATAATAGATTTTTTTCCTCCAGTTTACACCCGGAGACATGTTTTCCTGTAACACATCAGTTCTCTGCTCATCTTGTTTGTCAGTGGCAGGAAAACCCAGCTCCTTCCAGCTCCTAGCCACTGCTGACGTGGTAGTGGAGGGGAGACCCTGAAAAATGTCTCACATGCCGTCATTCCTTACTTTTACGCCTTTGCCTGGTTGCTTCAGCCATTTCTAACTCACCTCGTCTGCCGTGTTGCTGCTCTTGCCAAAAAAAGTCACATGTCCCATACTATTAGCTCTACACTGGCTCTAGTAATCGTTGCTCAAAAATTCCATTGACCAAGACAGAATGCTCCTCTCTAGTCTCAGTCTAAACTCTCCAGTCAATTATGTGCACAGATCCAGGCACAATGAATGGGGACTGTGCCATGTTACAACACATGAAATCTTTCCAGCTTCCTCTTAAGGCCACATGAGTCCAAAATCTCTTCCCTCTTTCCTGTCCCAAGGAGGATGGCTTTAACAAGCCATACAGCTTGTTTCACCCTCTGGGGAAGCTTCTGTTCCCTTCCTCCTGTTTCTATCAACAAATTCTACTACATGTCTTTTCACTTCACTGGGTTACAAATATTACTCAGATATCAGCTGCTCTGCCTGCTCCCTCAGATGTAGATAATATTCGGTAAAACCCACAACTGCACACTCTTTGGAAGGGCAAATCCTCCCAAAGATTTCTGTGAATGCCTAGGAGTAGGAAAAGCAGAGTTTTATTCTCAGGGTCACTGCAGTCTGTGGGCTCTTGCTTCTGCACTTACCTCATTAATGAAACTGTGAAAGTTTTTTTTTTTTACACACATGCATACACACACGGATACGCTTACAAAAACTGTTTGTGTGTCTAATAGACATAAATGAAGGTTTGGAGGAATTGTGAAAGAGAGTTTGAATTGCAACACTGGTTGCAACAATGGAGCACAATTTTAAATCAAACATTAGACACTCTCATTCTTAAAATCTGCTTTGCCCCATTCCTACGTAGAAATTTCACTAGTTCTTTATCTCACAAAGAAGTCAGGCTCTTGCCATACCGTCTTCCCTCCACCACACTTCTCTATCCATCTATTCTCTTCTCTCCTCTTCCTCTCAGGAATAAAACACAAGTTTCTTTTAGTCTCTCACACAGAGCTCTTTAAGAATCTTTTTGAAAACCTTCACTCTCTTTGTAACTGTTGCCCTCAGAGTCTCATCTTCTACCCTAAATGGCTTAATAAGTTATTTTCCCCAAACAATGAGAATTCCTTCTCTAAGAAGAGAGATTATGCTAGAAGATAAAATAATAAAATATTTCACTCTCTTACACATATATTATCTGGCTGAATTACCACTTCAAATTTCATTTTCAGCCATTAATACTTTAGCTTAAATCAGTTAATTAGACAAGTTGAAAGGAGCAAGAACCAAGAAAATAGAACTAAGAAATAATCTCTTTTGTTTGAAGGGAGCGGGCCAGGGAGAAAGCACAGAGGGCAAGTTTTTGGAGGTGCAGGGGTGTGGGGATCAGACAAAATCCAACAAGAAGATGCTGCTGGGGGATGGTGGGGAAAGAGAGGCTGAACTATATAGAAGAGGATGGGAGAGCACGAAATAGGAACTTTATCTCTTCTGCCCGGGGCAGGACCTCATTTTTGGTGCTGCCTAAGTCCAGTTAAGTCCTCTCATAGAGCACATGTTCACGAGGATGGGGAGATCCTCCTTTGATGTGGAAATAACTGCTGAGAAAATCCATGACTCCCCCTGCATGCATCTCCTGATGTCACAGCTGCCCTGAGAGCCTGCTTTGGCTCTGCCCTGCACCGATGGGAGGACCTAGATGATGAACGTCTGAATGTAGTTGGTTACTGAGCCTGTGAATTGTACAACTCTAATGATGCACCATGGGGGTGCAGGGGCTGGAGGATAGGGCGGAGGCCGTTTTTTGTTGTTATTTTCTGGAGCCTGCTTTGGAATTTTCCCACGTTTTTCTCTGTATAACAATAGACATTAGCATGTTCACATGTTTTGAAAGTTAAAGCAAGATGTGGGAAATTCAATTGTTGACGAGCAGAGTTTTCTAATTGCACTCTTCAGAGACTACCAGTACTTTTGGAAAATGTGCATCGACGGAGAGTTTAGTTTAATCATTGGTAGTGTTTCATTTCTAGGGATGGCTTGATTTCCAATCCACTTTCCTATCTCAATGTGTCTGCCTGGCTAGGGAAGCTCCCACTGGCTTCAAAGGGTACAGAGAGTAGAACAAAGATGCTGAAGAATGGAGTCAGATGATGATGATACTTTTTATCACCTTCCTAGGTCTGTGTCATCACTGCAGAAAATGAGTTGCTTTTGGGAAACTGATGTATTAAGAATTGTTCAAAAGAGATAGGAGCTGAATCTGGAATTTGGACTGGAAGGAGTGTTTCGTAGCCAAACATGGTGTCTGGGCAGCTCTCATCTATTCTCTGAGACAGTTTGACTTCAGTTAACATGTGTACTGTTGCAGCTTCCCCACCCCTCCGCGACACTAAACCACACAGACGAGTTAGCAGCTTGGCTCAAAACAAAAATCAAATTTACCTTTACCATCGCCTTTTGTAGAAACTCATATCTTCTCTATTATTACCAAGCAAGGTTCAGGAAAACCTTTATTTTCCAAGCATTACATGCCTTTGCTTGGACTCTAAAGACGGCCACAGTCAGCAGTGCCTTTCATTGTGGCCCA
The DNA here is from genome assembly GCF_020826845.1 of Diceros bicornis minor. Lineage (NCBI taxonomy): Eukaryota > Metazoa > Chordata > Mammalia > Perissodactyla > Rhinocerotidae > Diceros > Diceros bicornis. Next base: position 21,801,246 of record NC_080751.1, read on the forward strand.
ACAGACAGTGCTCCATCCAGGTCTTGGTGACTCATGGATCTCACAGCTATAGTAGATAGAATGTAGGAAAGTGCCTACAGGGGCAGCCAGGCTCTTGCTCATGAAACCACAGCAATGACTGAATGACTAGAAAACCAAAAAGTTCATTTATTTTATGAAGTTTTCCTCAGACGTTTAGCAAAGAATCTGGGCTGAGGGTAGGGAATGAATTGCAGAAATAGGGCACATGATGCCTAGCCAAGATCCTTCGCTGGCGTCCAGCAAAGCTCCTGAGCCTGCTGCTTTCAAATTGACCATTGACTGAGATGTCAGGAGGGCTTCAACGTTATGCAGCAATTGGCGTGATGCTAGATGGAAATCAATACCTGCAATCTAAATTTTGTATTTTGCGTATTGTCAGTTGAAGTTTGATGTCTATTTCTCTTTCTTGGACTGATTTTCTTTCCGCAATCAGCATGATGAAAAAGAAAATAATGCTTATAAATGAAGTCAGCATATAGTACTGGCTGAGCTGAAGGAAGTTGGCAGCTGCAGAAATTCTGTTTTCACTTTACATTAAGTGGCGTTAATTACACTGCTATGTAACTAAATATAACCACACGGTGGTGGATCAGGATTTTGCTCTTGTTTCAGGGACACTAGGGTACAAGGTGTGGCTATTGGGTGGGGAGGCCAGGCCTTCTTGGTCATCTTTCAGCAAGGACTGTATCATTTAGCCCCAGGACCTCATTCTAGGCCAGAGGTTGTCAAATTCCTCCCTTGGCCAAAAGTAAACCAAACCCAGAACAGCCCAGAGGCATCTGGTCTACCAGGTGAGCAAAAGCTATCTCCTCTCTAAGCCAACGAGAAGGTGTGTGAAATGTGTCTAAGCCAGAAACCTTGCTCTACAGGCCTTAGGTCTGGCTTTGAAAATGAGGTCACTACCAAGTTCAGATTTCCACATTTCCCTTTAAATCTGGTAGTGCCACAGACCATGCAACATCTAACAAGAATGACTGGTTTATGGTTCCACTTGTGAATGAGGTGACACAGGCTCTAGTAACTCCTGCCCAGGTAATGGGAATTTCTCAGCACATTCCTACTAACCGACATGTCTCGACAAGGGAGAAAAAGCAGCACTCTAGCCTCTTTGCTACCATTAACCAGCTATGAAGACTTGGACAAGGTAAACTGTGAACTCTCTGAACCTCCCATGGGTCATTTGTAAACTGGAGACAGTTTAGTTGCTGAAAAGTAAGGGCCTAACTTAGTAGAACTCTAAGTTCTTCTTGGCTCAAAGATCTGGGATTCATGGTGTATTTTTTGTGTGTTTCTGAAGGCAGAGACCTTGATTTTATTTTAATATCCTCAGTACTTGTTACATGGCAGGAAGTCCTTCATGCTGGATTAAATAAATAATTAAATAATAATAATGGTAATATTGAAGAAAAAATATATTCTTACAAATAACCCACAGTGCAGCTACCCAATTAACTTTTTTTGGGGGGGGGGGGGCAAAGAATGAGATTCAGCCAGACAGTTCTGCATACCAAGGGGCCCAGCCAAGGGCAGAGTTTTCAGAAGCAACAAGGAAAAGGAGGACAGGTGGAGACACTCCCACCTTTCAAAGAACTTGGGAGCCTGAGAACACAGGCAAGCATTCAATCACTCCCAGAAAAGCCAGGCTGTCTTGTTTGTGCAGATTAGTGAAGACGTAAGGCTATCTGAAATGACCATTTTGTCGTTGTGAACTTGGCTCCCCCCTCTTCAAACCTCTTAAACAAATGGCCCTACAATATCAGAAGAAAGATGCATTTATTTATTCCAAGGCCATGGGGAATTTTGTGTGTTGTGAGCACAAAACCAGCAAGAGTAGATGGAAGTTCCTCCTTGGTGTTTAGATGCAGTGGAGGTCCTTGGAGCTACCATCTGAGCTGTGGTGGAAATAGGGGATCTGGTTCCAGGCAGCACACAGGAGGCTTGACCATCACATGAGGAGCCACACATGGTCCAGAGAAGTCCAAGGCAATAGGGTCTTGTCTGGGGAAATGAGTTTCAGCAGAGGGAGGCAAGACATCAAGATGTATTTCACTCTGTTAGTGATAGAAGCTCAGCTATTTTGGGGACTCCTTGGGGACCTATTTATCAACTTCCTACTGTAACTATGTTTGGGGTTATGTGCTTCCTATGCTAATAGTGAGATATGGCAAGTCAAGATTGGTGTAGACAGGGCTGCTGCATACCATTGTATAGCTTACCCTAACATCAAGGCACCTAGCCTAGGAGGTGAGCGGGGATTGAAATCCAGCCTAGTCTCCACTCACTAAGTCATGAGCCCCTGTGCTGGGTATGTTATTCCCCAGCAGGGTACCTTGGTTAAGCTACTCATCGTTGTAGCTGCATCTGCCCAGAGGAAATTGTTTTTCCCCCTAATTTTTCAGGTCAGGTGGTTGTGTGCCAATTATTCTCCATTTCCTTCTCCCCAGATCCATTCATTGTTTTTCTCTGCCCTTTTCCCTAGATGGTGGGCTCTACACAATGCATCTGAGACTGTCTTATCTTATGGCCTCCAGTTAGGTTTGGCCAACTGGAATCACCATTAGGAGATGGGAAAGGTGGGACAAAAGAGAGGCCAGGTTACTTATTTTCTCTATCACCACCCTCCCCCCTCCCCACTCCCATGCCCCATGCTCCCTCTCTGCCCCATCATGGCTCTGACGGTGGCTGTAGTCCTGCTGGGCAACCCCTCTTCCACAGCTTTAGCTCCCATTGGGCTCTAGTAATGCTGTTCCCTCCCTTGTTTCTTCAGGCTGGGAGGTAATAATGGTTTTCAGTGTTGCTAGTCTCTGGGTGCCTCATCAACCATTGTGGGTTCCCTTTTCCCTGACTACACCTCTGTAAATGGTCCTTTTATTCAATTCTGTTCAATGAAGCCCTTTTGATTCTATTATCTTTTTCTGGCTGGGACGCTGACTGATATAGGGAAACTTTTTCTAATCTGCACGTGTGGACCAAATAGGCTAGCAGAGACCATGGGTGCAGATGGCACTTTGAAACTCAAAACAAATATTAGCCATGTCACCTAGGGATCTCTGAGGTTTTCAGGACTGGACTACTAATAAAATCATGAGTGTTTACTAGTGTATGCGTTGCAGTAACTGCTTTGGGGCACTTGACACTCTGGCCACCACCCTGTTTTCATTACTCTCCTTGCTCCAGGTAGACTATCTCTTCACTCTCCTTCTAACATACCTTTGTATGTGCTGTTCCTCCTGAAAAGCCTCTTGAAAGCCCTTTCCTCTCTTGGGAGATGATATATGATAGAGAATAAGATTTTGTGCTCTTAAATTACACAGATAACGGATTAGATTCTGGCTCTGCCAGTTATTACCTATGGAATTAAACTATTGGTCCCAAGTCTTCGCCTTCTCGCAGTAGAGAGATACACCACATCCTTGCTATGACCTCATGGAGAGTAGCATGAACTTCCTGGCTACCCCTTGACTTTGGGGTTGGCCATGCAACTTGTTTTGACCAATGGGATATGGGCACATGAGACTTGAAATGTACTTGCACAGTTTGGCTTGCCCTTTTGTGCTCCCATGATATATCATGAGAAGAACACGTCCTAGTTAATTGTGGTTCCTTCAGCCTCAGCCCCAGAATAAGTCATATGAATCAGACCACATGCTCCATGTAGCCATGGTCCAAGGAGGATATGGTGGGTGTAGCAGTGAGAGGCCAGGGCCCAGTGACCAGAACCTGGCGACCAGCCTAGCCCAGCTGAGTTATAGCCAACCTGCAGCTCCATGAGCATGACAGTAAATGATTATTATCACTTCAAGCTACTGAGTTTTGGTGTGGTTTATTATACAGTATTATTGTAGCAATAGCTGACTAATACATTACCTATGTATACTTGAAAAATATTTCAACTTCTCAAAGCTTCAGTTTCCTCCTCTGTGAAATGGTAGTAATTATAACAGTACCTGTTTTATAGAGTTATTGTGAAGATTCAACAAGACACATAGAGTGGTCTGCATAGTGCCTGGTACAAAATAAATGCTCAATAAGTGGTTGTTATTTTTCTTAGCTTGTGATCATTGGAAATCTCCTGTAGACTTCAGTGCTTACCCAGCTCTCCCTTCATGCACAGAATATTTGCTGAGCACTACAGCTCCCACAACTTCCTTTCTCTGAACTTCCATCCTATTAATTGTCTGTATAATTAATTTGGCTTCTTATCTTTTCACCTACTGTTTTTGAATATCTACTATGTGCAAAGTACATAATTCAAGATATTTTCCTTTCATCAATGAGAGCATGGGCACAGAGAATAACATTTATTGAATATATATGGTGTGTCAAACGTTGTTAGTCACTTTCCATGTCATTTAAATTTCATAGCAACTCTGTGAAGTAAACATTGTTATTCCAATAACACCCAAGTCCCTTGGCAAAGAAGCAGTAGAGAAGAGTTCAAATGTGTCTTTTTGCTGCAAAATACCACTAACCCTTCAGTCTATTAAAAAAGATGACACGTAACCAAATATCTGTAATTAAAGGTAGTTATATGTACCTTATCATTAGGAAAATTGTGTGCTACAGGTGGACAGAGAAGATGGGCATGACTCCCTTCCAGGTGTTTATCCAACACCATTAAAAGACAGGTGCTAAGCCCTGGGATATGAAAAGCAACACAAACAATCCTTGTTTGGGGGAAACCAGATTCTAATAACTGAGCTAGACTTAGGGAAAGATAATTTTAACATAATCTGGAAAATAGTGAAGCTATGAGCATTAGGTTTGGAGAAAGCTTCCTGGAAGGAAGAGGATTTGAGCTACATCTTAAAGGATGATTCAAGTTAGTTGGTTGAAGAAATAGGGGCAGGGCCTTTCAGGAAAAGGGAAGAGCATGAGAAACTCTACCTACACAGTTACATATGATGGGTCACCTGTGCACAGGTATGTGACATGTTGTTATTGTCAGTGACCTGAGGACAGGAGCTATGCCTCCTTTCCGACCCTACCTCCACACCCTTCAATACAAGGCTCAGGACGTGGGAGAAGCTCAATAAAATCTTTTGGTTGATTGAATGAATGCCTCCTACTCTCCCCTGGAAGATACAGAAGGAATAAGTGGTACCACATCTCCCTGATTTCAAGACCAATGCCAAGTTGCTGCCCAGACAGCAGAGTTGAAGCATACAGCTCAAGACAGGCAATTTTTTTTGTGTGTGTGTGAGGAAGATCAGCCCTGAGCTAACATCCATGACAATCTTCCTCTTTTTGCTGAGGAAGACTGGCCCTGGGCTAACATCTGTGCCTGTCTTCGTCTACCTTATATGGGACGCCACCACAGCATGGCTTGACGAGCCGTGCATCGGTGTGCGCCCGGGATCCGAACCTGGGCCGCCAACAGCGGAGCGCGCACACGTAACCGCTACGCCACAGGGCCAGCCCCAAAACAGGCAAGATTTTTAAATGGCAGAGCTCATCAGTGGTGTGATAGGAAATGGAGTCCAGATTGGCTTGTGCTGTATTGATGTTAGCATGCTATTTCTCAAGATCCAGGAGCCCCAGTGTCTGAAGTTCTCCCAAAGCTAACTTCAACACATTCAGGAGACAATTTCAACAGAACATGTGAAGGACATGAAAGCACTCCCCTAATTTTAACAGGAGCAAACCAGAAACACGTGGAAAAACATCTTGTTCAGATGACTTATTTATAAATCTTGTCTTTCCTCCTATGAATATATCCAGTCATCATAGCCTTTGTTCACTTGGACTATTAATAACCTCAGTCTACACAGGAGAAATTAAATTGTACTTGAAAATTTCTTTTACTTTAGGGGGACTTTCATTTTATAATTGTGCAACGTTCTTCTTTCTGATGCTGTAACAGATGAAAATTGTCCATAGGAGATAATTCAGCAAGTTAGTTATCCCATCACCAAGCAAAACTAAAGTCCCTGAGAAGATAATTCAATTTGCTTTTAAATTACATTTTCAAAATAGCTTATATCATATATCAAAATTATTTTAAAATCTGAACTAGGGCACTGTGAGAACCCTTATAAATGATGGGCAGCTGATCTGCACTTCTGTGAACTATTCTTCCATGTTGTTTATGTTTTAACTGAAGTACTAAGTGTCTCATTTAAGTAGCAATAGGTGGTTAATCCCCTATAAAAGTTGTTGGATGTAGTCCTTGTAAATGCTAATTATTAAGAAGAAAATGTTATAGGGTTTCTCAGGAAATCAATACTTTATTATGCAATAATTGCATCTGCAAGTTTAATGTTGTCCATAAGCCCCAGCAGAATGAAAGAGGTCACTGGATGAGATGGTGCAAATGGTCCTTGCTTGACCTGAAAAATCCTCTAGAATCTGAGGCCTAGTAAAGTGCCGAGATGTCATTAAAATATTTTCACAAGTACAACATTTATTATGGAAACCAAATTGCAAGAACATCTGTCTGGATGACACTTTGGCCCAAAGTTGGATCTAAACCTGGTAACAGTTATAATTGAAACTGTGGCTTCATTTTTCTCCCGAGATCTTTGATTTTTCCTTTGCCTCACAAAGCAATTTATTTCTCAAAGCTACAGCAGTGAACTTTTGTTTTCCTAAACCTTTCTGGGCAAAAATCCCAGCTCTTCCAATTTTCTACCAAGAAGTCATGGAAGGCGGAAAGGAAGGGAAGGAGCCCTCAAGGAAATAGAAGGGAGCTCAAAAATCATTCTTCCAAGAATTTCTGGGTCACTGTCTAATTGATACACCTATTGGCATGCCTCAGATTTAAGCCTCTTCTGACTTCACAGGCAGTTCTTATTCTGTACCCAGCCATGTGTGAAGACTAGAGGCACTGAACATGGAACCCAAAAAAATCCAGCCAGCTCCACTTAAAGCACTCATTCTGGGGAACTGTACCATAGCAAAATAGCCCAAACAGTTGTTTTTCCATTATGATCCTCAGCTTGGCATTTATTATCATTTTTTATTGCACACTTTTAAAGGCAATGGTCCATTTTACTTAGATCATTAATTTGCAAAAATCATGAGATATGAGCAGAGATGGTGTTTCTTATGGGCCATGCTACACCTCTATAGGACCCCAAAGGAAATGAGGTGTGGGTCTCAGCACATTATGGGAAGAGGCCCCGGGACCACAAGCTCCATATTCTTCCACAAATAGAAAAGAGCAGAGTACTTTCCCACGAATAATACAGCTGGATGAATGGAGAGATGCATGAATAATTGACAATTTGAATAAATGAATGGACAAATAAGCAATAGAGTGAAATTCTGACCAGCAGTGGGGTGTAGCCGAAAGACCCCTAGATGTGGCATCTGGACACCTTGGGTCCACTTATGCCCATCACTTACCAGCTCTGTAATTGTTGTCAGTGAAGCTCTCAGAAGGTACCACACCTTTGCATCTGTAAAATGGTAATAATACCTATTTCATAAGATTGGCAGGCAATAGAGCCCTGAGGAGTCAGTTCATGGGCTACAGAGCCAGACTGCCTTGGTTTAAATATGAACTTCTCTCCCTTGCTTGCTCTGTGACCTTAGGTATCTTATCCCCTCTACGTTTGTGTTTCCTCATTTGTAAAATGGGGATAATGTACTAAACTTCTAGAGATAGATGTGAGAATTAGATAAATTAATACATGTATTAATTATGCCTAGAAGAGTATCTGGTACATAATAGGCTAAATACGTTACAATAATGTTACTATTTTTGTATATATAATATTATTACATAGATACACTTTACATTACATTAGTTGTTATTATTATTATAGTTAAGCTTATATAAATTGTGATTCTCAGTTGCAATCAAGAGAGTCAAGTCTAGCCAATTTAAGCAGAAAGGGATATTAGAGGATATTAAGAATATCATAGAATCTCCAGGATAATCAGGGACCCAGGCTTGTTCATTATATAGCCAGAAACAAAGCAGCCAGAAATAAGACCCAACCACACTCTAGGACTCTTATGGTGCCCATCTGGAGGCATTGGCCACCCTCGAGATTGGAATCTAAGAGCTTTGCCACTGCTATCTGAGAAGAAATTTTCATACCAAGAAGATCCAATTTCTCTTTGCATAGCTGCTGCTTCTTATTTCTCCAAGTCACAAAAGAGATGGCTCTAACTGGTAAAACCAAGGCTATTGGTCTGTATTCTAGCTGCAAGGGATTCCGGCAAATGTAGTCTTTAGCTTCCCAGCCTACACAGTAAAGAAAAACTAAGAAAAGCTAAAAGAAAGTTGGAGTGAGCCAACCTACAATGTCTGCTATAAGGATTTTTAAATAACATATAGGTCTGGCAGCCATAGAGGTGGAAGGTCTTTGGTTTGTTTTTCAGAGATTTGTTAGGAGTTTTCAAAGATAACTAATAATTATACTTGTAACACTACTGTGTTTCCACTAAGCATAGGCAAGTGGAACTAACCTAATGGTTGGCTCCCTGGCTGTGACTTGGGGAGGAAGGATGGTTCCTCTTCTATCATCATTCTGTGCCCTGTGTGGACCAATGAGACAGTCCTTCTTGCATCTTCACTCTCCAGAGGAATAGATGTAGATTGTCATGATCTGGAAGGGCCTGGGCTGAGATTTACTCCTGGAGGAGTGACCCTGGAAACTTCAAAAGTACATTCAAAGTACAATGATCTATGAAGTACTGGCTGCTTGAGGTTATGAGGATTCAGCAAGCCTGGGGACCATTAATGACCACTAATTCAATTAACCATATTTCAAGTCAACAAAATGGTAATTACCTACAAGGCATGTTTTAGAAATTGTCTGAATATGGATGAATATATAGAGCCAAGAAATCTGGCTTCTAGTTCTCTTCTACCACTGCTGCATTTGTGAACTTCTGCAAGTTATTTCAGCTCTCTGGGCCTCAGTTTCCTCATTTAAACCCTGATCTCCTTAAATTTTTAGAGTTCTACTTTCTACGTTTTGATGTAAATACTTACATATTTAATTATTTCTTATCAACAGAAATAATTACTCTTTTTAAGTTTGACAATCATAAGACCTGTCCCAAAGACTATAGAAAACAAAGTGCTATACAATCTTGCTCTTTTTAAATTTATGGAAAGCACACCAGTTATTACCAATGCAAAAGAAAAAAATAGGTAAGCCTGATCATATTCACTGTCAGTGAATTTATTTTCAGTCAGTAAATTAATTTCAGTCAGTGAATTTTATTTCAATGCTCCAGAAATAACTTTTGCTTGCTTTCCTGCAATCAAGCCAGTGAGTGACTGGTTACTTAAATGTGGAAATTGCATCCTCTTTGTATCCTATTTAATGTTGAATAAGCTTATATAATATACACAACCATATATTATGAAACCTATTAAAACCAGAAAATCTTTCAAAAGTTCTTGTTTTAGTGACTGTTTCAAGACATGAAGCTAAACTTCATTCATGTGGCTTAATCTTCAGAGCATAGTTAGTCTCACCAATAAAAGGTAAACCTAAGCCACCTTCTTCATTGTCTCAAATTCTGCAAAAGTATCCAAGATAGAGCAACAAGAAAAGAAAATAATTTAGATTAAATTGTTAAAAAGGGTAAAAAATTATCATTCTTTGAAAATTGTATCATTTTTTCTGCCTATATACCTAAGAGAATCTACTGAAAAACTGATTACATCTAACAGAGTTTAGCTAAGTACCTGCTTATAAAACAGTAATCAAAATCAATAGATTTACAAAATAAATAGATATCCTAAACCTCAGCAATAATCAGCCAGAAAATAAAATGGGAAAAATGAGCCCATCCAAATAAGCACAAAAATATAGACTATGTAAAAGAAAACTTAAGAAATTTATATTTCACGTATAAAGTGTGTGAGCTTGACCAAAGGATATAGAAGATGGGTAATTGCTGAAGCAAACTAAGCTCTTGGGTAGAAAGTTTTAATACTGCAAAAATTAATTGATAAACCTATTGGAATTCAACTTAAAATCCCAACAATATTTTTTGTGAGGGGAGAGGAGTGGGGGGAACTGACCAGAATGCATCTGAAGAGAAATATAGGCAACAGATACAATATTTCTCCCTGAGGTCCAGCACAGGGTGGGGTCTAGACGGCACTGAGTCCCGTCTCTGACAGTTAGATTTTGGGGATCCAATGCAAATCAGTTCTCTTTCTTTGTCCCACTTGCAAGAAGGAATCATCATCATCATCATCATCATCATCATCATTGTATTCCACAGCATCCAATGTATATTAAAGCCTTCTGTATCTTAAAGTGTTCTATAAAACTCTAAATAGAGACATAAATATTAGTTATTGTTCTTTTCCAAAATTAGATAAATGAGACAAGGAATAAGACCCTGAGGTCATAATATATGGATATTTAGAGATGTTCAAAAGAGGACTGGCTAACACATAATGAGGCCAATAAAGAGCTGGACTCGTTCAAGGAACAGATGGGCTTTTAGGAAGTGAGGAAGAGGTCTATCAAGGTGCATTAATCAGACAAGTTTTACAAACACAGCTATCATCATGAAAGAAAGGACGGTAAAAAAATGATGCATTATTTCTAAACTCATAAAGCTATACTTGACTGAGCACTTACTATGCACTAAACACAATAGAAGCATTATTTCACGAGGAGCCTATGAAAACACTATTTATCATTCCCATTTTAGACGTAAGGATTTACAGGTGAAAATGGAAAGCTAGAATGAAAATCAGGCTGGTCCAACTACAAAATCCTCAATGAACTGCTTAACAACCACAATAAACCGCTTCTAATTAGAATTCTCATCTTTGCAAAGCGCTTTCACATTGGTTTGCTCGTTTGAGCTGGTCAGCAGCCCCGTGTGGGTGGGCTAATTCTTACGCTAACTTTCTAGCTGGAAAACTGAGTGAGCAGGAGATTAACGTGGTTGCACATCAGAATCTCCAGTGGAACTTGGTAAAGCTACAGATTCCTAGTCCTTCCTCTGAAACCTATTCAATCAAAATATGTAGGAACGGAGCCCTGGAGTCTTCATTTTTCCAAAACTCGCCCAGTTGATTCTCAAGCAGCTGCACTGGGAGTCCCTCGGTAAGTGGTTCTCAAAGCGTGGGCTCCTGACCAGCAGCATCAGCATCATTACTTGTCAGAAATGCAAATTCTCAGATCTACTGAATCAGAAACGGAGAGGAATCTGGGTTTTCACACACTCTCCAGAGACCCTGATGACACTATGGTTTGAGAATCACTGCTCTACATTAAAAGAAGTGACACAGTGTAGTAATTAAGATAACAGACTCTCGAACCTGCCAACTTAAATTGAATCCCGCCTCTGCCACTTCCTGGCTGTGGGATCTTAGGCAACTGCTTAATGTCCTTTGTCTTGGTTTAATTTGTAAATGGAGATGATAGTAGCTTTTCCTTCATAGGGTTAGTATGAGGAATAAATAAGTTAGAATTAGTAAAGAACTAATAATAGTGTCTTACATAGAGTAAGAGCTTAAATAAAAATTAAGGTTCTTGCCCAGGATTAAAGCTGTGAATGACACGAAAAAGAGTGAAGAAGAGGGTTGGGAAACAAAATCCTTAGGGAGAAGCAGCACTGGAGGTCTCAATCTAGAACAGGAGGCCAACAACCTTGCTCACATGGGGGAGAATGTGAAGAATAATTTGAACAAGCAACCCACGAGGAGTCTGGAACATGCCCTCGCTTGGAGAAGCCTTCACGGTGTGCTGAGAAGAGCACTGAACTGTGTTGGCCCACCTGAGTCCTAGCTGTGTGGCCTCAGGCAAGTCACTCAACCCCTCTGTGCTTCAGTTGCCTCACTCAAACAACTGAGATAATAATAATGATCTGACTTCCTCCATGGAATGGTTGAGAATCAAGCAGAGCTGTTAGACATCATTATATATTTGAAAAATCAAAGTGTTCAGGATTATTATTATAATAACCTCTCTCAGTCCAAGCATCTTTTGACATTGCATTAACTCTTTGCAGTCTGGAGCACTGAGATAGTCCAGCATGAGAAGATGAAGAAGGGTGACCCTGCAGTCCAGAATTTCACACTGAAAAGTGTGTTACCTGGCAATCCCAGAGGTGCAGAACCCAGCCATCAACACGGAGTGGGCCAAGCTGGGCTGTTCACCTGGTGTAGCTGTTTGGTCTAGGATGTGGATAAATATATGGAACACTTAAGATATATTTTTTAGAATCTTATCAACCACATAAGTTGTATAACAGCCCCAAAGGGAAGCCTCACTTGTAAATATTTATTTAGCGACCTTAAATAATATGGACCCAAGTGCTGAAAGCGTGTAATAGTTGAGATCCTCTTTCGACCCAAGGCTGGCTGTGTGACTTTTCTAGGACAGAGCAGGCAGGGCAAGGCCCAGGGAGAACAGCTGCTGCCACAAATACTTGCTCTCTTGGTAAAGACGATGACAAGCGCTCTTGCTATCGATGGCCTCTGAAGCTATGGAGCTTCCTCCAGCACCACTGGCCTCTCTCTCCTCTCCTGGGAACCTGCAGACGCCTGTTGTCCTTCCTTCATGTCCTTCATCCAGCTCTTCAAGCTATTGCTGGGCACCCCGCATTTCTGCTGTACCTGCATTCAACCATAGACTGATCTTTCTGCTTGGATGACTCCACGCTCTGGAGAGCTTGAGAACAGTCACTTGTCACCAGAGACACAGCTGGCTTCTTTGCATGCTGACTCCAGGAGCTCATGCGAGAGGAGCACCTGCTGGCATTTTGCTTCATTGCTACTTGAGAGCCTCGTCTGCTTGGCCCACAGGCCTGTGACTGGAACATCTCCCCTGAACACCTCTGCAGGGCCTGCGCCTACAGCAGGTTTCTCCAGCCAGCCCTTGACCGTGCAAAGACCATTGCATTGGGAGAAGAGCAGGTCCTACTACAAGTAGGTAGACACCTATCTGTATTGTAGCTCAACTTGCATCAGGCTTCAATGGCCTCCTCTACTGTCATTACCTAATTTTCTTCCTTTACTGGGGGACCAAGCTAAAGTCCCAGTTTACAGAGGAAGCCAGAGCCTCTGTAAGCAGGAACTGTCTGCTTTTCCACTCTGAATGAAGTTTTAAATTTGCTGCCTTGTAGATTTTCCAGGAATCCAGACTGATTCTACTGATTCGCCTGATGGAAATCATTTTCAATGCCTGAAACACCCATTAAATTTCTGTGATCATAGAAACTCATGCGGGGCTGATAGCAATGGCAGGCCTGCCCAGCTCACACCTAGTCCACCTGGCCCTTTCTTAAGCCACTTAACCCACACCTGCAGCCTCAGGTTCATGGAAGCCAAAGGAACGATTCTGATCTTGGAAAGGTCGAATTTAAGCAGTTCTAACTCAAGACTTTGATTACTCCAAATCACTTGCTTCTCCTATGGCTCCCAACTTGTGTCCCTGTGTTGCCAAGGACATTTTTCTTGTTTCTGAAACCCAGGCCCCTCTATGCCCTACATCAGGTAACTGAGTTTCTGCCTGAAGTTTTTCCCCAGCACCTTTAGGCTCTGCCCACCCCTGTTGGCTTCTCTTCTTCCTCTCAGTGGAGGTCCTGCTCCTGAACCTGAGTCTATGTCTAGGGCCCTAGTTGCTAAAATACTTCCCTGGATTATGGAGCCTTCTCCACTTGACACCTTGCCGTATGGGTCACAACTCGCTATTGCCTTGTTCTGCCGCTGCCTTATTTTACCCACTAACCTGGAGTTCCTAGCACCTGGTCCTTTCTAGTAGGCAGGTCAAAGTCCCGTCCTGGCCTCTTCCAGGCTGTCCTATGAGATTGAAGCAAAATGGGCCACACCTGGTCATACCCTAAGGCAGGACAGCAGATTATAGGTTTGAATGGAATACCTCCTGAGCAGTCACGGGTATGGACAGAGCTTCATTCTGAAGACGTTTGCTATGGCACAAAATGGATACTGAAGAGACGTTGGAGGAATAAATTAATGAATGGAGCTGTCTGCCCATGAGAGACTCTTGATCATTGAAGGAGGAAAGCTCAGATATTACCTTGTGTCCCAAAGGAATGCTTTAACATGCCCTACAGAGATGAGGATAACCTGGGATACGGACAGGGACTCTACTGCTCAGGCTGCTCCATCAGCTTCCAGACTGCAAGTGTCCTCGGGGACAGCCCACCTAACAGGCAGATCCAGATTCATCCAGGCAATGGACTCAAGACCTACGTCCACAGGGACGCGGAGAAATAAAGAGAAAAACTCACCCTGACCCAATGACCAGATGTGCCAGGGACTCTTCTTCTTAAAGACAATAAAACAATTATTAGAAAAAAATAGCTCAGCCAGTCCCTACCACTGGTGTCAGAAAGTTCCTCCTCCAGCTGCCCTTACTCCTACTGTTGAGCTGCAGAATGATGGGAATAAGAGTGAGGAAAGAGAAAGCAAGCAGAGAGATTTTCTTATGTGTCCAGGAGCCTCCAAGGCCATAGGGAAGGGAGATCTAGAGGAATCTAATGCTACCAGACTACTATATATTAATCCTGGTCATAAGCAGGCTCATGAGAGAAGAGGATTCCAAGGGCTACTCTGCTTTCAACTCTCGCCTGAGAAGAGGGTGGGCAGCAGAAGGAAGGGAAGCTGGGCTCTTTCTGCTCTCTGAGAGAAGAGAGAACTTTGTTTAGGCATTCTGAGTGAACCATTGGTCAAGGAGTTAGGAACAGCTAAAGTGTTAATAACAGCTGAAGCTGCTACCCCCTTACTGTTCATGGGCATGCTCAGATTCTGAGAGATTCCCCATAGCACAGAGTTGCCAGATAAAATACAGGATACCCAGTTAAAATCTGAATTTCATGAGCCAGCCCTGATGGCCTAGTGGTTAAAGTTTGGCGTTCTCACAGCTTCAGCGGCTGGGGTTCGTTTCCCAGTCTCAGAACCAGAGCACCCATCTGTCAGTTGCCATGCTGTGGTGGTGGCTCACATAGAAAAACTAGAAGCACTTACAACTAGAATATACAACTATGCACAGGGGCTGTGGGGAGGGAAAAAAAAGAAGAAGATTGGCAACGGATGTTAGCTCAGGGAGAATCTTTCCCTGCAAAAAACAAAAATGGAATTTCAGATGAACAATGATAATTTTTAAGTACAAGTATGTCCCATGTAATATTTGGGACATACTTATACTTAAAAAAAAATGTGTTGTTGATCTGAAACTCAAATTTCACTTGGCACCCTATATTTTTATTTGCTAAACCTGGCAACACCACCCACGAGCAGATGGCTCACCCAGCCCCAGAGGAGTTGACGATGTGACCAGCGTAGAAAGGAGGACTGTGGACTAGGAGGGGGTGTGAAATCGTGAATGTTCATGCTTCTGAGGTTTCACACTTGCTGAATTTGCTTCCCTTTCTTTTCCACTAATCCAGCCCTCTCCATTCCTCACTCCCTACTTCATATCCCACCATCTTTGACCACCTCACCTCTGACTTTCCTTGAGGTTAGATGCAAACTATAATCTTCTCCAATGATGTAGTGTGTGCACATTTTGATTTTTAAGTTCTCAAAGACAGGAATTCTTCCTTCTACTTCCACTTCCTTCTACATCCACCATGTTGCCCCTAAACACATATGTCCCACGGCTCAAGGGTTAGGCAGGTTGTAAGGGTTAAGTTACAAATTCAGGAGTGTTTCAATGTAAAGGAACCTTGGAGATCACCTAGTCTCACTCCCTAAGTTTGCCAATAGGGAGACTGAGACCCAGAGAACTGAAAGGCCTTACCCAGAACATGTTGCTTATAAGTGGAGAGGGAAGCACACAAATTCTGATCTACTGGCTTCATTCTAGAACTTTCTACCATATCAGCACCTTGCACAATACTCAGCAAATACATTCATGCTCAGTAAATATTTAAGTGAACTAATGAATTCATAAATAAATTAATTAATTAATGAAATCAATGCCTTATGATCAACTCGCTAATTGTATGATGGCTTTATCCTAGGGGAATTTCTTGGCCCCTAAAATGGGAAATGTAAGCAATGAAATCCAGCCATCTTTCCAGAAGAGATATTCTGTGATCACAGGAAATGTGTAGCATGGGTGCCATGTCCTTCCACAGGACAAGGCTGGGTAATTCTGGGCTGTGTTGAGTAGTAACAAAAAGCAGCTTCCTTACTGGACCAAAGGCTACATACTGCGGCATGTCTAACTACAGGAACTCAAAGGAGAAAACTAGTTTAAAATATTTTAGCTAGCTATGTCACCTTTAACAAGGTAATAACTAGCCCAGTTATTTGGATTTTGGATTTCTCATCTGTAAAAAACATAAATAAAACAAAAAGTTACCAGGATAAAATAAAAATTATTTTACTGTGCCAAGCAACTTTTCCTAGTAGATACTCAGTAAATGTCTATTTGACTTTTTTTTCTCATGGCGTAACCTGCCTTCCTAGCCAACAGTTTTTTAAAAAGGTACTCTTTCTGTGTTTTAGTAGGCCATTGATTCTCAAAGTGTGGTCCCCAGCAGCAGCAGCAGCAGTATCACCTGAGAACTTGCTAGAAATGCAAATTCTTGGGGTCCAAGGCAGACTTACCAAATTAGAAACTCTGGGGCTTGGACCTCATAATCAGTGTTTTAACAAACCCAGTGGGTGCTTCTGATGCATGTTCAAGTTTCAGAACCACTGTGCTACGTTGATGTTTCCAAAAGTATGGTCCATGTAACACATACCATCATGCATTGCGTAACAACGGGGATACATTCTGAGAAATGAGTCCCTATGTGATTTCATCATTGCGTGAACATCATGGAGTGTACTTACATAAACCTAGATGGTATAGCCTACTACACACCTAGGCTATATGGTACTAATCTTAGGGGACCACTGCCATATATGCAGTCTGTCGTCGACTGAAATGTTGTTATGTGGCACATGACTGTATATCAAAAACATTTCAGGTTCTTATTAAAATTGCAAATTTCTAGGGGCCAGCCCGGTGGCACAAGCCGTTAAGTGCATGCTCCGCTGTGGCGGCCTGGGGTTCGCAGGTTCAGATCCCGGACGAGCACCGACACACCGATTGTCAAGCCATGCTGTGGCGGGATCCCATATAAAGGAGAGGAAGATGGGCATGGATGTTAGCCCAGAGCCAGTCTTCCTCAGCAAAAAGAGGAGGATTGGCATCGGATGTTAGTTCAGGGCTGATCTTCCTCACCAAAAAAATAAATAAAATAAAATAAAATTGCAAATTTCTAGGCCTTACCCTAGATGTGCAAAATCAAAACCTCTTCTGGGGAGGGGGAGAGTCTCCTGTTTTAACATGTCACCCGGGTGATTCTGATGCACTTATAGGTCAAGAACAACTTGACGAATTGGTGTGGAAATAGCAAGTGATGGCACTTCAGCATTTGCGGAGGGTAGATCAGAACTGTTTCCTCTTGTTTGTGACTCTGGAGACTCAGCGGGAGGTATAGCTGCATAACCAATGCCAGTCAGCTCTAGAGGAATGGTCGAATGGCTGTGTGGTTCCCCCATCACCTTGGGAGGAACATATTTGTCGGTGACTGATGGGAACATACCTTACTACCCAACCCGCTCCCCTAATCTAGAATGGCTCGGACCCGGTCACCTTGTTCCTAGTGATAGAGCCCAACTTGGTCTGACAGATTAGTGGGGGTTTTTTTGTTTTTGTTTTTTTTTTTGCTGAGGAAGATTAGCCCTGAGCCAACATCTGCACCCATCTTCCTCCACCTTACATGTGGGACCCCCGCCACAGCATGCCTCAACAAGCGCTGCACAGGTCCACCTCCAGGATCCAAACTCGCGAACCCTGGGCCACTGAAGCAGAGCACGCGAACCCAACCACTACACCGCCAGGCCGGCCCTGGGATTAGTGGTTTTTTAAAAATGCACACCCACACACAAAGTAAAAACAGTGTCCTGAAAATGTTTCTCCTGGTTACGTAAGTCCTCATCTTATCTGGTAAGAGACAGTCAAGGGAAGTCTTAAAATACGCCCTCAGTGTTCATTCAACACAGCTCATTCCTTTTGTGGAAGCTGAAGGTACATCTTGGGTGACAAGAAACGAGGCAAAAATTTGGGTCAGTTTCTCTCTATTTTGGGACATAATTGTTGGAATATCTTTTCTTTTTTTCCCTTCAAATTGGCTATCTTCTCGAGGGTGACGAGTATGGTGGTGACAACTCAGATAAGGTTCCTATCTACAAATTCCCTCAGCCCAACGACAAAAATGCAAATGTATTGTGAGCAAAAGTCTATTCTAGTTTCAATGTGACAGAACCAGGAGTTCTTTAAGCCAGGTTTTGAAGGAACTGTAGCACAGTAAAAAAGATTTTCCCCAGCATACCTTGAAAAATTTATATAAATACTTGAAGTAGATTTTTCAGTCATTTCTTTTAAGTATATAGGATCAATCACTGTGTCAAGTCCAATTAAGGACAGATGTAACTAGGGTAAAGTTTATTTATGATCAAGAGACCCCCAACCATCCATTACATGGTGATAATAACTAAAAAGGCAAGTTTTCTCTTAAGGCAAAAACACCAAAACAATGAAACAAAATAAAATAAATAACCAAAAGCAAAAACCTACCATAGAGCTTCCACTCATAAAAACATCATCAGAGAGACGTTTGTGAAACACTGATTCCTGCAAGAACTGCAAGGGCTTCTTTGTTGCCTTTTACATAGCTCCCTTTTGTAAATGACATTGAGTGCTAAGCAACCAGGCTGTAGTGCTGTCTTCCACTTGGGGCCTATGTTTAACTCTCCCCCTGTAAAATAAAGTGATAAGAACGAGTGATTCAGTCGCCGTAATGCCCTAGCACAGACTCAGAAGTTACTACTGACTTGACATTCCAGGAAGCGCTCTGCTACGGGAGACGACAGCATCTGAAACTTACTTGCATTTGGTTTTTAGCAGTCTGTGGAGCAGTTGCATTTTGTAGATGAAAACACAAGATGGAAACTAACACTCTAGGAAAGCCTTGAAGCTCTTGAAGTTCTTTGAAGTCAGTCTATCATAATTACTACTTACTTTCCTTTGAGAATGAGAAAGGACAGAAGCACTGATAACAGTAATAGCAACAGAAGTAATATCAGTCAACTCGATAGAGCGTTTGTTGACCATTCTTGATGTCAAGTGTGGAACATTGGTCATGTCACTTCACCTTCATGACAATCCTTAAGGTAGGTATTACCACTTTACAGATGAACACAAAAATCTCAACAAAGTTAGGTAATCTGCTTATAGACATGAGAGTTGAGCTCCAATGCTCTATTGACGCTTCTTTGAATCATTACATCCTGTTATGGGCTGAATTTTATTTGTGTCCACCCAAAATTCATTATTAAGTCCTAGCCCCCAGTGTGATAGTATTTGGAGGTGGACCTTTGGGGGTAATTAGGTTTAGATTATGTCGTGAGAGTGGGACCCTCATGATGGAATCAGTGCCTTTATAAGAAGAGGAAGAGAGAGAGGGATCTCTCTCCCCACAAAGTGCACAATGAGGAAAAGCCATGTGAGCACACAGTGAGAAGACCCCTGTCTACAAGCCAGGAAGTCGGCCCCCACCAGACACCAAATCTCCCAGCACCTTGACCTTGGACTTCTCAACCTCCAGAACTGTGAGAAATAAATTCCTGTTGTTTAAGCCACCCAGTCTGTGGTACTTTGTTATAGCAGCTTGAGCATACTAAGCCACACCCTCTTCCTGTTTTTGGACTATGAGACATGAAGGATTTGCTAATACTGTTTTTCAACTCTACTTTCTATTGAATCCAAAGTCAGGACAGTCATTCACTCATTCACTTATTGGATCCATTCAGGTTGCCTTAGTATCTTGCCTCAGGGTGAGCCTGAAGTCACTGAGGGGCTCCCATCATAATCTGATGTCCAAACCTGTACCATTGTTGCTCCCAATTGCTGGTTTTGGGGTTTTCAATTACATGTTGTGTAACTGAGTAACTACATCAAAGATCTCTTATTTAAATATAAAACTTCAGGATATAAATACCACTAAGCAGTCACTAGGTACACAATTCCTTATTCCTGAGGCCAAAGAACAACAACTCTTCTTGCTCAGAGAAGAAAAAGTGTAAATTCCTACGAACTAAGAGTTCCTCTAAGTACTATTTCTCTAGTCATTCTTTCCTGCATCTAACCCAATGAACTGTGATAGGTTCTAGAAGTTTTCTTCCCTCTCTTTTCACCAACCTCCTAAATGGTAAAGTTATTTAACACAGGCTTATTTTGGGGGAAGTAGCAAGGTTAAGCCTTGTGAGTATAGGAGGCATTTTGTATCTTTAGATGGAAAACTAACCACTAAACTCACGCTGGTGAAGACTTTTATAACTCGGCCCCAAAGTAACGTGGGCAAAGGTGCATGTGGTTCCTGGCTTTCTTGCATCCCAAATGCTGTCCACTGACTAACATCACATAGGCTTTTATCTGGCTTGGTATGGAGGGTCCCTAAAACTTAGCTGCTGCCAACCCCATTGAATAGGAAAATGAGATGAATAACTTTAACAAACTGAAAAGAGCACAGGCAAATAAGCACAATACTAAGATAATTCACAGACAGCCTCTCCTTTCTTTCTCGGAAGTTCAAAAATAAGAATCAAGAAATAGTCAAGAAATACAGACACTAAAGCCAGAGGAGAGAGGAAAAGACTCGTTCCTTCCCTTGTGGTCAGTGTCTTTAGGCAAGACATAGCACAGCAGCAGAAGGTGGGGCCCGAGCTGGCTTTTCCTCCCCCTCCTCATTTCACAGCAGCATTTTTCTCCCCTCAGTGATCTTTCTGATGGCTGGTGCTGAGAGTTGTCTGGGTGACCTGGTTGCTCAACAGAAACAGAAGTGAGTAAAAGTATCCTCCCCTGAAGTTTGTGGTCTCCCACTCCCCACGGCCATGTCCCCACCTCTCCACTCTTTCCACACTCCCAATGAGTCTCAAAGGCCTTGACTTGGGTGAACATTTATAGATCTTGTTGTCTTATTAATTTGAAAAAGCTCCCTAGGTGACTTACGTGCTCCTGTCCCCCATATTACAGCCATTGACCTAGTTTATGCTCCTCCATCCCCCAAGGAAGATGGAGCAAGTTGCCTAAGGTCACACAGCTAAGTATGAGGTGGGGGAACCCAGGACCCCTGCTTCCCAGTTCTGTGCTCTTTCTACCAAAGCATTCCTTCCATAGTAAGAGAAGGGCTTTTAGATGATGCCAAATAGAGGGTACAGAACACAGAAAGAGAGCATTCTGCAGGGTTCCAAGAGAGGAAAACAAAGAAACAAAACAAATTAGAGATTGGATTTGCTTTCCTCCACCTCTGGGGTAATGGCAGTTGCTTATAAAGACCACGGAATAAAGGGAATTGCAGCTGCTTATAAAGACTTGCAGAACTTCAGGAGCGGGACTGTGGGAAGAATGTGGTCTAAGCATCCTCCTCTGGATGAAGAAATGGACAGAGCAGAGAGCACCCGAGGCTCCAGCCTTAAGAAGTCTCAGCTGGTTGACCAGAAAGCAGAGCCTCAGGGTCCTGAGCCTCATCCAGTCCTCTGAAAGTTTTGGCCCACTTCTTGCTCCCTCCCTGCTGCAGTTGTGTATGAGGTCTTTCCAGCTGGAAAGAAATGCATCAAAATGTCAGGGAGTAGAGCTAGAGATGATTTTAATGTTTTAAAATATTTCTTGTATTTTCCAAATATTCTTCCATGAACTCATATTGTTTTTATAATTTAAAAAAAACTTAAATTACTCTTCCAAAAACAGAAGGCAATGGCTCTTAGCATAGTTCTTTACGAAATGAAACACTCTGCAGCCCTCAACATTTTCATGAGCTCCTATGCTCCACAATGGCTGAGTGATTGATGCCTCATCGAATGTAAAGTGAAGTAGCCACCGGGCTGTGGGTAGATCTAAAGAGACATGGAAAGTCTTCTTTGTTGCTAACCTGGCTTCTTTCTAGAAGATTCTTTCAAGACTTTCATTATCTATCAATCTCTCTATCTCTATCTCTATCTCTCTCTATCTATCTACCTATCTATCTATCTATCTATCATCTCTATCCTCTATCTATTGTCTATCATCTAACCATCTATCTAGTCTCTCCTCTGTATTGAAACCAATTGACCCACTCTACACTGCCAGGTTGATGTCTCAGAAGGATCAATTAACTTCTGGGTTTTTTAAAAAAATAACTATACAACTATTTTAAGAAGGCAAATCTATGAGTATTCAAATCGCATGGAATGTGAAACAGATGTCACAGCTAAAGACTGGCCCTTCCTTGCAATTTGGCCCTCAAAACAATT
Source organism: Diceros bicornis minor (assembly GCF_020826845.1). NCBI lineage: Eukaryota > Metazoa > Chordata > Mammalia > Perissodactyla > Rhinocerotidae > Diceros > Diceros bicornis. Next base: position 21,823,513 of record NC_080751.1, read on the forward strand.
TTAGTCCTCCCTTTTTCAAAACTACAAGCTGAAGCGAAAGGACATAAATACACAAGGTGAAACCTTAGCAGCTATTTCAATGAGTTAATTGTTTGAGTTTCTACAAGTGACTTATGTCATTTAGGAGCCTGTTCAACTGCCACTCAGGGGCAGAGATGGACCCAGTTACATGGAGGGGTGGCCTTTGTTGTGCGTGAGTTCCCTCCTGGTGCCCATGTGATGCTCTCTTCCTGGAATTCCCACCTGTGGCACGACCACCATTATAGCAGAGGAGGACTGAGCTGTCCAGGGACACGCACATGAAAACCGCGAGGACCCCATGCTCCCGGCACAGACCTGCAGGAGAGCCTCCTAAGGGACCTGACCGAGTCCTTTGTGTATAAGGAGGACATCTGACCTGAAACGGGAGGGAGCTATGTGGATTCAAATCTGCAGCCATTTAGTCCTGTCTCTATCTGCATTTAAGTGAAGGGCCCAGCTCTGTCTACACCTTGCCTAATTCAGAAGAAGGGATAATGACTTGGTAGCTTTTAAGTCGATATTGCTTTGCAGGGGGGTTGGGAAGGGGTGACAAGTCTGGGATTTATGAACATAAATCAATCATCAAATGAAGGGCCCACAAGAATAAGAAAAGAAAACCGCCATAAAGGCAGGAGGCTTGGGATATGAGTTCTTTTTTTTTGTCCCTCCAGACACAGCCTACACGTAGCAGGATATGTTCTCTCTTGGAGGCTGCCCTAATTTAAATTTCTGAATTGTCTGTTGATGAAATACCAAAGAGCAGAGTTTTTAAAATATCCCTTGGAGAGAGCCTCATAACTAATAGAACCAGTCTTCTCTACCTGGTATGCACAGTGCACCAGGAATTACTGTAAGTGCTTAGGAACATTACCTTACTTATTTATTCCTTTGACATAGGTATTAGCCCTGCTTTATAGATGGAAAAAACAGAAGCTTTCACAGGCAAAGAAACTTCAACAGTGAACAAGCTACAGAACTCTGGCTCTTTTCATTGCCCTAGCTTGTCTGATTCCAACAGCCTCATCAGGAAAATTAACTGTTTGTTTCCATCAGCTCTTTTGGAAGGCACCATTCTCTGCCCTGATGATCATGAGTCCCAGTCCTCTGTGCAGGGCACCCATCATTTATCTCCAGTAAAACTGTTTTCTCACTTGACTGTGATTCCAGCTCTCCATCATACATCCATTCATTCTCATCTGAACAAGCACACTGGAGAGGCAAGTTGGAGCCTAACTAGGAACCAATAGAGAATGTGCAGAAGCAAATTGCCACTAATTTTAATGAGTGGTTACTGCAAGTGGAGTATGTGCTCAGAATAGACTCTATTGCTTTTCTGGGAAATACCCTTTCACAGCAATTGTTTTTAAGTGTTATTTCTGATTACTTATGTGCTATTTTCTCTCTCTCCCTCTGTTCCTCCCTTCCTCCCTCCTTTTCTGTCTTTCTTTCTCTCCCTCTATTCCCTTCTCCCTCTTCATTAAAGGCACCAGAGATAACCTTCCATCTCTCTATCCCTGTATCTTAATTTTTCAGTGTGTCTACTGTTGAAAACAATTAGGAAAGGTGAACAAGTACTTGGTTCATATGGCCTAAAACTCTCCCTCAGCTGGGAAGATGCTTCGGCACCTGTTCTCCAGCTTTGGCACGTGCTTAGCAGCAAATTGCAAGACCAGGAGGTCATAATCAGGAAAACAGAAACACATTACATTTTAATAATCACCTACCTTTTCAATAGCTTTGAGCTTTCAAGTGTCACCTCCAGTTACAGGGAACTAAAATCAACCTGCAAGCCCTCTCACTTTCCACTTAGCAGAAAGAACAGCAGACGGCCGGTGACAATTGTCAGAGGGAAAAGACCAATAAATATGAGTTGCATGCTAGAAGCAATTCAGCAAAATCAAGCTCATCAACTTCCCAGCATGGATTTTATTTTATTCTAAATCAGATACTCATTAATGGGGAACATTCTTTGAATCATCATTTTATTTACACTAGAGAAATGCAAGACACATTGTCTGGCGAGGGAATGAAGTGGCTCTCTCACTGCTCAGTTGTAGGTATTTCCTTCTGTAGCCTCCTGAATTTTCATGCTAATGGAAAACACCCAGGCCAGATGCTCTCTAGTAACAGATAAAATGGCACTAGAAAGTAAACAATTTTCTTCAATTAAAAAAAAAAAGAGCATAAAGAACAAATGGGATGACAGGTAAACAGTGAAAAAAATCTCACCTGCCTTAGATGTCAGAATCAAGCCATACAGATTACACTAGTTAAGGAGAACCACAGAACAACAGAACAGCTCCCTTTAGGGTTTGTGGGAGAGGCAAATCATGCCCCAGTTTAAGACCATGCCTGCCTTCTTGTTATCCTCAGAGGAAATGAAGTCCACGGGGTCGCTTGTCCTCCTTCACAGCTGGGTCTTCCCAACTCCTATCATAGAAATCAACACACACTAGGTGCTCAAAAAATACTTGTGGAGTGAATAAACATCTGCATTCTGGAAGATGCCCTATCTTGTCGTCCCCGTCCCCAACCCACCCCCCCAGCTCTGATCTGATGTGGATACCAAGTCAAGTGAGATCTTCCCTACCCATGCCCTACCACTCAGCTTCTTCTCTAGTTTTTTCCTTGGCTGGGCAGAAACCTCAGTGCTATGGGTGCTGGCAACCTTCTGGCCATTCGCATTTACGGGGAGCCCTGCCCATCTTCAAGGGGCCTAAGGAGACGCTCCTCTGAGGATGGTGGAAGGCTGGGCGCTATACAATGAGTGGTAGATACATCGTTTACTCTCAGTAAGTTTATTTTTTTAGAAAACAGAGCCACTCAGAGCTGGCACCTACCCTCAGAGGGAGCTGTATTCATGCTTTGTACATTCTGTGGAGTAATAAAGAGGAAAGCAGACCAAATGACCTCCGGCAAATCAGTTCATAGAATACCCTACAACATGCTAACGCCTATCACCCACTCTTTCAGGAAGCTGTGGTGTTTTCAGAGTTTTGAACAACCTCTCTTAATCCTATGTTATATTTTTACAGCATTTTCCAGTTCATGAAGTGTTAACCATAATTACCTCATGTTACCCTGACATCAACTCTGTGAGGCAGGGGATATAAGTATCCTTCCAGAAGAGGAAACATTTAAAATCATTGCCTTTCTTGATAATAAGTGACTTTCTTTCCACAGCAGAGTAGCTCTCTGAGCGATACCTTTGACCTAACTTCTCTCTCTTCTCACACCCTCCAGAGGTTCCCTCCCTTGTCCATCCTATCTTTGGCCAAGATGCTTTCTTGTTAGGCAGACTCCTCTTTTGTTTTTTTATATGACACCTTGACCTAATCAGAGAAAGCCCTCTGAATCTCTAAAAATAAATGAATGTTGGGGCCGGTCCGGTGGCGCAAGCGGTTAAGTGCGTGCACTCCGCTGCGGCGGCCTGGGGTTCTCCGGTTCAGATCCCGGGCGCACAACAACGCACTGCTTGTCAAGCCATGCTGTGGCGGCGTCCCATATAAAGTGGAGGAAGATGGGCATGGATGTTAGCCCAGGGCCTGTCTTCTTCAGCAAAAAGAGGAGGATTGGCAGATGTTAGCTCAGGGCCGATCTTCCTCACAACAGCAACAATAAATAAATAAATTAAAAAAATAAATGAACGGCTGACAAGAAAGAAAAAACAAAAGTGGAGGAGAAATGTTTCAGAACTTGAGGATTTTGGAGAACAATCCATATACAGATGGTATTTAATGTTCTCCAAACACTAAATGCTGGTTTACATGCCTGGCTTCTTGTTGTTATTTCCTGGTCACTTTGAACTGACTTATCAAATTGAATAGATTCTTTGATACATATGTTGGTATTTTAAGTCCTGGTGGGAACAAGGCCTCCCATTTGTTTCAAGTTTTACTCCTAAGAAATGTTTGTAAAAACCTGCTTAGAAAAGGAATCTCAGTCAAAACGCACTATGACTTTGGTCTTCCCCCATCTCAACAAATGATGCCAACCACTGGGCTTCTTATTAAGAATGATTCCAGCTGGCTCCATTCTCCACAGGGAAGTTATTTTAGATTCATGGAGGTGCCATCCGGCAGACTGCTGGTAATATAAGTTCTAGAAAGTAGGATGTTGAGACCTGAGCTGCGAGAGCACCCAATAAATAACACCCCTCTTCCTCGCCCAAGTTCTGAATCAAATGAAATAAGAAAAATGAGTTAACATATTGAGGCCAAACCACCATCTTTATTGCACATAAGACCCAGAGGAAGGACAGAGAGTGGGGTGAGAAGCAAGCAGACATGATAGCTTCCTGCGTGCTTTTTCTCTCTCCCATCTAGAACTTGGAACAGCCAGCCCAAGGGGAGTTTTAGCTTGCAGAGCAGACACTTTTACCCACGTCACTACCTTGGACTGGTCCTGGCGGAAACGGAAGAAGGAAAATAGACAAATCAAGCTTCATCCAGCCAAGAAACAAGAATCAATGCCTGTTGCCCTGAGTCCTGAACTCCCTCCTCCTCTAGGCGGGAAAACCACTCGACCTTTCTGGGCCTCAATGTGCTCAGCTTTAAAAGGAGTGAGTTGGGTTGGGGAACGGCTATGATCCAGTCTCTCTGAAATTCTCTGGCTAGCACCAGCAGTGACTCTGATGAGGCCAAGTCGTGCTTTTTCCCTCAAGGTGTCAGTTGCCTTTGCAGAGGTTCATGGTCAAAGATCACACCCCTGAGACTCACCAATCATCTCTCAGATAATGGCGATTGTGAGAGTGACTCAGTACACACCTGTCCCCACTGTGAGAAAAATCACTCCCAGAGCACAGATCAGTGGGAACATCTCAGACCACCAACAGCACTTTATCATCAACATTAGTCTTTGGGAATATATAGGCCTATTTCCTAATGATCCTGATACAATACTCAAGAACATTATTGTGAAGATTATGATGCAGCACAGTGACAGAGAAAGATGAACAAAAACAGGAATTGGGGGTCTTGTACTCTAGTTTTGGCTTAGCACTAACAAGCCATGTGATCTTAACATCTCTGGACCTCCTTCCTCATGTACAAAGTGATGGGATCAGAAGTTTTCAAACTTATTTTTCCCTCTTTTAAAATATAAAATCTTACATGGAATCTCAATATATAGCATGGATAAAAGTAAATCTGCTCTGATAGAAGGGTGGGGAGAGAGTCTCAGACTCATCCCACTGATTTCTCCCTCGCCTCTGAATATTATCCCACCCCCAACCGTGGTAGGCCCTGAGTCACATGGCTCATTTGCCTGAGAAGAATTTTCTCTGTATTTGGGGCCAACATTGTGTTCTGATGTCATATCCATTTGACAGCCCACTCAGTTTTCCTGATGCTACACCGTTGATATTTCTCAGCAACTGTTCAAGAAAAACTGAACAGTATGTCTCACACTGATGTGGGCCAGTTATCATCAGAGTTAGAACATAAAAACCACAGACAAAATATACTTGAGTTTTCATTGCAAGACTAAATTTTAGTTCAATAGGGAGAGAGAGAGAGTAGAGTAAAGCATAAAGGCACAGCACTATTATGAAATAATTTACTTTAAAAGATATTCTTCTCACTACTTTGTGTTGCACAAGCCAGACTCACGGCATGAGATTTTTACCATAAAATAGTGAGAAGGGTCAGGTTCTCCTCCTGAGAGAAAGTGCCTCTCTCTCACAGGAAACATGAAGCAGTTTTGGCCTTCAGAAGAGCTAGCCCCATCCTCCGGTCACCAGCCCCCTCATATATCTCCTCTGCATGTGTTAATTCTTTTGAAGGTGATGGGGGTTCTTTGCATGGAAGATATATGCAGCTCTATGGTGGGAAGTGAGATCCTAATTATCTGCAGCTGACAACCTTTCAGGGCCCATTATAAAAGAAACGTCTGCACCAGGCGCTCAGAGCCCTATAGCCCAGCTCCAGGGAGTTGGAGGGAGCAAGAAAGAGTGATTCCGAGAGCCTGATTTATCAGGGAAGATTAGAAGAGTTACATCTATGGTCTGGTGAAACAATGACAGAGGGGGAGCAGGCTAATGGTTGACAAAGGGGCAGAAGAAAGAGAAGAGATTTATGTAGCCTAGAATGAGGGTGAGCAATCGGAGGAATGGATTGAAATGAAGATGGGAAAGTCCCAAGTAAATATCAGGGAAACTTTCCGCTCTGATTTATTAGACAGATGAGCAAATCTTCCAAATGAAGCTTCATCATCACCCCGAGAAAGAGTGAGTGAGCCTACATAAATGTGTCACAGCCGTTTGTCTCTGTCACTGTGGGACCCGTAGTGATATCTAGCATGGCTTTCCATCTTTCTCTTGAAGAGTGTCATTAAAAGTCAGAATCAACCCTTTTCTCTATGAGACACTAGGAGGCTCTTAAGAGGCATGTGGTCCATGTCTGCAATTCTAGGCATAGCTACTTGCTAACCATCACCAAAACTTATTATCTACTTTACAATTTTTAGAGGAGCAGAGTGTACTTTTCCATGGTACCCAGCTCAGAATCTCCCTAGGGATAGAGGGGAGCTTATGTTAGGGACTGAAGCCAGGAAGACACTTCAAAATTCAATTGAGGTCCACTCAGCAGGGGCATATGGAAACATTCTGGTGAAGTTGACTATCTGCAGAGTGCCTCTGTCTGACTCTTACCTGGATAGGGGCCCCCTTGTGTGCCACTTCAGATCCACTCAGACTCTCCTTGTTCCAGATGCCAGTGTAGCAACCAACTCTGCATGAGCTTCCACTGACATCACACAGGCTCCCCCTGACCTGCCTGACCTCCTGCCCTGGGGATTCTCGGTTGCTACAGAGGTGAAGGATGCCTCAAGAGCCCACCAAGCACCTACCCAGATGCAACTGGGACTAATGAGTTGATGTACAGTGGGGAAGACGTATGACTCATGAGAGATGGGAGCTGGCAGATAAAGTCTTTCTCCTTTCTCCTCCCAGATGGACTATCCAGTTACACAGTTTAGACGGTTTCCTGGGGGACAGACTTACAAGATCAAGAAATTGTTAGGACTTAGCGGCAGCCAATGGGATAAGACATCCTCTTATTGGCTCTCCCTGCTTTGATTTCCTTTCCTCTTACTCCGGCTCCCTGGGGTTGCACCCCCAACAGGATAAAAACCTTTGCCTCAAGTTCTGCTTTCTGAGGAAATCAGGCTAAGATATGACCAAATAATCAGGGCACAAGAGTTACTAAATTGTCTGAGTAATGGCATAAACTTCTTTATTCATTTGGCCTGGGCACCTAGTCCAGTCATTTGTCCTAGGCATCGCACAGAATTGTCTCTTTCCTACCTCAGTTCCCCTTACAGTGCCTCCATTAAAGTCCAGACATAGCAAGGATCCTCGTATGGACCCCATCTTATATTTCAGTGTCTCCACTGGCGTACTCTACTGGAGAGAGCTGGCAAACTGGAGGACTTGAGTTCAGCCAAGTTGGTGTTTTCTACTCTGCCCCCCATTGGAGCTGAGACATAATATACAAGGTAAGCCAGGCACCAGGGGAGTTGGTGATCAGCCCCTCGAAGGTAACCTGAGAGGTCACTGACTAGCCTGTGGCCTTTCCATCCAGCTGTGAGGTCTCTCTGCCACAACTAATTTTGATCCTATTCTTTGTGCTACAGGTCTTACAATTGCAGTCAAACACTGGTAAATTCAGAATCCTAAAATGATCACTCCATATTGCCAAAGACTCGGTCTTCGGTGCTCTAAAGAGAGACTCTAACTCTGTGGTATCTGTCAATGCTGTGAGCTTTTGTTGCTGTTTTTGTTTTGTTCTTTTTAGTGTGTGTTTTAAGTTCAACTATTTTTATGTCCCCACCAAAAAAATAAAAAAATCCTTAGTAACCCATTACGGGTTAGTGAATTCCCAAACCGTTCAAAAATACTTTAAAGTTCTTTTGGGACATAGCCAGATACTTAATATTGTATTACATTTTATAGTTGTCACTTAATCAAGCTATTTAATATTATAGTACATTTTAAAACTGTCACTTAATCACATTTTCTTGACCCTTTTATGGGAATTAAAGATCACTGTAGATAAAAAATGGCATGCTTTAGTTTAAATAGATTCAGTATGTCCAGTTTGACAGTTACTTCTGAGACACTAAAAGAATTTTCTGTGATTAATGTGACCCACACACGTTAAATGGTGTAATGTTCCATTTCTTCAGCCATTAGCGGAAACAGCATCAGACAGAAGGAGCCAAAACGTAGCCAACTGTATGTAAAGCTGGGTGATGGGGGGTAGGGTGGGGGAAGTTTAAAGATAATATAGAGCCAGGCAGGCCGAGATAAGAGAGAGATTTCTAACTGATTTAATATTTGCTTTCTCTGGGCATCTTGAGAGCAAAGTCTGAGAAACAAAAGGTCAGGCTCTGGTAATGGAGCAAATGCCCATCCAGCAAGGCGAGCACTCTGAGGGGAGCACTCTGCACAAGGGGGGCGCATCTCAGGCAGGCAGCTGAGTGGAGTTACTTGGTGCTTATTATAAATGATTGATGAACATTGCTTCTAAATTTAGAAAAGCTCTCTAAATGGACATTTACTCACAAGGAAAGAAAAAAATTCCTCTGAAAGGTCCATCCCTGGAACGGTTTTGTTTATGGCGCTGCGATAGTTCCGGGCAATTAATCTAGAATTGCGTCACTGAAAGATTTTATGTTCTTAAGTGTTCACTCATGTAGTTAAAGTAAATTATGTCCTTTTCCAAACATGTTTCAAAGAATTGTGCTGGGTTTTAAAAATCCTGGTCCCTAAATCCTACTTGTTTGTTTAATTAATCTGAAAATAACTGCTCCTGCTTTGTTTCTTAATCACAGATCACATACACTGTATTTGTTAGCAGCTGCGAAGGAAAGCATGTCCCAGTGTGTTTTTCTTGATTGTTTAATAAGAGTTGAATAATACTCTATTTAATCCATCAAGTAGGACATTACAATAACATTGATCTTTTGTTTGACAGCAAATTTGTTTGATAACAGAATAGAATATAATGTAACCAAATCAGTGTCAGAAATGCATTTCAGAGAATCCAATTAAAAACACCCTCGCACACTGCAGACACTGAGCAGTAGGGCAGAGTGAGACTCACTGGGCAGGAGAGTACGAAGGGAAAATCCAGCCTTGCAAAATGCCCAGAGCTGACCCAGAAGATGCAAGCCAAGCATGCCACATCCTAGGAATTTGGCCATTTGGGCTGAGGAGGATCAACCTACTCGCAGGTCAGAAGGGACACCCCAATGACTCCCATTGTGTCTCCTTTGTTGGCTCAAATGCTGTAATTCTTGGGGTCAAAGATGCCAGATCCTACCATCACTTAGCCCTCCCCCTTTCCCCTCCTACTACCACGTAGTAAAGGCTCTTGAAGAATGCTGTTGTTCACATCCCAGCATCCTCGTTCTGTTTCCAAACCTGTGTATGAGAGACTCTTTCTTTTCAGCATCCTTTATCTCCAGGGTGGAATGGGAATTGGTTCAAAAGATTGTGCAAGACCCAATCTTTATGGACTTCATTTAGGAGGACAAGTATCAGCCCTGGTGTTTATTCACACACATGTTTATTAGATGTTTTACAACTGGGCTCTTCCTTTCCCTTCCAAGCCTAGCACAGAGCTGTAACAAAGCCTTTCTCTAGGTACCAAAATCAGATAACATTGCAAAGAGGGGAAAAGTATGCGTAGCAACAAACAAAAATTCTCAAAGTGCTCAGCTTTGAGAGTCATATATCATGTCCTGAAAGTTGAGTCAGCTGTGTTTCATACAAAGCTGTTCGTAACACCACATACACACACATACTACGTACCTTAGAAAAAGACTTACTGAGATCAACCAGTTGTGTATAAAATAGTCAGTTTCTTGAATAAATTAAACCTTTTCTTTCTCCAAAATGATTTACGGGCAGACGCTGACCAGATGTGATGTGTTGTCCTCTGAGAGAGGATGTGCAAGTGCAGAGACCCCATAAGCTTAAGTGGAGGGGGCGCAGAGGAGTCAATTTACGTCACTGGAGAGAGGGAGAAAGAGTTTGTATTTGAAAAATCCCTAAGAAAACAATAGCCATTGGAAACACCTGTACTCTCATTAGGAGCTTTTTATCAACTTTTCATAGATAATGTAAACGTCACCTTCTAATGAAGGCAGAATGAGAGTTCACAGAGGCAGGTTCAAGCCTTTACTGGTGAATATAACTTACAAAGCAAAAGAGTAAATATTATCAAATTTCCCGAATCAACCCTACTGCTGTGCTGATGGCTCTCTGCTAACCCAGACCTCAGGAGAAATTTAATTGTTGTTACATTTTAAAAACACTTACATCTAAAACCGGAATTTCCTTGTCACTCACACCTTGTCTCCATCTCATCACAGAAGGAAAATATCCAGGATGATCTCATGGATCTAAGAAGTTGAAGAGTCTTTGTTTTAATGCCTCCCTAGTTTTTTCTCACCAGCCTCCCCTGTCTCACATTATTATAATTCCTTCCCTCTCTCCATTCTCTGCCTCCTTCCTTATTCTTTTGTTCTCTGACTAATCTTCCCTTTTGTGTTAATGAAGTCCTTTGTAGTTTCTCTTCAAATCTTCAAGTGGATTCCTTTGTGACTTCTTTTTTTTACCTGATAGGGCCTTTTTAAAAAACCCATGAAAATTATTAATACTTCCATCCTTTCTGGCACCGTACCATGGGCCTTAAAACATTCTATTACATTTCTGATCTGAAACGGCTTTCTCTTGACCCAGAAGTATCGGCAAATTACAGACCCCAAGCCAATCTTTTATGGAGAAGGTCTGAGAGCAAGTGGTAGCCTTTCAAGTGCTTAACCATAGAGTCATAATCTTTATGACAAATAGCCTCTTGCTTTGCAGTTACGGCTAGTTTACTGTGCAGATGGCTGAGAGAGGGCCCCTTAAAGTGGTCAGGGACTTTTTCCCAAGCCCCCTCCCAGGTGTCACATCACTCCTTTTTACTGGTCTGGTTAGAGGGACAGCATTAGCCCCACAGATCACCCGAGCTTCCTGACCAGCTGCCCGGCTGTAAAGCACGTGGAACTGGGGTGGTCGATCCGGAGACATCAACTTGTCACTCTTGATGATCATTCATCTGCAACAGAAATAGCCCATGGTGCCTCGGAGATCGATGTGGAGACCACCGCTCTTCAACGTTATTGCCACTAATTATTAAGATGAATGCGGTGATTAATGGGAGCGATGCTTTTTCACTTTATGCAAATAGCGAGCTCATGTATATACATGGCAGAGGGTGCTCACCAACCTGGTGCCCGCGACGTTGCCGCTCAGCCCCCTTATTCAGCTGTCACTGTGACCCAGGTGCAACGACTTAGAGTGATTTAAAAAGAAATGCTAAAAATGAATTGTTGATCAGCAGCCTCAGGCAGCTTTTTGGAAATTCCCTTCTACAAGGGCTGTGCTTTGATTAAGGAAAGCTCAATCAAGGCAATAACGAGGGTTATTAAGGATGCTGCATTAGCCTGCAGTCCTTTGAGTTTGCGTTGTCTGGAGAAAAGAGCTAGTGAGAAAGGAGAAAATGCGGCTTCTGCTGTGACAATGCGGTAAACTGAGGCAAGCTAGCCTCTCTGGGCCTTAGTTTTCGCCTTGGTAAATGCAGGGGTCCAATTAAATGACATAAAGCCCTTTCTAACCTTAAAGTTATAGAATCCTAGAAGGCACAGGATAAGTGAGATATGAGACTGCAACATTTTGTCTTCCACCCAAAACGAACACTTTCTGCCACAATAATCCTTTTATAACATATCTTTCATTACTTGTTATATTCCATAAGCATATATTTCATTCATTCAACAAATATTTCATTATGCATCTATTCTAGAAATAATACAAAACTCCTCTTTCTCCCATAAAAACTCTATGTATGCAATGCTAATCACAGTGTATCTGACTTATTTGCTATGTGTCTTAGATGTAAGCTCTCTAATGACTGGAGCTGAACCTTATTCTGCTTTATAAACCCAGTGCCTGACACATAGTTGGCACTCGACAAATATTTGTTAAATGAATGAGTGTTAGGCATGGGGAAAAATGATTATAAAAGAATTTAAGAAACGGCCCCTGCCTTCCAGTACCTTACGATCTATGTGAAGCCAAAAATACACTCAGGCAAGTAGCCAACAAAATGTCACAATGAATGAGGTAGTTATGTGCAGCCACTGATGGCTCTTGAACAATGAGTGTCATGTTGAAGAGGTGTTTAGGACGAGTAAAATTTTACTAAGGGATTTCACGAATGGGAGGCTTTTTACAAGACATTCTAGAACTGGAAGGGAACGTGAGTGTCTGATCACTTGCCTTCAATCCCATGCCAAACAGATGGTGTCCTACCCCTTCTTAAAGACCTTGAGGTAGGGATTCCATATTCTTTGTTGGCTACACAGACCAGCTCTCTACCCAAGAGTTCCTTCTTACCATCCACTCTTGGCCTCTTTTTCCACATGGACTGAATCTAGATGGGTGATGGCCACATGCTTTTCTGATGCTTGATGCTGTTACATCACTGAAGGCCCAGCAGGCACAGTTGATCCGACTGGCAACTTTCGAGACTGTGCTACTCAGGGGGGCTGATGGCCTGGTCAGCATCCTTCTCGAAAACAAGACTCCCTGGAGAACTGAATCAAAACCACAAGTGACCAATGAGCCATTTTATTTCCTTCTCAGATATCCCAGAGGTGGCATTTCAGGTGGGTCCTCAACTATAACCCTGGGCACTGGTGATCTAATCCTCTGTTCTCATTCTTCATCTTTTTTTCTCTAAAGGAATTCCAGAATTCAAGGTTGGGGTAGTAGTATATGATGGTTGGAGCAAGTGTTCTATAGTCAGACGAAAATCTGAGTCCTAGTTCTGCCCCTTACTAGCTATGTGAGAAACCTTCAGTATTCTCACGTGCCAGATGGAGAGAATAACTGTATATACCTCATAGAGTTATTTTGGTGGAATAAGGGGATATAGCAGGTAAAGTGCCTGGCACACGGTAAGCTCTAGATAAATGAAACATAAATATCATTCTTCCTTCTGTCTGCACTGGCTGGCCTAAGGAATAGGACTGAATGCTTAAATCATCATCTTTAAAGGGAACATAGACTGTCTTCTGGTTCAACTCCTATTTTCCAGCACGTAAGACACTCTGTGATCACAGTGATACAAAGACTAGACTATAGCAGTCATTCCTGCTCAGGTGGTAGTCTTTTCATTTTATCAACGTTTTGTGCTGACTTTCAGATTTCTGGATGGACAACCTAATTTAGGAGAACATCAGTATAAGCTCTACTGAAATATGCTGCACAAAGGTTTGCATTTCAGATGAGGCCCACCCAGCCACTGCTGTACTCCATGCCTGAACCTGCTCACCTCCGCAGCCTGGATCCCAGGGCACGTGGGCTAACTTATGTCAATGGTGAGGAGGACCTATTAGAATGTTAAACCACTATTGGCTGAATGTACAAAGGGTGCAGAATTGGAAAACCCCGAAGGGGGAATGGGAAATTATTCACTGTCAGTATTGCCGAGATGGACAAAGTGAGGGGCAGGCCCGGATTTTACAATCACCTTTGGTCTACAGACATCTGGCCTCTCCACAGACTCCGAGGCTCAGTTATTACTCCACATACTGTACAACAGGAGGCCTATCCTGGGCTTCCATTGTCTACACACTTTAACATGCATTTTCCATTATTTAAAGGTAGCTTTTAAAGAAGTATTTGTGGGGATGATGGATGCCTCTCCAAGGACCTCCTTCTGTATTTTTCCTGTAGGCAAACCCCCTGCTGGACACATCTGCATTTGTCATGAGAAATCCTGCTTTCACCAGCCTCTCCAGCTCATTTCAATTCCTGATGCAGTCAATGCTTCTCAAAAATCGTCATCTCCCAGGCCTCTGCTGGAGAATTTAGTTAAGTCTTCCATCCTGTGCTTGGCTTTGCTCCTGGTAGCCTGACTTAGCCATGTTGCTAAACCTGGCTGCTCCAAGTGACGTTTGACAAATGCTTTCTCTCTAAGCATCTCCAGGGCAAGGCAGGCAAAAATAATAGGGTCCTTTTTCCCTTCTCCATGAAAATCTGGAGTGTGAAGTTCTAACTTTAAACACACTGCTTTTTCAAAGGGTCCATCAGAATCGTGGAAAGTTGCCACCTCTGGAAGAGACCATACAGACCTCCAGTCTATCAGCTCAGTCCAGACCTGAGCATGGCAAGGCTCAGAAAGGGACATTTCCAGGTCCCAGGCTGGTCGGAGGTGGAGATGGGAGGACCACTGAGTCAGCCAACTCTTCCCTGTTCCTGTTTCTCCACAGCCAGGGCCTCTGAGTGGAGAGAGGGCCAGCCTATGCCTACTTCTTCCTTCTTTTCAAATCGCCTTCCTCCTTCCCTCCTTCCTTCCTTCCTTCCTTCCGTCCTTCCTTCCTTCCTTCCTTCTTTCCTTCCTTCCTTCCTTCCTTCCTTCCTTCCTTCCTTCCTTCCTCCTTCCCTCCCTTCCTCCCTCCCTCCCTTTCTCCCTTCCTCCCTTCCTCCTTCTCCTTTTTTTGGGAAGGAGAGGCTCGGAATATATTAAAGAAAGAAAGAAATACCAAATAAATTTACCAAGATTTTCATATATGTTATACATTTATATTTAACAAATTAAATTGTGCTCTTTGCAAGATAATTAGGGATTTTTTTTTTAAATTGAGGCATAGCATACCCCAGGCAGGATAGGACAGTTGTGCCTTCTTTTAGTCCTTGGGTGTCTCTCTGAGGCTGAGTATAGGACTTCCTTTGGAGATAACTTTTGAGTTTGAGCCCTATAGGGATGCATGGCCAGCAAAATGACCTTCCCAGCTTGGTGCCTGCCTCCCTCTCAGCCCTCCTGGGATGGGCTTCAACAGCAGCACAGAGCCTTCCATTTTGAACAGAGGGGGAAGTTAAGACGTAAGAGAAGGTGAAGACAAAGGAGGTAGAAAACAAGAGAATGAAGTGGAAAGAAGAAAAGGAAAAAGAAGCACCCACTTGCCTCACTGCTATTCTCATTCATTTTTAAATTATTCCCAGACCAAGCACTAACAGGAGATCACAGAGAAAAAGGGAATCAGGACTGGAGAGGAGCTCTCTGGAAATGTGTACCCCTCAAACACGTGTGAACTAGGATTCCGGCCAAACACAGGAGGCAGAGCACACGGTCCTCCAGTCTCCAGTGCCGCCGGGAGCTGGCAAGTGGTGAGCTGAGGCTGTGCGGTCACAGAGCTCAGGGTCCGCAGCCACTTATGTACTCCCAAAGACAGCCTTCCAATGCACACACTCTTCTTTATGAATAGGAGATATGGGCTCATTATATTCTTATAGATAATTGTTGGATCAAAAGTGAAATGAACTGGTAAATGCATTAAGTGTTTCCATATACTTTCCTTTGTAAGAAAAGTTATTTTCAAAAGAAATGGTAGCTCTAGCTACACCTAAGAAATCACAGAAAAACTCAGAGAGTGAGAAAAGCCCTCTTTTTGAATAGAGTGAAGCCTTGCTGATGCTTCATCCCGCATTTAGAGAGGTGGCTAGCCGGTCAGATGGTGGGATGGTCATGGAGATGGGGATCCAGGAGGGACCAAGGAAGGAGTCCTCATTCCCAGAAAGGCTCTGGGATGCACAGCATCAGAGGCTGAGGAATCAGGTTTTTCTGTAACAGAAACTCTGGGTCAAGGGAAAGGATTTTTGTGATCTGCAGGAAAGATGTGGAGCGAAGAGCCATCCACTGAACTGGAGATAGAACAGGTGAATGTGCGCAAGTAATGGAACATGGAAACGCAATCAACGTATCCCTAGGGGAGGGGGAGAAACATGGTAAGAATTTGAAATTGCTCCAGTATTTGAAAACTTTGAAAAAATCAACAATAACAAAAACAACATGGGAAAAATCTAAGAAGGACATTCCATCTTGGAGGAGGTTCTTTTCTTCTGCAGAACATACTTACGATAACCTGGCAGCGTATTTGGATCTGAATATCTAAACTCCGCATTCAACACAGAACTCTGTAGTTTCCAACAGAGTATTTTTCCTTCAACTTGGTTTATGACCTTCTTACTGACATTTCCTAGAAAATAAAGCGTTTTCTGCTACAGCTAGAAAAGAGATCTTTTTTTCTCCCAAAGAATAGGAGTTGCTATCTGGTGTCCCTTCTGACTCTAAATTCGATCATCTTTGAAATTCTAGGGCTTGTCCCGATCCACCATTATAAGCAGAGGCTGGGACATGACGAGTTTGTTAACAACATAAATATTAAAATGGCATTGGTCTTCTGCATACCAACAGCATAAACAGTACGACCTAAGAATTAGGCAAAGCACATTTTGCAAGTCTACACAGATGTGCAGGAGTATGTAAACGACTTTCTCTATTTCTGGAAGCTAAAGAAATCTCATTTGTAAAACAGTTTTTCTTTCCTGCCTTTTCCTTAGCATACCCCCTCCCAAACTTCAACTGCTGTTCCTCTTACTGTAAATGCAGTATTTCTGTTAATTGTTTCTTTCCTGCTGCAAAACGCCAAATTTATACCCACCTCCTTTTCTCGTGACACAGTCTGCAGTTGATGAAATGAAAAAGTTACTTTCTTTTTTTAACTGAAGTTCCAGTAAAATTATAAGAAATATATTTCTATTCTCCTTTGATATGGTTGTTAAATAATTCCCCCTTGTTGGCCAAATTTTTGGAAAAACTATCATTGGAATCCTAAAACTGTTTTGGGAAGATCCCAGGCAAGATGTCGGGACTTTACATTTGGACAAGATACACACAGCACAGCAGCAAGCCTACTGTGTCCCAAAGTTCCACCAAAAGACTGACTGAATCCGTGGACATTGAGTACTGAGTCTAATTATGCAGGTGGTGAATTATTAAGAGTGTCTGCCTTCTTTCATTTCCTCTTGATTGACCTGTCCCTGCCCACTTATACATCAGGTTCAACAAACGTTTTTAAGCAGCTGCTGTATATTATACGTATTTGCTAGGAACTGCCTCCTTCGTCTTCTCCAAAAGTCTCCAGATTCTAAAAGTCAGGCTCTTTCCGTTATATCACAGCAACCCCCATCCCAGGTGGTCAGGAGAAAGGAAGAAAGACGATGACCCTCACATGAATTTATATGCAATTCTAGTAAAAGATTTGAAGAAGCAGAAGGCTAAACTAAACCTTATGGCTAAACTGAGGTTTCTGGATTAACTGTGCTTATGTTCATAGTGGAGACATAGACAATATCGTTGTTCACTTAATAGACGGGAGATTCTCCACAGAGATATTCTCCATGGCTAGTCATTTTTAAAAGGTTTTTGAAAGCAGACAGTCTTCTGAGAAAGAGATGTAAACAGCTAAGCCTTCTAAAATTCATGAGCACACAATGATGAAACCAATCCTAATGTATAGGAAAGGAATTAAGAGGCATTGTATGAAAAAGTTTAAGAATAGTTTACAAATAAACTATAGTTTATTAGTTTCCATAGTTTAAGAACAAATATAAAAACCTAGAGACTAGATGATTTCCAAGGTTCCCAGAATCTCACACCAGCTACACTCCCATAAGATCAAGGTTGTTATTTGGCCAATACATGCTGGTTGTTAAAATACTGAAATACGTCCATATCAGTTTTTGAACAGCTGCTGCTTTGAACCCACTGGTGCCTCTCCATCGACCAGACCTGGCACAGCAGGAGGCTTCGTGCTCCCGTGGTATGGCCAGCATCCACGCCATGGTGGTTGTTAAATATTTTTAATATTACCTCTGTATAACATATGAGCCACACATCTATCCTGACTCAGAATTCTTGGGTCTTAAATACTCTTTTGATCATCAACATCATTGGTGTCATATTACACCTACAAAAATATTTAGCACTTTCAGTGAAATGATAACCATTTATTCATCATAGTCAAAAATCAAATTTGTAAATTTCAAAGAAACTTCCATAAGTGAGTTAATCACTTAGCTGCAACCAGAAAGACCCGTTCCAGTGTTTTGAGCATCGAGAGAAATTTGGAGCCATAGCTGCTGAGCTCTTAAAAACTATCTAACGGTATTGAACTATGAACTAAAGAAGAGATCATTCCACCACATCCCTGCGGTGCAAAGGCAGAGATTACATCATAGTTTTTATGTTTTGATAATTCCAAGGGTTGGGGATGTGGGTTGTGCAGGTGCACATGTTTTCTACACTTACTTTTATATACATGCACACAGACACACACACATACACACACATAGATTATTTGCTGGTTGGAATACACAGGATGGCACTTCTTTGGTGACCCTGCTATAGGAGGCTGGCTATTGTGACTATGAAAATGGCCCTGGTTTCCGGCCTAAAAGAGAGAACACGGAGATATCTCAGGAGAAGATAAAGAACAAGGATATTACCCAGCCAGTCAACAAATATTCACTTTTTGAGTGTCTGTGTGTGCCGAGTACTCTTCCAGAACAGGATTCCCTGCCCTTTACCGGTTTACATTCTAGAGGATAAAACATAAACAAACCAATTATAGGTTCTGGAAAGTTGAATGTAGAAGACATATTAAGCTAAAGAGAGAGAAAGTAACAGAGTGATCAGGGAAGAATCTGAGGATGGGACGTTTGAGCTGAGACCTGAATGGTGATAAAGTGCAACCATGTGAAGAACTGGAGGAAAGAGCCTTTTAAGGAAAACAAATAACAGGTGAAAAGGCCCTGAGACAGCTGTGAGCTTTATATGTTTGAGTTATAGAAAGAAGGCCAACGTGGCCAGAGCAGAGTGAAGAAGGTAAGATTCAAGGGAGATGAGGTCATGGAGTTAGGTAGGGAATTTTGCTTCCAGCAGAGTGGCAGATCGGCTACCCTGAAAACCCTCTTGCCGCAGAACCTCTAGTGCTGAGTCAATTACAACATATTTTTTAGTGCATAGCTGAAATTGCATGAAAGTAAGGTAGATCCACATGGGTGAAAAGCTGCCTAGCGAACTGAAACCAGAGTGGTGAGCTCATGGGGAAGCTGGGTCTGCCCTGGGGCAAATGTCATTAGGAGTCTGGGGCTTTGGGGCTTCACAATCACATGGGGGAACAGGAGACTCGATCGGGCACATACAAGATGGGGAGAAGATGGTGAGGCCCCCCGCTCCTCAGGGGAAGAAGTGGATAGGGGAAAAAGGGCTAGAAAAAGCAGCCATCATGGAAAATTGTATCTCTCAATTGCAATTCCACTTTGAAAAAAGAATCGTCTGGGTTTCAAATTTATTCTACCTTGGATAGTACAGAAACCTCAAACTGAGTAATTAAACTAAAATGGCCCCATATCTGTCCCCTTGGATCTGGGTAAAGGGAAATACAAATTTTCTTAGAGGAACATGACTTCTATTTAGGTCCCTCAGGACCCTACTTCAGTGAAACAGGAGTTTTTGATTAAAAATTGCTAAATTCCTAAGGAACCAAGCTACTGTAAGAGCCACCAGAAACAACAAACAAACATTTAGACTTCCAAGAACTTCAGATGATGGAATTCCTGGATATAGAATATAACTATATATAAAATATTTAAACAAGTTAAAATGAAACAGAAAAATATGAGCAAAGAACAAGCATTCCAAATAATCAATTTGAAAAAAAAGAAACAAATAGAATTTCTGGAAATGAAAGATTTAATAGTTAACAATAAAAGCTCAGTGGATGATTTCCCATTAACAAGTGCCTGGATTATTCAAAAAAGGTCAATATCACAAAAAAACAATAAAAGGAGAGGGGATTGTTTCAGATTAAAAGAGTCTGAAAAGACATAATAACCAAATGCAATTTGTGAACCTTGACTGGACTTGGTTTTTGAAAAATACTGTAAAAGATATTTTACTGACAATTGAGGAAATACGAATATGGACTATGAATTAGATTGGAATATTAAATTATTATTAATGTTCCTATTAGAAAGATGTAACCAGTAGGATGTTGTAACCAATTCCTTAAATGTCTATTTGTAGTCCCAGAATAAGAGACTAGAGAGAAAGGGGAGAATTATTTTCTGCAACAGCTTTATTGAAATATAACTCTCATACCATACAATTCACCCATTTATTTAGTGTATAATCAATGTTTTGTAGTATATTCACAGACATATGCAACTATCATAGTCAACTTTAGAACACTTCCATCACTTGAAGAAGAAACCCCATACCCTTTAGCTATCATCCCCCTATTTCGCCAACACCACCTCCAGCCTTAAGCAATCACTAATCTCCTTTCTGTTTCTATAGATTAGCATCTTTTCAAGGTTCATCCATAGTATATCGTATATCAGTACTTAATTCCTTTTTACGGCCAAATAATATTCCATTGTTTGGATATACCACATTTGTTTATCTATTCATCAGCTGACAGACATTTCAGTTATTTTTATTTTTTAGCTATTTGGAATAATGCTGCTATAAACATTCATGTACAAGATTTTCATTTCTCTTGAGCATATTACTAGGAGTGGAATTCCTGAGTCATGGGGTAACTCTATGCTCAATTATTTGAGGAACTGTCCAACTGTTTTTCAAAGTGGTTGTACCATTTTACATTCCCATCAGCAGTGTATGAGGGTTCCAATCTCTCCACATCCTTGCCAACACTTATCATTAACAGACTTTTCAATTACAGCCATCCTAGGGAATGTCAGAGAATAAATTTTTGAAGAGAGATTTTTCAGGGATTGATGGCAGAAATTAATCATCAAGTATAAGAAAAAGAATAAATATTCAAGTGAACATGGAACATTCACCAAGATAGACCATAATCTGGACATTAAAACAAACTCAACAAATTTAATTGTACAATTGAAATTGTGTAATGTATGTTCTCTGACCACAATGAAATTAAACTAAAAACCAGTAGAAAAAAGAAAAATTTAGAAAATTCCTAAATATTTGGACATTAAACATAAACTTCTAAATAACTCATGCTTCGTAGTGGAAGTCACAAGGAAATTAGAAAATATTCAGAATTGAATTAAATGAAAATATATCAAAATTTGTGAGATGCACTTTACCAGAAAAGATATAGGGATGGCAATTAAACACATAAAATGATGCTCAATATCACTAGTCATCAGAGATATGCAAATTAAAGCCATAATAAAATATACTACTCACCTATTGGAATAACTAAAAAATAAAACCCTGAAAACACTAAGTGCCAACAAGGATGCAGAGCATTGGAACTTCTCATTCATTGGGAGTGGGAAGGCAAAATAGGACAGCCCCCTTGGAAAACAGTTTGGGAATTTCTTATCATCTTAAACACGCGCTTACTGTACAACCCAGCAATCTTACTCCTCGGAATTTACCCAAGAGAAATAAAAACATATATATACATACAAATCTGTATGCAAATGTTTATAACAGCTTTATTCATAAGCACCAAAAACTAGAAATAACCTAAATGTCCATCAGCTAGTAAGTGGATAAGCAACAATAATATATCCATACAATGGAATACTAGTCCACAACAAAGGGAACTTCTGATACAGGCAACAGCATTCATGAATCACAAATGTATTACACTGAGTGAGGAAGCAGACTCACAAGGTGACGTTCTCTATGATTCTATTGAAGTGATGTTTTAGAATAGGCAAAATTGTAGGCACAGGAAACAGATCAGTTGTAGCTAGAGAGAGTAGATGTGAACAAGAGAACTGACCACAAAATGTCCTGAGGTCACTTTGGGGGATGATGGAAATATTCTACATCTTGATGCAGTGGTGGTTACAGGACTACTTACGTTTATTAAAATTAATAGAATTGTAGACCTAAAAACAGTGAATTTTACCTTAATAAACCTTAATTTTAAAACATGTTAATGTGACCAGACACAGAATAGATAGCTTCCAAACAAGAAAGGGGGAAGAATGAAAAACACAAACAAAAACAATTCAATCAATCTAAGAAGAAAAACAGGCATAGAAAAATTTGGACAGATAGAAAGCAAAACGAAAGGTTGTAGAAATTAACCCAAATGTATTTATAATGGCAAGAAATATAATAAACTAAATCAATCAGTTTTAGTAGAGTTTAGCAGATTGAATTTGAAAAAAAGAACAAAATCCAGTCACATGCCATTTTCAAGACACACACCTAAAATATAATGGCAAAAAAAAAAAACATTGCAAGTAGAAGAACATAAAAAGTTTTTCTGGACAAATACTCTCCAAATACCAAGACAAACAAAAACCAAGAGGTAAGCCAAAACCAGGTTATGTAGAGTCTTATAAATCATGGCAAAGAGTTTAGATTGTACAGAGCTTTTAGGCTGTGGGGAGGCATTAAGGGGTTTTAGGGAAAGGAGTGAGGTGGTCTGATTTATGTTTTAGAAGGTCCCTCTGGCTGCCCTGAGAGAGGAGGGAAGGGAAGCAGAGGGCAAAGGTAGAGGCAGGGAGACCAATCAGGAAGCCATGGCAATGGTTTAGGCAGAAAGTGCCTTGGACCAGGATTGTGACAGTGGAGATGACAAGACATGTTCTGATTTGGGAGATGTCTTGAGCTAGATCTGATGGGACTTACTGATGGAAGGTATGAGAGAAGAAAGGAATTAATGGAGATTTTAGGCCTGAGCAACTGGGAGTACGGTAGTCCAATAAGAAAAGATGGAAAAGACGAGGGGTGGGGATGGCAGAGTAGCTTTAGAATTGAGAGGAAACAAGAGGTCTTTCCTCGCCATCTTAATTTTGAGATGCCTCCTAGTTATTCAAGTGGAGGTATTGAGGAGGCCTTTGGATGAGAGAGTCTGAAGCTCAGGCATTTTGGTTTGAAATGGTTTGGATTTATTCTCCAGGGACTTGAGGAGATCACCAAAGATGCAGTGAAAAGGGAAACGGGTTAAGGACGACAGATAGAGGTTTGGAATTTGGGAGGAATGAAGAGAGTAGGAGACCAGTGAAGCAGAAGGAAAACCAGGTGAATGTGGGATTAGGGTAATCTATAGAGAGGATCTCAAGAAAGAGGGTGTGGTCCACTGTGTCAACAAAATGTTAAAAGTAAAATGAGGACAGACGATTGATTATTAACAAAAAGTAAGTCATTTTTGACCCCAATAACAGCCATTTCAGGGTTGTGGTGGAATGTTTGGGGAATTTGAAGAAAGAATGGGAGGTGAGAAAGTAATTTTAAGAAGTACTTTTGGGAAGTTTTGATGTGAAAAGGAGTTTTATTGTTTTTTTTTAAGAAATGATATCAAGGTTTTTTATGTGCTAATGGGAATAATCCAATAGATAGGGAGAAATTGATGACTTGGGGGAGAATGGTAATAATTATGGAATTGAAGTCTCTGAGAAGGTGGATGATAAGCAGAGCACAAAAGGAGAATCTGGCCTTAGATGAGGTCAGGCACTTGAGATGGAAGTTGTCAGTGTTTATGTGAACTGTCCAATGTGGTTATAGGTGAGCCCCAATGTCGCCCTGGGCATGTGGGACAGTGCATCCACAGCATTTACTTAGAGGGTCTTTGCTGAGACTGGGAACCCCATGTCTGTGGCTCAGCCTTGCTAATCTCTCTAAACACCAGTTCTCCTTTGAGGTCCAGCTCAGCTCTGGGTCATATTCAGGGTGGAACTGCTGACTGTCAGTCTCAATTAGACCAAACCTGCCAAACCAAACACTTTCCCCTTCTTTGCAAAATCTCCCCAACACCTCCTCTTCCTTAAGCTGCTTGCATTCCTCCCAAGGCCTAGGTTGCAAACAAGTTCATTCCAGCCCTTCTCCCTCTAGAGCTATCCCCCCTTCCAAGGACAGGTGTGTGTGTGTGTGTGTGTGTGTGTGTCTAGCATGAGATGCTGAAACTGGTTTGTTTCCTCCTAGTATACACAATAGTCTAATGGCTGGTGAGGCACCTGCAGCACAGGCTCAGACTACCACCAAATCAGTGGCCAGGAGGGACTGAAGTGTCTGCCCTCGCTATTCTGTAAGAACTAAAAACCCTACCCACCCAAAGAAACCAGTGGTGATTGTGAGGTCAGGGCCTCCACTTTTGAATGTTACCTCATGGAAGCACCAGCCTATGATGCCTTTTCCTTGGCTGTTCTCTGAAGGATGGAGGCCAGACTGTCAAAGACAGTGTCACAGGGACAGAAAGGTGGGGCTCAGGGGGGCTCAGCTAGTCCATCAAGTGGCAGCTGAAACCTTGTCTTCAGCTGACTCACAAAGTATCCCTCTTGCAACATGGGGCCTTTCTCGTTTAGTATCACAATCTAAGTTTAAGTCCAAACTTTCTTCATATAAGGGACGAAAAAACTATTTGCACCCATTCTTGGCCATATGCAGCCATGCTTAGTATCACAATGACATGCGGCTTTTCATAACCTGTGCTCACCACTTTGACCTCTGTCTCTTTAAGGATGGCATGATTTTGAGACATACCAAACGAAACCCAGATTTCATCTACATTTTCGACTTGGGTAAACTCACAGTTTTTTTTTTCTTTAAAAAGATGACCTGGTAGGTTTTTGTTTGTTTGTTTGTTTTTTGAGGGAGATTGGCCCTGTGCTAACATCTGTTGCCAATCTTCCTCTTTTTCTTTTTTCTCCCCAAAGCCCCAGTACATAGTTGTGTATCATAGTTGTAGAGTTGTAGCTCTTCTATGTGGGACGCCGCCTCAGCATGGCTTGACGAGTAGTGAGTAGGTCCGCGCCCAAGATCCGAACTGGCGAACCCCGGGGCAGCCAAAGCAGAATGCACGAACTTAACCCCTACGCCACTGGGCTGGTCCCAAACTCAGAGTTTTGATATATCAATTGATATGTTACAACATCTCTGGAACACAGCCAGGAAGCTTCCATTAAGAGTCAATTGTCACCTGGCTGAGAGTACTTTGAGAAGTCTATGATCCCTTCTAAGAGATGTGGCAATTTCTCCTGCTTTACGTGGCCTGACATGTACACAATAACATTGCTTCAGTGTTCCATAACTGCATGATCATTGTGAAGACATTTTAACACAGTGAGTCTCAAAGTTTGCTGCATGTTACAATCATCTGGGGAGAACGATTGCATCAGAATCTCTGGGTCTGGGACCCAGGCATAGAAATTTTTTTAAGCTTTCCAGATGAATTCAGTGTAGAACCAAGTGTTTTATGAAAGTATTAGTGAACAAATTAAGTTAAAAAATTTGAGCCCCATGTGGTGCCACCAATGCAGATAACTGAGGTGACAAATGATGAACAAGTTCTACTAACCACAAATTTTATACATATTCAGACAACAACCCATATGTCACAACTTACTCATCTGCTCAGTAGCTGTAAAATTTTTTGATATAATTGCCACACATCAATTTCAGAAAAGTTAAAATGTGAAGAAACATGTGGCTTAGAATTTGGGAAACACAGTAATATTATTGGTAAGCAAAGTGTGAGTGTTCCTGGAAGCTTTTCAGCCATAAGATCCTTATTTTGACTTAAAGTTGGATTCTGACTTTAAAGGCCTTGTCACTCAATGTGGTCTGAGGACCAGGAGCATCAGTATCACCTGGGAGCTTGTTAGAACTTCAGAATCCTGCCCCATCCCAGACCTACTGACTCAGAATCTGTAGTTTAACGACACCCCCAGGTGAGTCACGTGTACAATTATGTTTGAGAGGCACTGATGTAAGGCACTACAGGAACAAGAAAAGTGGGCAAACAAAGCCAAGTGTTAAAATTTAACAATTCAAGCCATTTAGATATTTTACAAACTCACTAATCAGCACTTTTGAGCAGAGTGTTTGGATCCTGCTGCTCAAAAACGAGATCATTTTGTTGTGGTTTCCTCTTCTCCCTCTTGCTGTCTGTGTTAAGAAGTCACCAATCCTTCATGGAAAGCTTTGAGAAGGATCATGTTGAACAACATAGTGGAGGCCGATGTGCCAGAGGCTTTATATGTCTCGCCTTCTGTGGTTTGGGTTACTAAAAACATTTACATGATGATAGGGTCTGAAGTCCATCTGCTCCTTTAGCTGGTTACCCACCTGAAGTTATAGTGTTCAGCTCGTGACATCATGATTGTCTCCAGGGAAATTCATTATGATTTCATAAACTCAGAACTAAGAGCACAGGTGAACAAGAGCTGATGTGTTCATAAGCAGCAAAGTTCCCATGTTCCTGTAAATAGCCCTAGCAAACAAGCAAATGTAAATACTAAACACTATACACACACACACATAGTGGGAAGGGTGAGACAGAGTTTGAGATCATCATGATTCAACAGGGTGGTTTTCCAAAGTTGCAAATTGTCTTTAATACTTCAAGGCTCATAAAGCTCCTAAATCAATGAGAGGAAATGTCTTCCTACCTTTGCACATGACTAAACCAAATTCTACTTTTTGCTTTCTCGGGAAAGCAAAGAAACGGAATAATTATAATAATAGAAGGTAGTATATACATATATATTGAGGGTATGCCTTCCATGTGTTCTGAATTTGATTTTGCATTATGACTAATTCTGTAGGTTCTGTTTTCATCTCCTAATTTTGTAGGTTCTATTTTAGGGTGAGGAAACTGAAGCACAGAGAGGTTAAATGACTTGCCCAAGGACTCACAAAGAGAAATTGCCAAGCTGGCACCCAGACTCAATCCTCATGCTCTTCCCATGATCCCCAGTAGTTATAAACCAGGGAGTGACCGTAAAGTCTGAGAACATAGATAATATGATGTTATCATATATCTTAACGTAATATCAATAAACCTTTTATTATTTGCATGTCACCTTGTAGTGTGCGTGTGTGTGTGTGTATGTGTGTGTGTGTTGGTGTATGGGAGGGAGGTATCAGAGTAAGGTAAATGCTGTAAGAAAAATAGCAAGGCTTTCCACACTAGGACGGCTTTATGGAGGAGGTGGCATTTGAGCTGGACCTTTACAACAGCTGAGATTTTAATAGCCAAAATAGAGGAAATAATCCAGATCAAGAGAGAATACAGCCAGGAAACAGGGAAACCTTTGGGTAAATATGGTGGACTGAACACATCTGATTTCACTTCGTCCAGAAACCCCTAAAACCATAGTAAAAGGATTTCTCTTGCAAAAGACATCAAGGGAGAGGAGATGACGACAACTAACCTTTGAAAGCTGGACAACAGGCAAGTGGTTGAGCAGCACTAACACTGGCAATGGGAAAAGCTGAGAACTGTCCCTGTTTACACCGCAGAATCCTCAAAAGATTCAGCAAATGGCAGCACCAGATCCCTCTGGAACTGGGGATGAAGGGGGATTAAAGGAAGAAAGATTAGGAAAAGACGTTTGATGAATATTTTTGTTTTTATTTTTTGAGATGAATTATAATCCCTAGTTTCTTTCCCACACTCCCATACTGTGAGGCTTCCCCTCCCCAATCGAGTGAGAAGCCTGGAGGAATTTTCTCTGGAGAAGATGTAACAGAGGGCCTCTGGATTAGGGGATGCCATCACAGCTGAGGGCATGGGTACTGTGCCAAAAGAACCATATGTAAACTGATGCTGAGACCCCCAGCCCTCGCCTCCCACTGGATCCCAGAACATTGGCAGCCAAACTCTCATCTTCCATGGAGGAGGTTAGAAAATCTTCTCCAGGGAATCGGATCCAATCGAGAAGAAAGGTGTGGGGCCGGCCCGGTGGCGCAAGTGGTTAAGTGCGCGCGCTCCTCTGCAGCGGCCCAGGGTTCGCCGGTTCGGATCCCGGGCACGCACTGACACACCGCTTGTCAAGCCATGCTGTGGTGGCGTCCCTTATAAAGTAGAGGAAGATGGGCATGGACGTTAGCCCAGGGCCAGTCTTCCTCAGCAAAAAAAAGAGGAGAGTTGGCAGATGTTAGCTCAGGGCCGACCTTCCTCACAAAAAAAATTAAAAAAAAATAAAAAGGAAGAAAGGTGTATAGATACTGACTTCCGGCCTCTCCCCCAAAGCAGGCAAAATCACTCTACAGTGAAGCTCAAAGTGGGCAAGTCATACCCACATGCCCAGAATTTCTATCATCTGTTTAGTTCCCCAGTCCTAGGCATGAGCAGACAGGCAAGAATGAACAGATATGTAAGAAAAGCTTCTAATATGCAAGGGGGACACCAAAACACACACACACATGTTGGAGAAACATCAAAAGAAATCAATAATATCCTCAGAGAGATAAGACAATATGTTATATCTATGAAGAAAAACTAGAAAGCTTTTTAAAAAAGAAACATTCAGAAAATAAAAAAGAGTTCTTGAAAATTAAAAATACATAAGCAGAAATTTTTAAAACTCAAAGTAAAGGCTGGAATATAAACTTGGAAAAAATCTCAGAAAATAGAGCAGGAAAATAAAGAGTTGGAAAACACACAGATAATGACAGGCCAAACCAGGGAATTGAACGTGTTAATAAGGAGAACTTCAGAAAGAGAGAAGAAATAAAATAGAAACAGACTAATCAAGAGAAAAGGTCCATCACCACACAATGGAAGTTGTTAGGCTAAAACATTCACTAAAGTACCTACACGTAGAGTGAAAACAGACCCACATCACTGGAAAATTTCAGAGCACTGAGGACAGAAAGCAGATCCCACAAATTTCCAACAAGAAAGTTCAGGAGGATTTTAAAGGGGGATCCCAGGATGAGCACTAGCCATAGAGGCAACTAGTCCAGATAGGAGTAGCTTGACTCAAGAAAAATTATCTATTAAGAGTTTTTGTCACTAAGATTTCCAATACAACTGTACTGTCCTTTCAACCCGAGGACAGAGTGCCTGGGGGCACCTGGCCCAGATTCTTAATTTTTTTTATTTTTTAATTTTTATTTATTTATTTATTTTTTGTGAGGAAGATCAGCCCTGAGCTAACATTCATGCCAATCCTCCTCTTTTTGCTGAGGAAGACTGGCCCTGAGCTAACATCTATTGCCAACCTCCTCCTTTTTTTTTCTCTTTTTCTCCCCAAAGCCCCAATAGATAGTTGTATGTCATAGTTGCACATCCTTCTAGTTGCTGTATGTGGGACGCCGCCTCAGCATGGCCAGACAAGCGGTGCGTCGGTGTGCGCCCGGGATCCGAACCCGGGCCACCAGTAGCAGAGCGCATGCACTTAACCACTAAGCCACGGGGTCAGCCCCCTAGATTCTTATCTGTATGTGGTTTGTCTTCATTTTTTGCAAGTCAGTATTCTGTTGTCCATGCTCTGCTGCCTAGATCAGATGAGGGAGCCCCTTTCACCCAAAGAAGACCTGCTCTTGAGAGCTGGATATAAGCTAGAACAAAGAGAGCATCCACTCCTGTATTAGTCTGCCCAGGCTGCCATAACAAAATACCACAGACTGCAAAGCGTACACAACAGAAATATATTTTCTCGTGGTTCTGGAGTCTGGAAGTCCAAGATCAAGGTGTTGGCAGGTCTGGTTTCTCCTGGGGCCTCTCTCCGTGGCTGGCAGATGGCGGTCTTCTCGCTGTGTCCTCACATGGTCCTTCCTCTGTGCACGCACATCCCTAGTGTCTGTGTGTCCAAATTTCTTCTATAACAACATCAGTCAGATTGTATTAGGGCCTGCTCCAAAGGCCTCATTCTATCTTAATAACTTTTTAAAAGGCCCTATCTTCACATTCTGAGGTACTGGGGGCTGGGCTTTAACATATGAATTTGGGGGGCACACAATTCAGCCCATAACAACTTCTGATCATATTTCTGACTGCCTCGCCGCCCTGCCAGATGCCCTGCTCACTGACTTCCCCTCAGAAGGGGCTCAAACCAGACATGACTCAGACACTCTGTTCAGCTTATCTTCTCCTGTGACTTCCATCAGTGAGTGGTAATACAACTCCATCCTTTCCTTACATAACAAGGTTTGTGCCAATGTGTGTGTGTGTGTTTACAGAAGCACGGATGTAGGTGAAATAACTACCAAAAAGGGAAAGAAAAACAAAAACAAGGGAATGAGGAAAACAAAAGTTAGGATACTAGTGTCATCTGAGAGACCAGCAAGTAAGATAAAACCGGAGAAGGGCACTCATTGGGCTTCTATTTCTTGACCTTCATGGTAGATACACAGTTGTTAATTTTAGTAATCTTTAAGCTGTACATATACCTTTTCAACACCTAAATTAAAAAATTAAAAGAGAGGAAATAGTTGGGTTTGAAGGCTAAGGGGAGTGGAGTACGCTGAAAAAATGATGAGTAATTCCGTTTAATTGGAACACAGGGAATGATTTGAAGAACATTGGTAAAGAAAGCTGAAAAGCTAAGGTAAAGTTATAGTGTGCAGGTGTTTGAATCTTAACAGGAAGAACAAAGTGTGCAGGCAGTCTGCAAAGCCATTGATTGCTTTCGAACAGAAGAGAGATATAATTGGACTTGTGTTCTAGTAAGATGTATCTGGGAGCAGTGTAGAGACTGGAGAGAGTTGGCCACTGGCTTCACTTGGCTATTTGAAGCCACTCTCCTGATTGAAGTGGGTCAAACTTCATGAAGGCAGCTAAGCCAAATCTTCAGCATGCCAATGGAGTCAGGCCCTTTCCTTGCCTCTCCTCACCTTGTATTCCATTGTAAAATAGCCCTGCATGTTATATAGAAGGATTTCACTGCCTACATGTTCTGACCCAAGGACCAATGGAAGGGAGGTGTTGGTGGCAATGCTTGTGGAACGCATCAGCAGGTCTTTGCAAATGTGGCATAGCAGGCAGACTTGGGAAGAACAGAGGGGAACCTTTTTTTGTAGTTTTAGAGGTCACAGCTTTCCCCATCTGCTTAAAGGACCAGTGTGGCAGTGACCTGGCTATGACCTTAGCTGTGTCCAAGCCCAATATATCTCATGATAGAACATTAACAGCGATCATCTAGTGACCTCCTTAATGTGCCACATGCTTGACATGTGCTAGCTCACTATGTCTGCTTCTCACAATGAGCTCATTAAGCAGGCCTTACCACATCTCATCTTACTTATGAAGAAACCGATGACGGGCAAGTTAAGTCATTTACCTGGATTCACACAGCTTTTCATGGTGGATTCAGGAGTTAATCCCCTTCTGTCTGACTCCAAAGCTCATGCTTTTCCTACTATGCCATGTGACACAAGACGTTTTATCCTTCCACTTACCATTTTCAGCCATAGCCTCCTCACATCCTGGAGTTACGAGGAAACACAGAGGTCAGCTGATCTCTTATACCATGCAGCAAACCCATTTACAGTACCCCTGAACAGTGGCCATCACCCACTGCTTGCAGCCATCAGTGATGCTGGCTCCCTCCATCATGCTGGGCAGCTCTGACAAAAAGCTCATTGTTGAGCTGTGATCTACGCGCCCGTAAGTTCATGTACTGGTCTTTGTTCTGTGCTCAAGAAGAAGTCAGAGCAGGTTCATCTATCTTCCTTGTGATGTCCCTCAGATATTTTAAGGCAGCCATATTTATTTCGCTTGAGCTTCCCTCCTCCATGCTCAACACCTCTATTTTCTCAGAGATCACATCCTCCAGATGTCCTCTTACTTACTAGATGTCCTCATTACTTCTAAATACGTCACAGGAAGAATGGACCACAGTACTGCACGTGTGAGCTGGCCACAGACTGAATACCATGAATTGCTAACTAACTCCTCATGTATGTATTCTGTCCTGCACTGGATTCTGAAAGAACAGGCAGCATGACTCATTGCTCTTTTTATCCCCAATGCCTTGCAAATGGGAGGTGCTCGTTGCTCTTTCTTGATCCCCTGACTCACGTGACTCATTCGTTCAGTGGTATTTTTTCTTATTACTCCTCATCACTCTCCATTTTCCAAGGAACTGGCTTCAGGTGTTGAGATCAGCACGGTAGGGCTGCTCCCTACAAGCCATGTGCACCTTGGACCTCTTTGGGGCAGTGATAAATGTGACAAGGTCTATGAAATACTTGTCAATAATAGACATAAACCTATTTTATGTCAGTGTTCATTGTACTTCAATGATCATCTATCTGGAACACAGTGTCTGAAATGCTAGTCAGAATCAAATCCCTTTTGTATTAGTTATCTATTGCTGCATAATAAATTATTCCAAAATTTAGTGGCTTAAAACAATAATAATTATTTTTCTAGGCATCCCCCCCCACCCCCAGTTTCTGTGTGTTAGGAATTCAGGTGTGGCTTGGCTGAGCAGTCTGGCTCAGTGTCCCCCTCGAGGCTGCATCAGATGTCAGCCTCGGCTGCCATCATCTGAAAGCTTAACTGGGGCTGGAGGATTTTATTCCACGTTAACTCACTCACATGGCTGGAAAGTAGTGCTGGCTATTGGCAAAAGGTCTCCGTTCTTCTCCCCATGGGCTTCTCCACAGAGCTGCATGGGTATCTTCACAGCAGGGTGGCTGGCTCCCCCCAGAGCAAGTGATCCAGAGACCAAAACATAAGCTGCAATACACGTTTTTGACTGAGGCTTGCAAGTCACACACTGTTATTTCCGCTGTATTCTATTGGTCACACAGACCAGCTCTGATTCAAAGTGGGAGGAGTTTCAAAAGGGGTTACAAGGATCAATGGAGATCTTCTTGGAGGCTTTCCTGGGTATTTTATATGTAGACCTTGGCTCCAATTCCTGTTGTGAGGCAGTGTTCCGCCTTCACCCAGAGACTCATTGCCAAAGCCTAGGGATTAGTTAGAGGAAGACAAGCCACTTAAATTCATGAGGTTTTGTGATCCTAGTGAGATCTGTCCAGAAGTCTACAGTTCATTCACTGATTTCACGAAATACTTGTTGAGCATTTACTACATTCTAGGCACATTTCTAGGTGCTTGGAATTTATCAGTGAGCAAAACTAAACAACAGGCAAGTATATTCATTCATCATCTGTTTTCTTTCTAGACTTTTGAAAAGGAGAGACAGACATCTCATTTCTGGGCTTCTTGAAAGTCATTCTGTTAATTCTAGAACTTGGCCTTCATACATGTGAAACCAAAACAACAATAACAACAACTATTACTGTTGTATAAATAACATTTGTAGGATATTTACTATGTGCCAGATGTATGTTAAACAGTTTACATTTACTATATCATTTGATAGTCTTAACAGCTCTATGAACTAAGTACTACTATCATCAGCATTTCTTTGCAAATGAGGAACCAGAGGCTTAGGTAAATAACCTGTCCAAAGTCATACAGTTAGAGAATGGAAGATCTGGGACTCTAAATCTAAAACTGTCTTACATCAAAATCTGTGTTCTTAAAGGTGATGAATCATCCCCTAGCTGACGTTGAAACTCAAATGCCTCCACAGCCGGGTTAAGTGATGTAAGGGAAGAGAGCTAATGAGACAATAGGGAGTGGTGAGGACATTGGTGAGCCATTGACTCATGTCTGTCTCAAGGCATGAAAGTTCACATATTTCTGAAACACTGCGTTGGCCAAATAAAATACATCTCAGGGCCAGACTGAGCTAGCAAGACTCAGGTTCAAAGTTAAGGTATCATATGTTAAATTTAATTAATTTTTCAACCACAAAAATCTTTAACAATCTTGTACGGCTTGGTTTTCATCCAAAGCTTATATTTAAAATATTCGTTTCTCATGATGAATGAGACAGTGCAGGATAGACAATGACTAAGATTTCATTCTTCATTTATTCATTCAACGGATATTTATTGAGAGGCTTCTATATGCTAAGCTCTGGGGTTAAAACAGATAATATAATAGATGTCGTTCCTGCCTTCTTGGAACTTAGATCTAGTTATCGAGATCTGTGTTGAAACTCAAGAGGTGACACACAATGTTTCTCAAATTTGTTTTAATATTTTGTAAGACCTAAGTGTTCCAAGGAAAAGACTTTGGGAAGTACTTTGCCTTAAACCAGAAGATGCAAGATGACAGCACATTAGCTGAGAGACATGCTTGGTTTGGCCAGCATAGTGATTTACGAAGCTTTTGGAAATGTCTTTAGGAAGGGCCTGCACTCTGCTGTTGGACACAGACCCCACCATTATCTATTGGACGTCACCTGTCCTGCTTCCAACATTTCTATGGCCTAATGGGTTCTGAATGCTGCTACATCTACAGCCTCTTTTCACAGCACAGACTCCCTGCTGCTCTGAAATCCTCTTGGCATCTCAGGAGAACTTAAGAAAGAATGAAAATTGGTGATTTAAATATTCCAGGTGGAGAGAAAGCCTGGGCAATGACTGGGAAGCAAGGAAGCAAATGCCAACATAGGAAAACAGCAGACTCTCCAGGCATCTCTGTAGAATGGTAGGAAGCAGAAATATCAAGGGAAACTGACTTGGGAGACAAACCCACAGGCAATAAAATGAGATACATGTTACCCCGGAATGCAGTCGAAACAGAACTCCACATGGATTAGGCTGCCAAATAAAATACAGAATTTCCAGTTAAATTTTAATTTCAGATGAATAACAAATACTTGCTTACCATAAATATGTCCCAAGCATTGCATAGGACACCTTTATTAACAAATTATTTGGTGTTTATCTGAAACTCAAATTTAACTAAATGTTATGGATTTTTATTTGCTCAATCTGGCAACCCTACTCAAGGGACAACCAGCCAGTGGCTTGGTGGCAACTTGCGCTTTTTATTTTTTTTTCTAACATGAAAGAGAGGAACTAGTGGTCATCTCCCATGTTTAGATGCTCCACTCCGTGGCCTGATTCGGATTGTAAAGGCTGTGGGATACAGCAACTGTCGGAAACGCAGGGAAGCTGAAATCCAACTATTTGAGAACAGAATCAGTGGCTTTGGGCGTGGGAGGCGCCTTACAAGACATCCAGTCCCACTCCCTGAGGAATCTTCCAGAAATGGCCAACGTAGTGGCTTAGTTATAACCAGACTGAAAAATATCACTGCAGAGGGGGGTGGACACAGGCCCCTGGACTTGTATCTTGCTCCTAGACAAAGAAGAAATATCCAGAGGCTGGCTCCGCAGAATACCAGTCCAAATCTTGGCCAAAAGTCAGAGGAAGATAACTGTCAGGTAGCTTTTTTACAATGTCACCAAACATTTGCTATACTTTCTTCTAGATACTTGGAAAAAAGAGACAGCTTTTTGTTTATTATCAAGTTTTACTATAAAAGTATATCTAATTCCACCAAAATGTATGCGTCTTTAAAAATGAAATCCTGGTCATTTCTCAGACAAAGGTTTTCTTCCCACTGGAACGAGGATCACTGTTGCACTTTAAAATTAAGTTGGGATTCTTTGAAGAGAATTCTCTTCATCGTAGATGATGGATCTACGGTGATCCATCATCCTCAAGGACTTTCATAAACAAAAGGGAGTATCGCTGTGCAAAGATTTCTTCCCCAGACAGAGTGATATTTGAGCTGCAACTGTTTTAAAAAATCAGACTTTCACCTTAGGAAATTCCAACAGGAAAGACTGAAGGTTGTGGAGTTTCCAGGGCCAAATTTCCCATTGCTTATTCAGATGGGGGAAATGTATGGGACACAGGGGGCTGTGTACCTTTGATTTTCCTTTTTAACTAACTGCTTTTGTCCTGAAGCTCATTTGTGCTTTTACCCGGATGTACTTGTGGTCCATAGGAGTATGTGTGCGTGCATGTGTGTGCATATATGGATGTGTGGTGAATACATTTGGTTCTACCGTCTCATATGATATGGAGACTTCTTTCATACCTTGGTTCTTTTGGTATTCAGGGAAAAACAAACAGATATAAATATTCTCATACTTAGGGCTTGTGATGGTTAATTTCATGTGTCAACTTGGCTAGGCCACGGTACCCAGATATTTGGTCAAAGGAGTTCGCTGTGCAGGCATTTTTTAGATGAAATGCCTTTTAAAATTTAAATCAGTACACTTTGAGTAAAGCAGATTATCCTACATCATATGGGTGGGCCTTATCCAATCCGTTGAAGACCTTAAAAGAAACAGACTGAGGTCCCCTAAGGAAGAGGGCATTTTGCCAGCAGACTGCCTTCAGACTTAAGCTATAATGTCATCTCTTCCCTGAGCCTCCAGACTATTTGCCTACCCTGCAGATTTCAGACTTGCCAGCCTCCATAATCATGTGAGCCAATCTCTTAAAATAAATCTCCAGTTAAACACAAACACACACACACACACACACACACACACACGCACACACACACATTAATATAGGTCTCTTACCCAAAATTTTATCAAATAAGATGGTCAAATTCTATTTTATATTATGTAATCAGTTCCTGGAATCCTCTGGAATCTTCTCTGAGTTCTATACGGCTTTCTGGGCTCTCTGTCTTGACTTAAAGGACGCATGCAGAAGACCACCTTTACATTCAGCCTTGGCCAGAGATTTCAAGGAGATGAACAGGCCCTCCTCCTTCCTTCCCTTTGCCACTTCATTCAGGAAGGATGAATTCACCTACAAACACGCCTTCTCCACCCCCTAGCCTGGAGAGTGGGTTTTAGTATCAGAGACAAGACAGGGAGGTTATTTGAAAGCTGGCCAAGAGGAAAATGTTGCTATTCGCACTGTATGTGTGAAATTTTTGCACAGCTCTTGGCTTCAAGGGAGCCTCAGTGTGAGGGAGAGGAGCAGCAGGCTGGATCCCAAGCTCTCCAGAAACTTTAGGGACGTGAATCAGAATTCAGCTCTCAGTGCTGAATCGAGGAACCTCCATGAGGACCGCGGAGCCAGGCTAAGGGATGAATGGGAGTCTGTGACCAGGCCTCCTCAGAAGATATTGCTGTTACCCAGATGGCATGAAACAGTTACGCTTGCTTCAAGGGAACGCTGAATCACGTGTGCCCCGGGTGTGTTAAAAATCCACCAGTGAGGTTAGCTCAAACACTCACATTCTGCTTTCCTATGCATGGGTATCAAAGTTAGTGCAGACCCCTCAACACCATAATCCATTATCAAAAACTGAAAGCAGCTGGTTGGATTTCTAAACTTTCTACACAGAGAAACTCATCTGGTCCCAGTTTGCTGCAAAGAAATCAGTTTTGTTCCTTCTCA
Organism: Diceros bicornis minor; assembly: GCF_020826845.1. Taxonomy (NCBI): domain Eukaryota; kingdom Metazoa; phylum Chordata; class Mammalia; order Perissodactyla; family Rhinocerotidae; genus Diceros; species Diceros bicornis. The sequence goes on from NC_080751.1 coordinate 21,860,421, forward strand.
CAGCCCAGCTACAGAAAGCACTGGGAGCAGCCTGGTTCCCCAAATAAAGGGCCATCCTGCTGATCTTAAGGCTTCATTCATGCTGAGGAATTTGCAGCCCAACCCCACTGCCAGTGCCATTCTGCGTCCAACTTGGAGGCCCCAGCCAAGCAGGGACTCTGAAACCCCACCAGTTCAGAACGAGGAGGCTCGGATTAGCAAAGCAGCTCCAGCCCCTCAGAGAAATCTCTGCACAGATCATGTGTATGATGGGAAAAAAAAAATCGTTTGTAATGGATTGTCTCAGAACCAATTTTTTAGGATTGTGCAAAGTTGAAGTATCGACTCACTTTCCGTTAATTTCAAAGGCAGGGCGCGGCCATAATTTATCCCTTTGATTCCACTGCCCATCAGCAGTTGTGGCCATTTTCTGCCCGGCTGTGGAGAACAGTTAAATGATGATGTCCTTCCCCCCTCTGACTTCTAGCCTGTTTCAGCAGTCTCACCAGGCACTTCCTGTCTCCCCAGCTCCACTGTCTGGCACTTATTTCAGACAAGTCAATATGTTTAAATTATATCTGAACTCAAGGTAATTAATCATACAGCTTTATGCTTTGTAATGTGTTTTGCTTTTTTTTTAACTTCTGGTTGGCATTCCACTGAATCACAATTAAAAAGAAAAGGCTATCTGAGATGCATTGTGAAGATCACGTAAATGCTAAGGCTGGGAATCCTTTCTGGACGAGGCTGTACACGGACTACACTGAAAACCTCTGATCTTCTAGGGATCCAAATAAGAGGGTCAAGATGGCATTTTGGGAAATGTTAAGCAGATCAAAGGAAAGACCTATATGAGCTTGCTGGATCCCAGTGTACAGAAACAATCTAATGTGAAAACATAAAAGTCAGGTGATGAGTTGTCTCTTTAATGCATTTTGCAAACATAGCAAAGGCTTTGAAGCTCATGGCACGATTATGCCACAGGACTGTATTGGATACATGTTACTGAAGATTGATAGGTGCTTGCTTCAAATGAATTATGGTCTCCTCCAGTTTTAATGGCAGCCTTATAGCACATGGCCTTAGTACTCAGTTTCATATTCATATCTAGTCCAAGACTTGTATGCATAGCATGTAATGGTTCCTGACTCTCTCGAGGGTTGATTGACATTCAGGCTCCCATCCCTCAGTGAAGAATTTCCCATCTAGGCAGTGGGTGTGGAGTACCATCCAAGACACTTCAAAAAGGATGGCGAAAAGGTAAATGATAGATTCAGAAAACTGGGGCAGGAGACTCATTTAGAGATACAACCTTCCAAAAATGATTAATTTAGACACATTTCAGAAAATATAAAAATGATATACACTGTTGTATCAGTCAGTATTCAGTGTAGGACACAGATACTTCAGGCATTTTAAGCAGGAAGAGATTCAACACAGGGAATCAGGTGTTTTCAAAATCCCGGGATGGGCTGAAGAAGCAAGTTTTAGGCTGGGCCTTCTGGAATTACTCCCAGAACCATCTAATGCTGACACACAAAGGGAATGATGAAAAGCACAAAAGTGGCTCTTGCAGGACAGTAACTCATCTCTTTCAAAAGCCTTTCGAAGTAGGATTAGTCTTACTAGTCTAAGTACCATCTTCATGCCATGCAGGCCTCGGTATAACAACAAAAATAAAAACAAAAACCAACCAAACAAACAAAAATCACACCCTAATACCCGTGCACATTCTCCAAGGCTCTTTTTTTCTAAGATTCTTGCTATCCCGAGGTTGACACTCTAAGACACATCACGACTGAAAATAAAACAATTAGTCTAATGTCAAAGACAGATATTGTAGGGAGGCTAACAGTAGGTATTTATCTGGGCAGATCCCAAAGGAGGCAAGTTTAAAATGGGTGGCTGTCTACATTTTAATCGCAGCACTGTAGTGAGAATTAGTGAGCAAGCATTGGTCAGTCTCAGGCAATATATTAATTGCATTCTTGGTCAAATTCTGAGACATGAGGGATTATAGAAAGTATTCTAGGAGAGGTATGAGCAAACAATCGCCGATACCTATTTTTGTCAATAAAGTTTTATTGGAACATAGCTATGTCTATTTGATTATACCTGTTGTCAAGGCTGCTTTTACACACCAATGGCAGAGCCAAGTAGTTGCAACAGAGATAGTACAGCCCACAAAACCTAAAACATTTACCACCTGCCCCCTTTACAGAAAAGTTCCCTAACTTCTGGGACCATAATCCATAGATGCCAGTTCTCAATATCCATACAGATGGCCACAAACTAGCTGCTGCCCAACACTCAAACACTGAGTCACAATGGAGAATAACGTTTTCCAGAAGAAAAAGCTATTTGGTATTTTCCTGTCTGACAATACAGACCTCCTTTTCTGTTATCTTTTGGACTGAGCAGGAAGCTCATAAAAATGTTAGCTGGCAAAGGAAGACAGGTTTTCAAAGGTTCTAGATTCAAAAGAGCAAGAATATTTCTAGATAAGAGCTGTCCAGTAGAATTTTCTTCAATGATAGAAGGTTCTATATCTGTGCTGTCCAATACACTTGAACTGAATTTTTAATTTTATTTAATTTTTATTAATTTTATTTAAAATAGTCACATATTTATAGTGGCTACCGTATTAGACGGTGTAGGTATAAACCATCACCTTTGTTCTCCAGGTTGATTTATCAGTCACTAACACCTCGCTTAAAGATAAAAGATTTCAACATTAACTGATGGGGATATGAACAGACTCATGATCAATAAAGATCTCAAAAATATTTTATAAAAAGGCATCTGAAAAAATCTTGATAAATAACACATGGAAAATACCCTCTTATTAGCAGCACATAAAATCTAAATTGTGAAGGCAGTGAAGTCTGGTGGAGTGAAAAAGTGCTATTAGGCCTCAATCCAATGTTGAGGATCTTTTCACCTTTCTGGAGACTCTCGTTTCTAGGACTGTGAATTTCCTTTTGCACAAACTAGAGTTCAGCCTCTAGCTTAGTTCATAAAGAAATCTTTCAAATCATTGATCAGTCCTAAATATTCATATTTACTACCCACGTTTTCGTTTCTAGGTCACATCATATTTATTAGTTAGGTTTTGGTTTTTCTGTTAATTTAAATACTGTTCTTTCTCATTTGGACAGTCAATAATTTTGGGAAATTACTTCAAATCTGTTTTTCACCATTGACCATTATCCCAATAGAAAAATTATTTCTGGGTTTGAACAGGCAATTCACTTCTATTTTTTCCCTATTCTATCTTTCTGAATGTGAAAGAAACATAGTGGAAACTCATGACCAACTCAAAGGAATATGAGGAGTGACAACTCAGCTGCCAACTTCCCTTATCCCAGACTCACACGTCTGTCAGATAAACAGGATATAGGCCACATTTCTCCAGCTGGACATCTGGGCTTTGCAGCTGCCACAAAGACCCCATGTGGGTAGGAATGTCAGCTTAAATCTGAGACTGAGTCAAGGAAAGGAGAAACAGCAGAAGTCGTGTGGTACCTGAGACACCCTGTGTAACCACCTCTACCTCATACCTTTGTCAAATCTCAAAGGACATAATATACACCAGAGCTGTAACTATGTCAAAAAATGTCAAATTGCCACATTTGGGAAGTAAACAACAAAAAGTTGCCCCTGTGGCATTGAATAAAGTATGTGGCTCTATCCAATTTTAAGGCCATTTGTTCCCATTGAAACTTAAAATCTAAGAAAGGAAAAAATGATTTGGGATCTGTTTGACTATATCTGAAACTCTTTCTTTTTCCGTGCAGGGACATTGACAAGGTAGGCTAGATTGAACATGGCAGTGCTAAATGATGCAGTTTCTCCAACTTCACTTGACAATGATTGTAGCATTCTCCTTCCAAGACAAGGACTTTTCAAGAGAATCACATGCATTTATGTCTAAAAACAATGGAGATATCCAGAAAGCTCTAGAAAGTAACAACAGAAGAACCCTCAGCAGCAACACTGTCCACAGATGTTAGAACAAGGGAGGTCCCTTTCTTCACCACTTCAATTAGAAATCTAAAGGGCACCTACCAAGCCTGTCACTGATAATCTTATTCAGAGACTAAGCCATGATTTGAAGGCCCTCAAAGGGATGGTTTCAGTCCACAGCAGGCTGGAACTCCTGTCTTATATGTAATGGTATCTGTGGAAAGTCAAAACCACCAATCTATTCAGGTTCCAATAACAAACAAAATGTATGTGTGATGGATGAAATTTCTGACTGTGACTGTTTCTACATTTGCCATGCTGGTGCAAGTTTCCAGAACTATAGTGACTGGAATTTTGGTCTAAACTGATCAGTCATGGTCCCCAAAGTCACTGTAATCAGAGTAACCAATACTCCTGTGTTTCTGCCAATTGTGCTACTGTGTAGACAAACCATGGATGATAAGATTGGCTTAGTTGCAATTGGAATAGTCTCCCATGGGCTATATTGCCACATGCAAAAGGCCTTGTAATTTTTATCAAGGCAGAGATGCTTGCTAAATTCCAGTGCTACTGTATCTGACCACGTTTTCTCTGGACTCTCACCCAGGGAAAGCCCCTCAGTGAGGACAACTATGGATAAGAAAGCGCACTTGAAGTCAGAGGACCCACAACCCACAAGTCTCTTATCATGTCTGTGCCTCCGCTTCCTTATTTGTAAAAAGCTACCTCACAAGTTGCTTTAGGAGTCAAACAAGATAACGTAAATGTTCCTGTTACATGGTGAGCGATTAAAAAGTGTCAACTACAAAATGCCATGATTTTACGATTGAAGTAAAAGAGGCTATATGATGTCAACCAAAAATTTATATCAAAACTAATTATTTTTAACTTCTCTGCTGTCTGGAGGTATAACTTCCTATCTTCAACCATTTCCTAAGGCCTACAAGCAGTATTCACTCTATCTGCCCAATCTTAAAGTGTGTGTATAAAGTCAGTCTTAATACATGTAGGGATGAGGCTTGTCCCTACGGCTTACTAGAAACTTATTTACTGTTGGTTTTGCAGTAACTCCATTTTTCCCAAAGGGGCCACAATATAAAGGACGTCACTATGGAGCTAAATCAGCCTGCAGCTAACACAGACAAAATCCCTAGATGAACATTCCAGTTCCAATCCATTATATTGTTACTTCTCCAACCAGCATCAGACCCACTTGTCTTATCTTATGGGTTGAATTGTATCACCTCCAAATTCATATATTGAGGTTCTAACTCCCAGTACCTCAGAATGTTACTGTATTAGGAGATAGGGTCTTTACAGTGGTTATCAAGTTAAAATGAGTTCATTTGGGTGGGACCTAATTCAATACAACCGGTGCCCTTACAAAAAGGGGAAATTCGGAGACAGACACACAGGAGAACGCTATGTGAAGATGAAGGCAGAATTTGGAGTGATGCTTCTTCAAGCCAAGGAATGCCAAAGATTGCCAGCACACTGCCAGAAGCTAGGGGAGAGGCATGGAACTTCCTCACAGCCCTAGAAGAAACCAACTCTGTCAATACCTCAGTCTTGGACTTCTAGCCTTCAGAACTGTGAGACAATAAACTTCTGTTGTTTAAGCCAGTCAGTTTGTGGTACTTTGCTACAGCAGCCCTAGCAAACTAATGCATTCTGGAAGGGTTATCCTCGAACAGAGAGATGGGTTTTCCTACCAGAGAGAGGAAGGGGAATGAGGAGAAAGAACTAATGTTTCTCGAGTACCCAATCTATTTCAGGAGTTTTACATTGTCATGTTCTGTCATTTATTCCTCATCATGACCCTACAGAGTAGGTAGCACTTCCATTTTGCAGATGAAGAAACTGAAGCTTACAGAATGTAAGTAACTTCCCTAATATTCTGCAGGCAGCAAATAGCAAAACTAAGTTCCACACCCATGTCTGGCTCTGAAGACCCACGCTGTCCCCACTTCCTCACTTTGCCATCTGACCCTTGAAATGGGGTCTCACATCATCTCCAGACATTTCAGAATTCCTGCTCTGTTGTACTATTCTGATAGCAATTCAATTTCTTGATCAAACTGCTCCTTATATTTACACTGCCTGGAGGCTAAATCAATGACAAAAGAGAAAGTGATAGTTTAAATTTGACATTATCTTCTGGTTGCATGATCATTTTCCAGTCAGCTCAACTGGAATCAGAGTTTTCTTTTTCAAAGAAAGCAAGACTGAGTGCTTTCTAATTTTCCTCAGAGTTTGAGATGCAGAAGATAAGGTTGTCACTGTGATGGCAAAATGGCTAAACCATGAGAAGAGAGTGGAAATTCAGTTTCTGATTGGCTGGAGCAGCACAATGAAATCTGGAGATCTTTTATGTTAAGCCCAGGGTCAGAATTCACCCAGTCTCCATTTGGAATTTAAGTACGTTTTGCACCTACCATCCAGAGAAACATGTTTGCTGTGTTCCTGCTCTCACTCTTAAGTGTTAACTTTTTTGGGGGGGGAGGGGAGAGTGGTGGAGAGGAGAAATGTACTAGTTTTGTTTCTCATATACACAATTAAGAGTTTCTACGGAGACATGTTGGAAGCCAACCCAGAGAAAACGTAGGACATGACAACTCCTTTCTACCATTCGCAGTTAGTGCAACTTTGGCTGCATGGCCCAATGTCAGCTTTTTCAGGAAGGAAGACATGGAGGAATAAGATAGCTACAAAGATGTCTGTCCTCAACTCTTATATTAGCTTTCCAAGTGGTGGTGTTCCGGTCGGGGGCCATGGGAAAATGAGACGGGATGGTAAAGTGGTTCAGAACACGGGCTTTGGAGTCAACTCTTAAAGAAGAGGTCCCAGCTCTTCTTTATTTTCTCCAGGGAAAATATTTAACCTCACCAAGGTTTAATCGCCTTAAGAGAAACAAAGTGCACAGAAGGAAAAGTTTCTCAATTTGAACTCCATAGGACTTGCAAAAAGATTCATTTAAATGACACAATCCATGTAAAGGGCATGGCGTAGAGTAGGTGCTCAAAAATGGCAGCTGTTATGATGATGAGTTTAGAGAATATGTTCCTGGGCCTCCTCTCAGGCCTGAGCCAGGGTGGACAAGCCACTTTTCTCTCTGTCACTTTTATGTCCTGACTGTAAGGTGGGGCTGACACCTTCCTTGCTTGCTTAAAGCCTGCTCACTGTTGCATGCTACACCCAGGGAGGAATCCCTGGGCGGGTTTCTGCCTTTGTAATCTCTGTTCTGTGGAAGTTGTGCAGCAGTGCACAATTAGACAAGCTGGATCCCTGCTGGCAAGGCCTGCAGCACACAACAGGAGGTGCACACGCCGGAGCTGACCCCAGCCTTCACAACACTCAGCCAGCGGCTGCCAGCGGCCCTTCACTCCGGGCACTCAGTCTATTTGGAGCTAACAGTTGCAAAGCATGTCAAAGCCTTCAGAAATACCTCCAACCTCCACATCCTACAACTCCCCCTCCCCAACGAACCTACAAGGGCCAAAGCATAACCACCCCTCCCAAGATGGCAAACTGAGAAGTACCAGAGGGGGTGGGGAGTTGGCCTGGAGCTACGAAGCAAGGTGTTGAGAGAGTTCTGGAATGGAGCTCACATCTCAGGACTGGGGAGACTGGGGCAGGGCCCTCCCTTTAGGGGAGTGGCTGAAACTTGCAAACAGATCACTCCCAAGCATGCCTCTCCAGCCCTGAGTAAACTTCCTTAAGCCCCAAGACACTTGGCCCCACCAGGGTTTCCTATGGCTGTCAGGGTCTTCAGGGATTTGGGCCTGGAGGCCAGCTCCCTGGGCATTGGCTAGGATGAGTGTGCAACTCCACAGCACAGAAGGAAGGAGACATTCACCAGATACATTGTGAAAAGGTGCCATTCAGACAGCCAACAAAACGAAGGAAATAATCATGATAACCCAACCCGAATGGAATGATTTGATTTCTAGATTGAGATGATTAAAAAAATTTACCAAATCTCCAATGTCCAAGCATTCATGTATTTGTTGAACAAATATTTTTTATATATTTAAAATACTTCAGGCCCTGTGCTAGGCACTGGAGATACAAAAGGGAATGATATAGGTACGTCCCTGACCCCATCAAGACTACAGTCTAGGAGCTAAGAGAGAGAAGTGGAATGTTAGGGAAGTAGAAGATGACAGGTACTATTTATTCTGGTTTCCCCAGTAGAGACTTCTCAACGATGGAGACAGAGCAAGAACTCAATAAATGATGAATGAATAAATGAATGAAAATAATTAACATCTATTGAATGTGTACTATGCACCACGCACTATTCTAAGCATGTAAACGTATTAACTCATTTTATGCATGTGTTGTATTAATGAATTGATACATGCAATCAAATATATGTAACATTCATTCAGTAAATGGAAGTAGGAAATGAACAAATGATATACACTCAGCCCCTAAAGCTTCTATCCTGAATATGCCTTGAATTTGTAGAAGAAAGGACAAGAATAAACAAAATGAGCTTTGGGTTAGGCATCAAGAAATCTGTATAAACATGGAAGGAAAATGATTTTTGCAATAGCCGTATGAATAAGCTGAGTTCAAATCCTAACTTCACCTCATAGCTGGATGATCTCATGCAAAGACTTTAACCTCTCAGGCCTCAAAATCCAAATCTGTAAAATGGATTTAATGCACTCACCTCTTGGGGCTCTTGTGAGGGTTACATCCATCAGGTTCTATGAGAAAGTGCCCCTGAGCTGGGAGGCACCCTCAAAATAGTAGTTGCTATGGATTTAGGACTTATTAAGAGGCAGCAGAGCATAGAGGGATGTTAAACTTAGAATCCAAGTCCTTAGTGCTAAATCTGGGCTCCATTAGCCAATTGAAATATGTAAACAGAGGGATTAATTGAGATGATGTGTGTTAAGACACTTTAGTACAAAGCTACCGTTGTAGAATGAGAGGGGGAAAAAACAAGGCTTTACTGGGGAATGAGTCACCAAAGGCTTTCTAAGAGTCTCTTGATAATCTTTTGAGCAAGTTTAAATGGATAGAATGAACTAGGTGAACTCCCAGGTCCCTGCTCTCCTGGGAGCCTGTGACCATGCCACACGGGTGTGAGAATCCTGTTATTGATTCTGATTCCCTCAGGACCAACATGACCCACCCGGGTATGGATTCCTGGGGTTACCTGTGGCTAACCAAGGAGTTACTGCTAGGCAAGGAAGAGAGTGACAGGGCAAGAGAGAAGGCAGGCAGGAGTGGGCCTTCTTCATTCTCAGAGCTAGGGCATCTGAGGGTCCAGCAGGGACGGGGCCAGTCCTCTGAAAGAAACAACTAGCCAGTTGCACAACAATGTCAGACCATTTAGGGAAAAATTAACAAAATGTTCCAGCTTTCATCAGGAAGTGTATTCCATGAATAAATTTGCACAAGGCATAGGCACATTGGGTTAAAAGATAATACAGATAGCATTTTATAGACTGTACAATAAATTCTTGCTTTCCTGTCCTTGGCCCACCGAACATGAGACACATTTCGTGTATATTAATTATTTCTAGTTAAAAAAAAAAGTGAGTACAGAGTCAATGAATTAATTAGGTGTATTTAACAATTCACTTTGAATGCAAGTGTATTCCACAGAAACTATGGTACATCTGGTTGATTGGTTTAAGATTAATTCATTAACATGCTGGTTCAGAAAGAGTTAACTGATGTCAAGAGCTATCTCTTCAGACTGCTTTTGTAAATAGTCATGACACCACAAGAATTTCAAGTTTTTGGTTCAAAACTCTAAACCTGTGAGGTTATAAACTTGGCAAAACCTGTTCTGCCTTTGCGGTGAACAGAACACATGCTATTTTGAAACGTAAATCTACACAGCTCAATTTACAGCTCCTTAGGTTAAATGTTAAAGAAGTTATAACAGACTGGAAAATATGTGTAGCAAGTAATTATTTGATTTACAGGGGAAAATTACAAAGAGGCCATTGGCCTAATGTCTTAGGAAGCTTTTTTTTTTTTGGTCTGTGAGCTCTGGTCCCATTGTCCTGGTCAGATGAGAAGGGGAGAAGAGTCCTTGGAGCCGTTCCTACGGGATCCATGTAATGAATTGCTTGAGGCTGACTTTCAGATTGTGCATGCTAAAATTAAAACCAAAATAAAACTGCAGAAGTTCCAAGACACCTCTGTATGCCACACGGCCCTTCGTCACTTACACTGATGCACCGTGTTGCAAATTTTATCTAATCAACCGACATTTTAAGACATGGAGAATTCAACAAGAATAACAATGTGGTGACAATTTAGTCCTTTCCCCCCTTCTTAAAAACACCGTCTTCTATTTGGTCTCCACTCAGGTCAAGACATTTCACTAATTTGCTAGTCATTAAAAAGATATTTTTATACCCAGCCTGTAATATTATACTCTTCGGTGATTATGATAGCTCCCAACAGAATTCCAGACTCGAAAATGAAGGCTGGGAAGTTGAACTGCAATTATGATACTTTAAATAATTCCACAAAAGTAGAACCACTGTTAAATAATTTATGGTCTTTGATCTTGTCACAGATCTACTGAAATCTTCACATCACTCAAGCTAAATATTTTCAAACAGAAAAGGGATAGTTACTTTCCCCTCTACAACCCACTCACCCAGGCTGAAGATACAGAAATCAAGGTTCCAGATGTTCATCTTGTTGCAAGGTTGGACCGTAGGAGGGGCATTTCTGCCAGCCTTGGGAGATCTGCCAGAATCAAACACTTTGCCTGGCATTTGACTCTGCTTTTCTGATTCATGTATCTCTAAAAGTAGAACTGGGAGGAGGTGAGAGAATAAGTAACTTTTGATTAAATTTATTTGAATTTTTGCAAGAACTGGACCAGTGGCTCTCAAACCCCAGCATGCATCAGGATCCCCTGCAGAGCTGGTGAACGCACAGATTGTCTGCCTCCAGCCCTAGAGTTTCTGATTTAGGAGATCTGGGGTGGGGCCCAGGAATTTGCTTTTCTAACAAGTTCCCAGGTGACACTGATGTTGCAGTGCTGGTCTGGGCACTGCATTTAGAGAACCCATGAGCTAAACCTTTCCTTTAACACAGTGAAATTGCGACCTGCAAGACATTGAGCTCTTAGACTCCATCAGAGCTGTCTTGGGAAATAAGTGTGAGGGAGAAAGGGGCAGGCCTAGGTCTCTCCACGGCCAAATCTAGAGCTCATTTTAAGAAAGCAAATGAGAAGAAAGAAAGAAGGGCCTTCTGCCTTCACAGTGAGCCCTCAACCCATGACTAGGGGAAGGAAAGTGTTCTCAACTGAGAAAGGAACCAGCCTGGGAGCTCAGAAGTTTTAGTATCTGAGAGAAAAGGCACCAAATTGTTAGTCACCATATTCATCGGGAAAAATCTCTTTTCACTTGAAGAGCAAAGAGGAAAACACAAAACAAAACAGAAATAACAGCTCAGGATGGCTATGGCTCATCCTTCTACGACCGTGTCTTCTCTCCTTAAACAACTCTTTAACTACCGTGTATTTCAAGTATTTAACATTTACAAATAAGATGTTTCCAAATTCAGTTTGGGTTGTCTTCATTTGCAAACTTAGGCCAGACCTTGCTTGGCAATTCATATGACAGCAATGGTTTCATGGAATTTGTTTGCTGGATTTGCTTTCTTTAAAAAAAATCTGGGGAGGAGAGAGTAAGAAGTCAAAGAGAGTATCAGGACATTATTTAGCTTTAGAAACAAAGAGAACCCAAAGCAGATGAAATTTCACAGGCTCTCTGCTGATTTGTTTGCAAAGCCTGCACTAAGGAATCCTCGAGAAGGGTGAGGTGCCGATATCTCTGTTCTGGGTGAGGTGCCGATTATCTCTGTTCCCTGATAACCTCCCTCAGTAATTATCCCCAGTTTTGCCTCAGGGATCTAGAGAATGCCTGCTAACGCAAGTGAGTCGTTTTGCAATAATTTTCAATATAACAGCAGCTGAATGTATCTGGACAAAGTAAAAAAAATACCTGTTAGAACAGAAAAATGTTGAAAGCTGTTTGAAGGAATATTACCATTGTTCATTTATAAACAACCTTTAAAGGTAGCCTTTTGCCTAGGGTGGAGAAAAAAAGGTGCCTGAATTGTTTCTGGCTTGTTTTTCTCATGAAGGAAATGGTATATTTTAGCATTTCCAAATAAAAGTAAACTACAGGGAGATGTCTGAAGGCTATGAAGCTGAGCTGGTAAGAGTAAAAATATCAGACATTGACTGAGCACATACTCCGACCTTCACAACAATCCCGTGAGGAAATGCAGGCCTGGAGAGGCTGGATAAGGAGTCCAGGGTCACATGTAAACAGCAGAGCTGGCCTCTGACCTGCGACCTGCCCTCTGCCCAACTCCAAAGCCCCTGCTAGGCCAGAGAGAAGTACTGAATTCGCAAAATAAAACAATTTGTTTTCTATAAACAGTGTTGTTGCTATTTGAGGGGAAGGTGAGAAGGTGCAAATAGAATATTCATTTGTCCTATAGTTACCTACACTATAAGCTATAAAATAAGAGCTCCAGTCACTGTGGAGAGCAAATATCAGCATCAGGGGCAGGGGTCTACACCCACAGACCTCAGAACCCAGGACCGGCCCATTTCCACCTGCTGTCCCTTGAGCAGTCATTGTCTCTACTTCTTCCCTGTGTCACTCAGCTGCTGAACGAGCCAGGTGCTCTGCAAACCCTCTGCTAAACATTTTGCCTTCCTTGTGATTCTACCAAACCTCTTTCCCAGACCTTGATAACTCACAATGAGAAATCACTCAATTTATTAAAATGCTAAATTCTCTCGGCTCAGTAATTCTGATCAATTTTCAAAAAGCGGAAAATATATTTAGCCCATTACAAGTATGCTATAGCTGAAATTCCCAAATGTCCCTCTAAACTTGCTCCTCCCTACCCGTTCCCCCTCTCAGTACATGGCACCTCTCAGCTTCTCAAGCCATAAAAGTCAAAGTCATCTTGTTTTTTCCTTTGTCCCTCTTCCTCTGCATCTGACCTACCAGCCACTCCTAAAAACTATCTTCAGATTATATCTCAATTCTTTCCACTCTCCCCATCTCCATCGCCATCTCCCAAGTCCAAGCTACTGTCACTTCTCACCTGGATGAGTCCAATCACCTCCTACCTGGTCTTCACACAGCAGCCAGGGGAATTGTTTTCCACTCATCCTTCAGAATATTATTTTTATTTTTCATTATACAGCAAGTACATAAATGCACTATGGGAGGCTGAAAATGGCTCCCCAAAAGATATCCACATCTTAACCCTGGGCCTATAAATGGGACCCTATTTGGTTGGAAAATGGGTCCTTGTAGATGTGATTAAGTTGAGGATCTTGAGACAAGGAAATGATTTTGAATTATCTAATTGGCCCCTAAATATCATTACAAGTGTCCCTCTAAGAGAAAAGCAGAGGGAGATTAGACACACACAGAAATGGAGATGGCAATGTGACCGCAGAAGCAGAGACTGGATTGATACAGACACAAGCCAAGGAATGCCGGCAGCCACAAGAAGCTAGAAGCAAGGAACAGACTCTCCTTAGAGACACAGCCCTGCCAACACCTTTATTTCAGCAGTGAAACTGATTTCAGGCTTCTGGCCTCCAGAACTGTGAGACAATAAATGTGTGTTGTTTTAAGCCACCAAGTTTGTGGTAGTTTGTTACAGCAGTCACATGAAACTCATACATAAACTATTGATGTACAATTCAAACAATATAGATAAGGTTTAAAGCCCTCTTGACCATCTCCTTTCTTCCCACCTCATCCCATTTCCCTCATCTAGGGTACCCACTGTCATAAGTTTTGGGCTTTATCAGTCCAGTCCTTTTTCTATGCATTTATATACATGGATGTACTAAATAAAGATGCCATTTATTTTTATGTTTTAGTGAACCCAAAGTGTTCTCCCAAAATTTATGGTTTAGTTTTGTCTGTTTTTGAACTTTACGTAAATGGAATAACGTTCTTCTGTGACTTACTTCTTTCCCTCAACATTACGTTTTTGAGATTCATCCATACTGTTACAAGTATGGATCTATAGTTCATTTGTTTTCTCTACTGTAGCATATTCCGTTACACGAACACACCACAATTTATTTTCCATTTACATCTAGACTGATCTTAGGAAAGAGTAGTTCCATCATAATAGTACCTGCTCGGAGCCCTCCACTGCAGTTTTAGTGCGTCAGACTCTTCCCATGGCCCACCTTTGCCTCTCCTGCCTCATTTTACCCTACTCTCCCTGATTTGTGAGCTTTCTTTGGGTTCCTTGAACACATCAAACTCACTCCCACCTTAGCACACTTGCCGTTGCCCCTCCCTGGACCACTGCATCCGCATATATTTGATCCTTGGCTCCTTCTTTTTCTCAAATCTCATCTCACCTCTGCAGCCTTCCCTGACCATCCAATCGGAATTAGCCCCATCCTCACTCATTTCCTCCCATAGCCCTTGTTTTATTTTTCTTGGTGCACCTCTGCCTGTCTGCACTTGCCTTCCTTATTTGCTTCCTGATCCCTAACCCGCAGCTCTGTGAGGGCACGAACCTTTCTTATCCACCACTCTATCCTCAGTAGCTAGAACAGTGCCCTGCACAGAGTGGATGTTCAGTATACATTAGTTGGATGGACAAATGAGTGAGTAAATGAAGCTGTAAAAAAATGAATATCTTGAGAGTAGATTAGGCTAACCAAAATTCACTTGTTCATTCCTTCCTTCCACACATATTATCAAGTGCTTATTTTTTCAAAGCCCTGAGTTGGCACAGGCGATGAGAAGACACAGTTTGCTCACTAAGACAATTTTCTGCTAGACAGACTTGGTCAGTGAGGGCCGTCCCATGGAAGGTGAGGAGCTGCAGGAGCATTTATTAGATGGGGTGTTAACTTTATCTTAACTGCATGCTTGTCTCCGCTCCCGGGTGGAAGAGGAGGGTGGAGCACGTGCTCTCGGGGCTCACAGCACAATAAAAGCCACTAGACTATTATTAGTGGAGCAGGGGTGCTGGGTACCGCACCAACCCGGCCTCTCCTTAGCCGGGAGGAGAGATCTCCCCAAGCCTGTCTGAAGATCTGGGCAGGATTCCAACAGGTGGAGAGGTGTCCCCCAACACAAGAACCAAACACAGGGATGCCAAAGACCAGTTTAGGGGTTCAAAAATAAAACAAAACAAAAAATAATTTGCCTTACCACTCACTTCACAAACTTTCAGAGCCTCTTATTACACTCCATGAATTTGATTTCAAAATTTATCCAGTTTCATTGCAGATGTGTAGCATTCATAACTCCTTCTAGACAGTCCATTTTTTAAGACTTTAATTATTTCCTCATTATCCACAGCCAGAAAATACAATAACCGAAATCTGTGCAGGAAAAAAGTATGGCAAATGGATTTTAGAGGTATTTCCCGTTCCCCTTGCTTAAAAAAAAAAGAAATTCTCAATTATTAGGCTTCATCTCTTTTAACATTAACTTCAAAACCCAAACACCAAATTAACCTGACAAAGAAAAGCAAAAGAGAACAGGTGGCTATAAAATGTATTAACCACGGGGGTCCTAGGGCTGGGAGTGACTCAGGAGGCTAGGCACAGAGAGCAAAACCTCTCATGTCTAAACCGCAAGTATGAGGCCAAATCTCAGTGGGCAGTAGCCACCTGGATGCAGGAATTAGGCAGTTGGTGCTTTAGGAAGCTGAGGGAGCCTCGTGGTGGAGCATTTACGTTGCAGATGGAGGAAGCTGGGTTCTAGGCTTTTCAGCACAACTTACACCATGCAGGACAAAAAAGAGGAGAGTGACCAGCAGCACAGTCACTTTTACCAAAGTCACCTTGTGTCTAGAGTCACAAAGGTAATTGCCCATGGAGACCAGGCAGAAACTTCAGAGTCAAGTTGGCCAGGTTAGGACCATGCTGACTTGGAGAGCTGATGTCCCTCCAAAGAAGGTGGGGCCACCAGGACCATTTGTGTCCCTGTAGAGCTAGATTGTCAGAATTTCCAAAAGTCAGAAATGCAGATGTTTTCTGAAAAATATGGTTCTAAATGTTGGCAACACATTTGAACACCTTTTGAAATACTCTGTGAACCGCACCAAATACGTCTGTGGGCTGAATTTGGCTTGTGAGCCATCAGTTTGCAACCTGTCACTTGAGAGCAGTGGCCTCAGGGGCACCATGAGTTTCATCTCTGACATCCACAGAACCCCCTTTCTCATAACAAATATTTTGAAACATCTTCCTCCCTCTCTTAAAATAAAATTTATAGATAACATAACCTACCTATATACCTAATTCAAAAATTTAAATATAACGTCCTAGCTATCACGTAAAAGAGAAGTAAAAGATGGGGAATTTATACAAAAAACATGTATCTCAAGTGTCACTGCTAGGACACAACTACCTTGGAAGGCACAAAGAAATCATCAGGTGCTTGCCTCCTTAGAGCAGACCACTGAGAACGCAACAGCTACAAATGCAGAGTGACACGGTATGTTGGTTAATCACATACAAGTGTTTTATCCACATGAATGTCCAGTGGGATATTTATAAGCCATACAGGATGCAGGAAAGTTCTCTGTAGCATAGGACTGTCCTTCTATTGCTGCTTCTGCCCACTGATCATGGTGACAACCAAAAAGTGCTCCCACAAAATTTCAAATGTCCCTTGGACAT
Source organism: Diceros bicornis minor (assembly GCF_020826845.1). Classification (NCBI taxonomy): domain Eukaryota; kingdom Metazoa; phylum Chordata; class Mammalia; order Perissodactyla; family Rhinocerotidae; genus Diceros; species Diceros bicornis. The sequence goes on from NC_080751.1 coordinate 21,877,051, forward strand.
GGTGCCACCCCTGTTAAGAAACAATGACATAGGCTGACCAGGCAAAGGGCCCACCAATAAATTTTAGAAGTCAACTGACTGCATGATCCTAGACAGTTACTTAACCTCTTTGAGCTTCATAGGCATTTTTGTGGAAATTAAATACATTAATAATTGCAAAATGCTTAGATAATCAAGCTCCAAGCAAATGTTAACTTTTTGTGCCATTATTGGGTTGGTGTCAGCTGGTAGTTGCTCCGAGTCACCATTTCTCAGTGTGAGGCTATGGCTAATTCCCAGTGTTCTTTTCTGGAGTTTGTGAAGGAAACACGGGAAAGGAGGCAAGTCCTACAGAGATGTAAAGCTTCATTCATGACCCTGAACAAAGTTTTCCACTATTTTGCTGACTCTAATTCTACTTAGAAGAAAGCCACAAAGGTACCACCTTCTCAATTTTTTTCCAAGCTGCTTTCGCTTCAGCACTTTCTGTTTTTACTATATCAGAAAATATGAAGTGATGTTGCTATCATATTGCACGTGATAAATCGATTTTCCCAACTTGGCTCACGGTCTCTTCGGAGAACGGCCCGAGTGTTATTCTTTCTCTATTTTTGCAGGGTACCTAACACAGGGCAAAGGACAGTGAGGCTCTCAATTAACACCCGGCAGTCACATACGGGTGGAAATAATCTATCTACCTCCCTACTTATCTATCTAAATTTGAGGCTCAGGGCGTCTATCTCTTGCCCTCCGCAAGATGTCTGCACATTCCCTGGGGTTTCCGTGGGCACTTCTGGTGGAAGTGCCAACTCCTACGGGCTGACCATCCTCAGTCTCACACCAGTGCGACATCCACAGTTGTCCCCTTTCTCCATGCTTTGTATCAACCCTAGTAGAGAACTCAGTACTGTTCTTGATTGCTACAAAACTAAAACAAGAAACAAGAACCACTCTCACAAAGAACGTGTATGTGTTGGGGATTTTACGTAGTGACGTGGGATGGTTGCAGCACAGTGTTGTCAATAGTGTACATTTTAATATTAGAGCCCTACTTCTCTTTGAAGGTTTTTTGACCACTCTGTCAATACATCTCAGGTCACATTGCATGACTCTCCTCTGCTCCCAGTCTCCCTGACCCTAGTCACTACAGAAAAAAAAAAAAAATCCTTCTCTTTTATTTTGCAGAATAATTCCACTCTCTCCAGTCCCCGCGGCTCCCCCACCCCCACCCCAAAGCCCAGGCTGAACTCCGGCCACACCCAAGCCTTCTGCACATCCTACACCACCTGCTCCAGGCCTCCCGCTTTCCAGCCCCCCACTAGGACTGGCTAGGCGAAGGACACAGTGTCGATACTCCTGGTCCTTCTGATACAAATTATGCCACCCTTCTCAAAGGCAGAAGAGGCTCAAGCCAGAATTGGCTTTAAATATTATTTTTTTCCCGCCATTTTAGAGGACATTTGTCACTGAGGCACAATGGCATGACCTCAGAAGGTGACCAGACAGACTTTTCAGGTTTTCACTTTATTGGGAGATAGTCATTTAGAAGCTACTCGAGGCCAGCACATGGCAGGTTCTTACAACATGACAAGTCACTGCCCGACTATCAGCTCTAGATAATAATCCTATGCTTGATTTGTGGACAGAATTCATCAACCTGACCCTGTTGCCACCTGAAGAAGGTGGTGGCTAGTGAACCAGGCACTGACATTCTGTGCCTCGGGTTCTCATTTGGGAGGGAGAGAGAAGGAACTGGATGAGCCCAATAAATCTAGGATTATAAATCATCATGTGGCCAAGTGCAGAAAAAGGCTGAGAGGCACTAAGTATGTACCAATAAATACCAGCAAAAATAAAATAATTTACTTCAGGATATCATAAATTAAAGATATTTTATACCTCTCTATTTATATTTTCAACATTCCTTGTTATTTCCTATGAGGAACTTAAATCTACCAAACTAAGAACACAACATCAGGGTAGAATGCAGCAAACACATTTTTAGTGAAGTCATCAACTGAAATATTTTTTTCCCCAAAATTTAGACCCAGTGCCATACCTTGGTTCAGTTCATACTGAGCTTATACATTTTTCTCATATGATTGAACTAGACAAATCTGAAACAGCAAAATACTCTTTGAGCTAAGCTTAAAACAAGCCAGTAGTTCATTTAGTTCAACTCACTGATTTTCATGTTAAGAACAAACAAAAACAAGCTACCAAATAAAAAATATCTCTCCCACATTGAAATATTTTTCCTCTCTGGAGTAAAGTAAATATCCATATTTTTCCCTCACTTAAATTCTGTGATCCAGTGATTAAAGAGCCAAAAGAGAGAATAACTTTCCTCATCTACAAAAGGTTGATTAATTATAACTCAAGTTTTTTTTTTTGTCCCCACCACCACAAGGGAAAGAAAGTGACAACTTTAAAAATAACTCAAATATAGGGGTTATAGATATACAAAATAATAAATTTGAGGCAGAAACCCAACATAAATAGACACAATTTAAAGAACTAGACAGAACATAGCAAAAAAAAACAAAAAACCCTCTTCCAACCCTGTGTTCATTCTTAGTAGCACAAGAAATACTTTATATTTTCTTGGCCATGTTTAAGTCATTCAAACACTATTGCTATAACTTTTTTTGTCACTTCATAACCTTTATTTCACAGTTTCAAGTTTTAAAAGAACTTTATTCATCACCCCAACTCAAAAACTAGTAGGCACATTTTAAGTATGCTGCCACCAAGTGGCAGTGCTGCTACAGTCACCAGATTCAAACAAAAACCTTTGGCTTTGCCTACCATTTAGAAGTAGATCCCTACTAACACCTTTCTCTTTATAGAATTATTAGGCTTCTTTGCCAACTTCTTTTCCCACCACTGACCTATCAAAAACAGCTACATTTGCAGTCACCTAACAATTTTCCTTATCCTCTAGCATAAATTCCTTCAGAATGAAAATCCTAAGTAGAAACAGAATTGTCTTCCATATATGAGATATCAATAGCCACGTTTAAGTGGATAATCTCAAAGGTTATATTTTAGAGCAACTTTTAAAGAAACGAACATGTAAGTTACAACTAAGTACCCTTTTCACTAATTCTTAGCTTATCTTTAAATCGCCTTATCTGAATTGCTAAGCTTGGCATCAAAATCCACTCTCAGCAATTTGTCCAAAACTTCTAAGTTCCCTTGGATCCAAAGAGCCCTCCAGGCTTTGCTAACATCCACATACTCTCTTTCTGTCTCACTAGCAGATATTCCAGGTTCCTCATCCAGGCTGCTGGAATGAATTCAGCGCTCAAAGCCTCTTCTTCATTCCTCTGCATGTGACAGCAGAGAGTACACAAGCCTTATTTTCTATTTCTCTACAACTACAAGTAGTTAAGTTTCCACTTTATTCACTTTTGTCCCAACTTTCCTGATCTCCAAGCAGCTATTTCCAATAAGAGCATCTGGCAGAACTTGTTAAAATGAATTTCGATAGAGGACTTAATCAGTTACATTAAGCTCGCAACTACCTGAGCAATACACTCAGATCTTTCAGCCTTGTAAACTGTCTCAATGATACTTTTTAAAAAAAAGCCTCAAAAACTGTTTTCTGAAGGCACCCATAGTCCTTACACAAAATGGATATCATTTACAAAGAAAAGTTACGTAATTTTTTTGACAGAGACTTAAATTGGTTTCATGACAGGGGACTATTCCATGTTGCTCTGGGGGCATATTTTACAATCCATTCAAACTCAAAACAACTATGTACACAGCCTCTAGAAGAAAGTAAAAATGGAATGATTTTTAAAGTAATATTAATAAACTGGCCACAGAGGTTTTCCTCTTCTAGTACAAAAATCTAAACCCTTCTTTTCCTCTTCTTTTACATTCTCCCCCCCCCCCCCCCCCCCCCCCCCCGTCCTCTCCCTCCTCCTTCCTCCTCTACCTCCCTATCCTCAGGCCCTCATAAACCCCTCCTTTCTCTCAAACCCCTTCTCACTTCCCGGCTCTGCCTGCACTTCTGCTGCCTGGGCTCACCACCCCGCCTGCTCCAGCCATACTCCCAGGAGATGAGAGCAGCTCCCACAGTCAGCATCTCCTAACACCCCTGCCTGTTCCTGGCAATCCCAGCCACCCCACTAACAGTACTGCTCCGTAAGAAAAAGTCTGCTGAGACACAAATGTGTCTTTTTATTGCAGAAGAATAAAGGTTTGATTCATCCACCAATGTTTAAAATCCTTATATGTTTCTCTCTCTCCTCCACTGCCATTTCCATGGATCTAGAAGCCAGGAAGACTGCCTCTGATACAAACTCCACCTCTCTGGAGCATTTTGCCTGTAAAGTTAGGGGATTGGACTGGTTGAAACGTAAGGCACTTTCTAGCTTAACATTAACAGATGCCATCCTTAACAAAATAAATTCAAACAATTCCTGATTAAGAATAATAATACTTAATAGAACATCATTTATGGTCTGCCTGCTATGTACCAGACACTAATACACTATATAATCACAATAATAGTCAACATTGATTGTGTGCCAACCAAGTGCAGAGCACTTGATATGCATTGGCTCATTTGCCCCCTCAACAACATCGTGAGACATGTACTGTTAGTATCCTCTTCCTGCAAATGAGGAAACCAAGGCACAGAGAGAATGAGAAACTTGTTCATGGTCACACAGCTAATGAGACGTAGAGACGGGTTGTGAGCCCAGTCAGTCTGACTCCAGTAGGCAAGGTCTAACCACTACACTTTACTCAGAACAGCACTACAAAGCGGGTATTATTATCACTACCTCCTGTAGAATAAACAGTTGCATGCTGAATCACCTCCCAGAGAGTGCCAAGTCATTTAAACCAAACACGCATCAGTTCTCACTGTGGTTGGTTCTTAAAACTGAAAGCATCAAGATCATGTATAAACTGATATCCAAATAGACATGTTAGGGAAAGAGAAAGAATTGTCTGAAGCAAATATCATATCAACAGAATATGTTACACTGATTCAGACCATAACAGAAATGGTATAAAAACATGTTAATGTTATAACATCAAATATAAAAATGGTCATTAGAATATTACCATATTTTTTATTTCCAGAAATTCCTTTCACCATCCCTTGCTCTTTATTCATATTTTACTTCATTTTTTAAAACATATTATTCTATTTTCTGCAGCTGATCTTTCCAAAACCTGGAGGTTTGTTAAGGTCTTATTTTGCTATCTGTTGTTTCTGCTGGCTCTTGCTAGTGGTGTCTTATTTCTCTGTAAGTTTAATGATTTTTGACTATGAAAAGCTAATTACCCTTAGAATTTTACCTGTGGAAAATCTCTGAAGCCTGGGATGAAGACGGATTCCTCAAAAAGAGATTAGTGTTTGCCTCCGTCAGCACATGGAGACATTACCAATACTGGAAAACTTTAGACACATTTATCAGCTTGAGAATTTTTAGGCTACCCAAGTGATGTGAATTTGGTTTGCAAAGCTTCAGGAGAGATGGTTTATGGTTATCAACTTTCAAGGTAGTTTTTTTCCCCCATTACTTCAGTGCCAAGATTTGCAATAGTTTTCCTTCAGGCCCCTGAGTGGACAGAGGGTCACTAGTTTTATTTTTAATTCACCGTTGCACTGCAGGTGTAGCCCTGTGGAGCCCCAGATTTCTGGAGGCTCTGCTATTAGATTCCCTACCTTGGGTGAGCCATGAGTTTTGTCTTCCAAACCTCAAGTCCCATGAGGCCTTGAAAACTGATGCTCACTTGTACCCAAAAAATGCCCTCATGGCAGTAACTGGGCTCCTACCTTCATCCAGCTCCAAGCCTGAGTATTCCTCAATTTATTGCAAGTTCGTGGACAAATTATAAAAAGATTTCTTAAAATTTTAGTCAGCACGTTTATTTGTTTTCAGTGGAAGTTCAGTTCAGGCACTCACCCACCATTCTGTCACATGGGCAAGTTATTTTATGTTGTGGAAACACAATTTCCATATACATAGATGGCTTCAATAGTAATAATAATATTAAATCCATAGCTTGTTCTTAAGATTGAATGAGATAGCTACTTGAAAAGCACTTTGAAAATTGTCAGGTCCTACATAAATATTAGCCATAATTGCTATCCCTGCCTTTACTTATTCACAAATATCTATTAAGTGCCTACTGCATGGCAGATACCATTCTAGCTGCAAAAGGCATAGCAGTGATAGAGCAAAAGAGAGAAGAAAAGATAAAGAAGAGGGCAGATAGAAAGTTACAGTACATTTCAGTATGTTAAAGTTTCTGAGGCCCCCACCTACATGGGGGAAGCCAGAACTACACATTCTAATTAAACCCCGTTGGTCTCCTTTGGCCAAACAAGACTTGGGTAGGCAGCCTGAGAGCATCTTCATGCACAGGATGTTTTGTAAATTACCTAGTGTAAAACCAGAGTCAAAGGAACCTCTGATGTGGCTAGGGATTGGGTGGCAGAGTGGGAGATTATTGCTTTTCATCATAAGTTTTCCAAACTGATTTCTTACTGCTTATATATTGCTTTGATGAAAAAGAATAATAAGAAAAAGAATTCCTACAACCATACCTTTGGTGTGTGGCTAATGAATTCTAATGAGTCGTATGCACATATAACAGCAGGAAAGGCCTGGAGTCTATATTGGCCAGTGTTTCCTAGAGATTCCCTAGAACTGAAGGCCCTCTACAGATATTGTCAATGAGTGAGTAGGTGAGTGACTAGATGAATAAATGAAATGAAGTCACATTAAAAAAAGGCAATAGGTAGTGGTTAAGACCGGAACTCACATAGTCTGCAGGTTACCTGCACAGGAATTACAGAAACACTGTCCCTCTGGGACCATACAACTCTGTGCCAGGGTGGAGGCCTGGTGAATTGAGCTTGGGCTATATTTCTGCTCCCACTAGCCCTCTTGGCTGGGGCCCCTTATGCAGTGAAAAACCTGTTCAACTGTACAAGGCAGCTCTGAGTTAAGAGCACAGATTTGGAACCAGATGCTGGGGTTCAAGTCCTAGCTCCTCTTCTTACTAACACTATCACCTTGGACAAGTAATTAAACCTCCAGTTTCCTTGTAAGTAATGTACAAATAATACTACCTGTCAAATAGGCTTGTTATGCAGATCTAAGGAGCGAATGCAAGCAATATAGCATTAAGAACAACGCTTTCAGAAAGTAAGTGGTCAATCAATGTTTGCCATATTCCTGCATCACTCACTTTGGGCACATTTGCAAAATGTATTTCAGTTTGCACAATGACTCAGCTGTAACATATATGTGGGTTTTATCTTCCAGTGGACAGAGCACTGAATGTAGAGACTGAAAATCTCTTTCCCAGTGACACCTCTGCCACATGTCAACCCAACGTTAAGTGACTTGGAGCAGCTCACTTCACCTCCTTGAGTATCAAGTTTCTTTGGTTCTTAAACTGAAATAAGAGCATCTCACAGCCTTCCTCTGAAGTTTAAATGAGATAGTATATATAAAAGTGGTTTTTTTTTTTTCATTATAAAGCACTATATGGTGAGAAGGTATTGGAAGTAACTGAAGAGTATTAATCCATGCCTACTTTTCTCCTGTTCTCATCAACAGGGGGGGCATCCAGTAGATACTTCTGAATTAAGAAATAAGTAAATGTGTCAATGAATGAGAATTTAACAGTGTTTTTCAAAAGGATTTATGGGCCATCTGCATCAACGTTACCTGGGGAAGTTGTTTGAGAATCACTGCTCTAATTTAATGAGCCTGAGTAGTCAGGCAGATACTGATATCTGGCAACTCAAAAGTCTTTCCAATGCCCTTCTCCCTCACCACTCCCCTCCATGAAGGCTGGAAGGAGAAATGACTCATTTTCTCAACTTTTGTTAAAGTTAAGGATATCTGTGTGTCCAGGTCTAGGACAAGGGTCAGAGGTCTGCTGGGTCGGAGGAAGAGGCTTCTCTAATGTCTTTATTGTTCTGATAAAAAGACATGAACATGCCTAACGTGCTTCTTCTTGCTTCACTCTCTTCCTGCCTTGAACACCCATGTGTGGCTGGACCTGCCACGAACCATAAGAGAAAGACCAACCAAGAGGACCCCAGGGGTGTCAGCCTTGACACTGTTGAGCCTCTGAGTCAACTTCAGCAATCACTTACCTCTGACCTTCTTGTTATGGGAGAAAAACAAACTCCTAGTTGGTTAAAGCCAGCAAAATCCAGCTTTCTGTAGCATGCAGATGAACAAAATCCTAACTGACAGAACGAAATCCTGTCTATTTTCTTTTGCCCTGATCTCCAGAGAAGACGCCAATATATTAAATACTTTCATGAAAAAGTGACTGTAAGTTTATTTACAGAGTGGTGAGTTTGCCTGGGAAGGAATTTGAAGAGTAGCTTACCTGAAGGTGCGGCCTCCTCTAATTAAAAACTCTCAGATATTGTCCTACCTGTTGAAACACCCATGATGTAAGAGGGAGAAGGGGCTTTCGTTGAATGATTTCCTGGAAAGTTTTCTTCTGTAATTGTTCCTTTACAGAATTGCACAACATTTAGATGAAAGATAGGCGTTAGAGAAAAAGTACACCCTCCATTCCCAACCCGCCCTCCTCTCCCAACCTTGGGTGACTGCTCTAGGAGGAATAACCAGGTTTACCCCTGTCTGACTCTGCCATTTCTTTCTGGATTGCCTGGTAAAGAGCTAGCTAGTCCAACAGCTTCTTCTGCCCTGGACAGTCTCACCTTCCCACTAAGTTTCCAGGTGCTTTCAGCACAGGTATGTCACTCCTCTAGAGCAGCTTACATTGGCCGCAAGATGTCCATCCTCCCTAGCAGGACATGCTCATGACAGCAAAAGCCCTTGTTCTCGTACTCTTGGTCAGGGGACCCCACTCCTAAAATACCTATAAAAAGAGAGGGAAACAGGACCGCAGAGTTCCTCTCCTAGAGCATGATCCTAGAGTGTCCAGCTGTACCCAGCCCCTATGGGCCTCTCCATGGGATAGCAAGGGAAAGCAATCGTGTTTATGCCACTGTTGACCCTCTATCAATAAGTACCAACCTCTGTCGTATAAGATTTGTATTTCTTTCTTGGGCTCTTAAGTCCATACTGAAACAGAAGGTTCTCTGTGCAGATTCTGGCTATCTAAGCTTCTTTCACCTCCTCCCCACCCCTTCCCTTGGGAGCGCTATCAGGCTGGATGGTCCACTCAACCTCTATTGCAAAATAATATATTATCTTGGATTTCTTCTACTCAAAAAAGTTTAAAGGCACTCTCAAACTTATAAAGTTAAATATTCATGAGTTGGCATGGAAGGCTTACCATGTTGTGAACCCTAACAACCTTCCCATTATCATTCCCCACCACTCTCAAGTGAAGCATTAATACCGTGTTGTTTTACTTCCTGCTTCACAAACACAATTTGAAAATCCCAACAAGATTCGTAAAGTCATGATAAAGTGCAGTAATTGACAAATTTTTTTGTGTGTGTGTGAGGAAGATCAGCCCTGAGCTAACATCCATGCTAATCCTCCTCTTTTTGCTGAGGAAGACCGGCTCTGAGCTAACATCTATTGCCAATCCTCCTCCTTTTTTTTTCCCCCCAAAGCCCCAGTAGATAGTTGTATGTCATAGTTGCACATCCTTCTAGTTGCTGTATGTGGGACGCGGCCTCAGCATGGCTGGAGAAGCGGTGCATCAGTGCGCACCCGGGTTCCAAACCCCAGGCCACCAGTAGCAGAGCGCGCGCACTTAACCGCTAAGCCACGGGGCCGGCCCCCAAAATTATTTAACTATTGGAATTACCTGGCAGTTGTTTAAAACACAGTTTCCCAAGATTTGCTCCAAGAAAACTTGATCCTTTAGCTCTAGGATAAGGTTTGAGGATTTGCCTTTTCACAAGTATAAAATGTGGCTTTAATGACTCATCAAATTTGGGTAAGAATGATGAAGAGTAAAGAGGAAGAAACACCCTTCTCCGACCTTCTGTTCAAAATCTACCTGTCCTTCAAAGCCTAACTGAGACTTCTCATCTCCAACGCCCTCGGACCACTCCAATACATGGTGCTCTCACCTTGTCCTCCACTCACCTTCACTTGGCACTGGAAAGTCTTTCCGATCACCCATGTTGCTAGTTAAACTTTCATGTGATTGTGTGACTTATCTCATTAACCCAGGGGTCCTTAAACAGAGCTGTGCATCAGAATTACCTGGAGAAGTGCTTTCAAAGTGTAGATATTGGGGTGGCTTTCCTCCTGGTGACTTTATCCGGAAGGTATAGGGTGATACCAAGGCACTCGATTTTGAAAAAGCTCTCCAGATGATTCTGGTGAGTGCCTTCTCCTTTTTTAACCTATCTCACACCACACTTCTTTGGGAACTCCCATGCTGATCAAACTATGAGATCCTTGAGGGCAAGGACACTTATTTCTACTTTTCACATGGCTTACCACATCACCTTGAGTCTGGTGAAATAAGTGTTCAATCAAGATGCATGGGCTGTTTGAATGTTTGATTGATGATTGATTGGGTAATGATTGATTGATGATTGATTGAAAGGGTAAAAAAATTGACCTCTGAAGTGGCCAATAATTAATTTTCATTTAGCTTCTATTCCTAACCCATGCACTCTCACTACACCTACTTGCTACGAATTCTGAAATATCTGATGAATCTACTTGTTCCATGTGTGGGAATGTAACTACTGATACTCAAAATCCATAAGAGGCGCCATATACATTAGAAAGATGGGTGACATCTCACTTTTCCCAGAGCACCAAATCAAGGACACCCCACCCATCCCAAATGTCACACACATTGGAAAATCGGGGGCCATATTCAGAGGCATTGTCAATGTGAACAACAAACTTCCATGGAGGTTTTCAGCTACATCAAAGACTGCACTGACATCCTTCAAAAATCTTCCTAACAAGGCAAAGTTGAAACTGCTTTGACTCTTACATTAAAACAAGTGCCATCAGCAAGTAACAAAACCAGCAAAGAACAGTGCATCACAGGGGTCAGTCCCAGCAATTAGGCAGAATAATATGGCAGCCCAGACAGTGCTCTCTATAATTCTGAAATTGTAGGAAAGCCTTTGCATGCTGACAATCTCTTCTCCCCTGGATTGTCAGGGAATCTGTTGCAGCACTTCCCTAAAATGTACTATGCTGGTAACACATGGCAATCAGGCATTAACAGCTCGCAGTGATTGATGTGTCATGTCGGTTTTAGTTACCCAGCAGAGCTTTGAGGGAAACGAATGTAAGACAGGTAAGTTTTGATTGACTAGGAGTCACTGGTAAGGGCACTAGGGCTAATTATAGAATGCCAGTGAAGATTCTTGCTGGCAAGGACATGAAGAAACTGAGAACTAGAAAGAACTAGAGGAGAGGAGGGGAAGCTGCTAAAAGAAAGTGATTTAAGAGTTGAAGGGACATTAGGCTGACTTTGGGTGTCATCATTCCAAAATGTATTGGGAACATGGATGTGTCATGTTTGGGGTTATGAAAGTGGTGTTCTAGGAAGTTGTGTGACTCTAATTCCCAGGATCAAAGAGGGGCCAGCCAGTATAAATCTCCAGATAGGAACAAAGTCCAATTCCTGTTCAGAAACTATTGGTTTAACTCACATACATAGACCATCCACCACAGATGGGGGTCGCCCAGTGGACCTCCTTGCTTCACTTCACTTCTGCATTCATTCCTCTGGACTACATGTGGTTGATGTCTTTTAAGGGCTCTTAAATGCTGGAGACTTCTTGGAATCATTTTGGTAATCACCTGAAAGAATTAGTGTTAGAAAGAATTTTAGTTCTTCCAGGCGCTAGCACCTGAAGGACCTCTAAAAACACAGATTGCTGGATGCCAACCCCAGAGCTTCTGACTCGGCTTCTGACTCTTGGGAGTGGGGCCCAGGAATTTGCAATTCTAACTTCCCAGGTAATGCTGATGTAGCAGATCTGGGAATGGCCTAGCTCATTTCTTGAGGTCTATTTTTGAGGCTGGTAGGCTGCCTCAGTTCAACTTACTGTATCCAGGGAAAAGAGGGGGCAACTTCCCACACGTGTTGAGGAATGTGGTACTAATTCTGTGGCCAGTAGAATGAGGTCCATGGGGTGATGGTGTAAGCAGAGTCAAGGAAGCAGTTCAAAACACACCAGCAAAATATCTGGGGAAATGATGCATGTGTTTATCTGCTTTCAGAACTCCAAAAATCTACAAACAGGCTTTGCCTCCACCCTATGCTGAACCCTATGGGATTTGGAGCAGGTACTCTTCGTATCTGAGAAATAAGACATAGTTTCTATAAACACCTATCTTCCTTCTTTCCTCTTTTCCTTCCTTCCTCCCTCCCTCCCTTCCTTCCTTCTTTCCTTTTTCTTTCCTTCTGGAATTACTAAGTTAAAAATAAAAAACAAACTCAATTAAATTGACCAAATACAAGTTGGAACTCATCTGAAGGCTATTTATCCTCAAGGCCACCATTGTTTTTCCTGAGGTTTTTCCTAATGGGAAGGAATGGAGGTCTTGGAATTTTCCCAGCATCCTTTACAGTAGTAAACTCTTGTGGCTCAGACCCCCACTGCACCTTGTCATTAAGTAGCACTTTAGGGTCTGGCCAGCACAAAGACAAGGACAGCTGTGAAAGTTAGGATGGGGGGATCATCCATCTCACTTTCAATGCCACGCATCACTCCGATGCTGCAAGCTCTATATACACACATCATTTTGCGTGATTTATGGCCCTAATTAGATCCCAGTGGCAGTATTCCATCAGCTAACAATGCATATCCTAATCACCTTTTCTTCATACAAATGATTTCTTTAACTTCGCATGCATAACTTAACAGCTTTTATTTTAAAAACTCATGTTAACAGCTTTCCTGTGGTAACCAGTAGGGGTGCTATGATAAGAATCTAATTTGCTGTAAAAATGACTCATTTGTCAAATAAGCATTAAAATAATTGTTCCCCTTTTGACTGTTACCCTGCTGTTTCCAGTCATTTTCCAAAACTAAATTATTTACTCATTTGAAAGTTCAGCTGTGCATATTTTAATTGATATTCCCTCATAGGACTCATATTGTTAATGACAATAATTAACCCGAAAAGGCTGCTAAATAATTATGCTGAAAAGATATGAAGTATTTGCACAGAAAGTAAAATCAGCATTTGAAAAACTATCAAAATGTAAAAGTTTCATATTTTATGGCAAAGCACAGTAATAGTTCATAATCAAATTAAAGAGAGAAAGGGAAAATGTAGATTATATGATTTGATGCAGAATATTTTACATTTTCAATAGAGAAAAGTAGTCTAGCTAACAAGATTACTCTGTCATCGCAGTAAGCTCCCAATATTACTATTCTAGCTGGCAATATAAATTGTTCTCCAGCACTTCGCATAGCTTGGAATGGGAGCAAACTAGCTCTTAATAATAATACCTAACATATATTCACTGCCCCTCTGTTAAATAAATCTCCCTGTGATGGGCTCAACAAGCTCCACGCACTTCCAACAGAGACAGGAGCACTAGACAGATTGTCCCCCTTCCCTAAGAATGCAGCTGCCTCTCAATTTGCCAGGAAGGTCTCAGCAGAAGTGGCAAGTTCTTGTTCTCTGGAACCCAAGGAGAGCAGAATTCAGAAGAAGGAGCTGTTGTCTCTGGAACCTTTTCAAACTTGAAAAAGAAGGGACCATGGAGAGTCTTTGACTTACTGATGTGTAGTCTTCCCTGGCCAGTCTACCAAGCTTCTAGTCTCTAGAATCCCATAAGGCTGACATTCCCATGGAGATGGCTGGAGACCATTTACCCAAGTAGACAGAACTTCTACACTCCTAGAAGTCTTGAAGTACAGGTCAGGACCTGGCTATGTATATTCCACAAATGCTTTTGAACTAAAGCAGAAATCAGCTTTAGAAAGCCACAGAAGTGCTAGAACTTCATTGAAGGTCTCCACTGGTGTATTGGTATATGCTTTCCATATGGCAAGAACAGCCATATTGGACATCAAGAAATGCTTCTGTTATTGCTTCAACTCCCTTTATTTTTACCTTACAGTTGATACCACTTGTAGCATAATAATGTTGTAATAAAAGTGATGATAACACTTGTATTTACATAGTTCTATTTATTTTTGCTCACAGGTGCAAAGACTAATGCTAATGGGAGGCAGAAGAATAACTTATGAATACACGGCCATGCCCGACTTCCACAAATATCTCCTGCAAGCATTGAATACATGGAATAAATGGATGGGTGAGTGTGGTGCTAATTATGCTTCTCATCAAATAAAATTGCAACTTGCATAAAGAACAAGATTTGATTTTAATATATATCTAGATTGTTCATTTGTCACTTCTTCAATGGTTATTCTTTCCATAAACGTTAATTTAATAGGTACTCTGAGCTTAGCACTGGCAATATAGTGGCCAACTGGCAATATAGAGGCCAATAGCACCCTCAAGTTGCTTACATTCTGGCAGTTAAACCAAAGGGTATAAAGTAAATTTATATTTGGTCAAGATGGTGAAGAGCGACAATATTTTGATGCAATCGCTCTCTCCAAATCTGCAGAAATAATACAAAGTTATAACTGAGCTCAATAGTTAAACACTCCTGAACCAGAAATGTGAAGAGGTGAGCTTGGCTGGAGCAACTGGCCAACCTGGTTCCAGGTCTGGGGGCAGACACTGGAGCAAGAAATTCAGCTCCATGTAAAATGAGAGGTTGAAATTAGGGACTGAGCTGAGGTTCCCCTCTTGATGAAATGAAACTGAGAGTGGGGGTGGGAGACTATTGCCCTATTTTGCCTACCTCTGTGGCTGTGGACCTAAGGAATAGGGCAGAGGTATATCCAGCTTCATAAACAAGAACTGAGCTAAGCCATCCATTGACTCAGTGCCTGGATCTGCCATATTCCTAAAATCATCTTAAGGAGAAGTACAAAATGCTATTATTATAAGATCTGATCCTGAACTTGGGGCAGAAGGAAAGCGTAAGGTAGACAACCACAAACCTACCAGACAATGAGAGGTGATCACTGAGAGAAAGAAATATAGTTGGGGGACCCCCTCAAAATGAGCCTATATAAATTCCAAAATATAAGAGATAATCTAGGGATAACAAAGACATATGAAAAATTAGTACTGGGAATGTGAATTCATGCCAGATAAAATTGATTTTATAGAACGTCATGACAAAGACTTTAAAATAAGTATGTTTAAGGTACTCAATTAAAAATAAAATAATAGTCTTTGTTTAAAAGATTGCAAAATATTGTGAAACAAGAACAGAAGTAATATAAGAACATGCGAGTCTGTAAAAGAACCAATTAGAAATATTGGAAATAAAAAATATAGTCATTATATAGACAAGTTAAAATCTAGACTGGATACAATATCTTCCAATTCTGGAATTGGAAGATATCATAGAGGAATTTGTCCAGAACAAAGCACAGAGAGACCAATGTAACAACATGAAAGAATAGCTAAGAGATACAGATTATAGAGTGAGACACAGGGGTCAGGAAACTATGACCCGCAGGCCAAATCCAGCCTTCTGCCTGTGTTTATACAGCCTGTGAGCCAAGAATGGTTTTTACAGTTTTTACTGATTTGAAAAAATCAAAATAATAGTATTATTTTGTGACACATTAAAATTATATGAAAATTTAATTTTCAGAATCTGCAAATAAAGCTTATTTGGAACACAGCTGCACTTGTCTGTTTACGTATTGTCTATGACTGCTTTCGGACTTGAGTACAGTAGTCCCCCCTTATCCACGGGGATATGTTCCAAGATGCCCGGCGGGTGCCTGAAACCATGGATAGTACCAAACACTGTATATATTATGTTTTTTCCTATACATAAATGACAAAGTTTAATTTATAAATTAGTCACCATAAGAGATTAATAACAATAATAAAATAGAACAATTATAACAATATACTGTAAAAAAAGTTACTGTAGATCTTAGCAACCTTAGCAGATGACTTTTTTTCTTTCCTTATTGAGTTGAGAACTTTCACCTTTTCACATAAAGGAAGCACCTTACCGCTTCTCTTTGGCATATCCAATTTGCCAGCATCACTACTCTTGCGCTTTGGGGCCATTATTAAGTAACATAAGTGTTACTTGAACACGAGCACTGTGATACCACTACAGCAGATCTGATAACTGAGATGGCTACCAAGTGACTAATGGGCAGGTAGCACATACCGTGAGGATACATGGCACAAAGGGATGACTCACTTCTCGGGCAGGATGGAGCAGGATGGCGTGAGATCTCATCACACTTACTCAGAACGGCATGCAATTTAAAACTTATGAGTTATTTGTTTCCGGAATTTTCCATTTAATATTTTCAGACTATGGTTGACTGCAGGTAACTAAAACCACAGAAAGGAAGACCGCAGATAAAGGGAGACTATTGTAGTTGCAATAAGAACAAAATGGCTTGCACAGCCCACTTATATTTCCTATTTGGCCGTTCACAGAAAAGTTTACAGATCCCTGCTCTTACATCCCAGTTTAAGAAAAGGAGGAAATAGCGTAGAAGCATATTTGAAGAGACATGAGAATTTTCTAGATTAAAGAAAGACTTGGTTGTGAGAAAGATTTAATACTCTGCTTCTTAACTGTTTCTTATTTTAAGAATATTGATGGGGCGTTTTTGGGCCATCACTGAGTTTTACAATCTAAGGTTCAGAGCCAATATACTATTTCATTGAACTGAGCAGTCAATTAGACAACTCATCAATCCAATCAACCATCTGTTGTTGGTTCACTGAAATGATTGTTAAATTCTGCTCAATTGCATCTAGAAGCGCTGATCCTATAAATCTCAAAAATTCTCTAGGTTTCTATCTATCCATCTCACCAAATTTCTGCCCTTTCCTGAGACACTATCCGGTGAGTTACCTCGCTCACTCAACTCCTTCTGCCAGACATGCCCTTCCCGTAGTTCTTCATGTGGCTATCTTTCAAGTTGCAATCTTTCAAGATTCAGCTAAGACATTATCCTGTTCATTCAGTACTAATTCTCCAAATATATATTGAGTGACTTCCATGTAGTGCGTGCTCTTCTAGGTGCTAGGGAGACAAAGGTAAACAAGTAACTACTCTGCCTTCAAGGATCTTACCATATTTTACAGTTAAGCAGGTAATTAAAATGGACAATAATAAGCACTAAAATCAGAAGCAGAAGAACAGATGAAGAGCGCGTAACAGTTGGGGGCTTGGTGCAGTCGGGGAAGGTTTCTCAAGGAAGAAACTTCTTAGTTGGGACATTAAAGATGAGTGGAAGTTAGCTGGACAAGGGTGGTGAGGGGTAGAAGAGAGAATTCCAGGCAGCAGGCAAATCATATGCAAAGGCCAGGAGGTAAGAGAGCGCATAGGATTTCCAAAAGTGTGTACAGTTGGAAAGTAGAGGTGGGGATAGTGGGTTAGTAATAAATGAAGCTAGAAAGGCAAACCAGAGCTAAATCATTAAGAATCATTTTAGGTCTTACCAAGAACCTGGAGATTTTCTACAGGCAGAAGGGGAGATTCTGAACAGCATTAGGCAGAGAGCAGTGTGATCATATTTGAACTTTAGAAACATTTCCCTGGCAGCACCAAGGAGGAAGCCTTGGTGGGGGCAAGACAGGCATGGTTGCAAGCATATAAATTTGGTGCAGGAAGCTGAGGGAGTTGCTGTCTTATACCTTCCATTTTCTCTGTGAAGTCAGACACAAGGTCATCTACTAAGATAAATGAAGAGATGGTTGGCTAGGACATGTAAAGATGGTAGAGAAGCTTTGCCATAGCTGTCATGAAAAATAAGATAAAGAGATAAAGAGCTGACTGAGAAAATAGAAAAAGGACTGCCAAGCTCATTGAGACTGGAGACCTCCAATTTTTATCAGCCCCATTTACTCTGCAGCCTGGCGTGGAGAAGCCAGTGGGTCAAGAACCCATGGTTGGAGGTTTTACTTGGCCTATGTGATAAAAGGATAACGAGCCCAAGGAGTTGAAGGGGCTTTCAAAAAAATGGTTGAAAATGGACCATGGGACCAGGATGAGTAAGGAAGAAAGTGAAGACAATCAGAGAGCTGGAGGGCTGGAGAATGCTAAGTGACCTGAATGGGAGGGGCTCTGAGAGGCCCCAGAAGGTCAGGAAGACAAGCTTAGGCTCCAGAATGCCAGTGGTTTCATCAGCAAAGCAGCAGGGTGACACCAAAGTTTAGAGAGTAGCCATGGGAGTAGATGGATGAAGCCAAGTGGAAGGTAAAATTAGAAACTGAAGTGATCAAGGAACTGAGTGGCCAGGGTGTTACTGGGTCTTCATGTGGATGATGTTTTCATCCTGGTTGATGGAAGATCTTGACTTGGGGATAGAGAAGAAGATTGAGCCAGATGCCAGTATCTTCAAGAACAAAGGAGGAATGATGCAAAGAATGAAAAATTATAATAAGGAGAAGCAGAGGGTAGTATAACTGCATGGCATGAGCCTCAAGAGAGGAAAAGTGATTATATATATAATAATAGTGGCAAGGTTATGGTCAAAAGGGGACCCTGAAGGAGTAAAGAAGATGCTGACAGTATCTCCAAGATCGAAGTCATGTCATGTGGAGTGGGGGAAACTAGTCGCAGAAGAAGCCATGTACTCAGGGAATACCAGGTTTTTAGCAAACAAGGAAGTGCATGCTAGTTTAGAGAAGAGATTGAGAATGTATAAAAATGTACAGGAAAGAATTTATCCCAAAAGAGGGACTCTAGGAGGCTTAGTAGAAAGGTTTGGAAGGGAGGGAACTTCAGAGAGGTAACGTCAGTTCAGTTTATATCATTCATTCATCCAACAAATGATTATAGTCCTTCCAAGTGCCATGCCATGTGCGTGGTGCTGAGGATGTATAAATGCAGAAGACATAGACTCGCTCCCCAAGGTACTCTTCATCCACTCATCATAAGCTACAGTGGAGCGCCTTCTAAGCAGTCTCCCCATGACATCATGGTGAATGCTAAGACTACTGGAAGACTTTGAAGAGGAGACCGCAGTTCATTGCCACTTTCCTGAGCAAAGACATGAGACAGTGGAGGCACTGACTTTATGAGTCTCCTACAATGGTTCTAATGCAATTGGAGAAATTAGGTAGCATAGCCTGCTGCCAACTCTCTGTACAAAGGCAAGAGGAGGAGAAAACCCCACACCAGGTGTCCCAGCTTCTATCTCCACCAAATCCTTTCTTTAAGGTGCCAACGTGGAACAACGAACAGAATGAAGAAGCACGAACTTCGCCATCTGTGCGCTCTGTTCACGTGACCATCTCCTCCAACACATTAAAAGCTCCTCAGAAGCAGGAGTTGCGTCTTTTTTTCTGCACCTATTTGTACTTAGCACAGTGCCTGGCACACAGTAGATATTCAATAAACATGTCTTGAGCTGAAATGAACTAAATGATTGACATTTGTATGATATTTAACAGTTCACCAAGTAGCCCCACATGAATTATCCGAGGAATATAAAAACTTTGCAAAGTAATCATTCTCATGGCTCTACTTTCTTGAATGCTCTCTACCAGTTAGAATCAGCATAATTATTTCCCTGACTTTACAGATAAGGAAAGTGAGATTCAAAAGTTAAGTGATTTGCCCTGGGTTATACAACTAGCTACTGGTGGAGACAGGATTCCACCATCCATCAAATCCTGAGCAGTTGCTGTCACAAAGTGTTGTAGTTCACAGAGAATTAATTCCTTGGTGGTCAGTGAGTGTGAGACAGAAGTAATGATAATAATATTGTGTAGTATAATAGTATCGATAGCATAGTAATGATAATATAATAATAATAATAATCACTTATGTCCCCTTTATCCTCCCCCAGGCTTTACCTATACAATCTCTAATACAAAAATCCATAGGATACCAATCATTATTCATTATTATACAGGAAGAAACTGAGAATCAGAGAGGCTAATTAATTTACCCAAGGTCACAGGGCAGGAAAGAGACCTATTCCAGCCCCAAACTCAAGTCTGTCTGTGGCCAGTCTGAATTCTTTCTGCCATTTTCTTCTGCCTCACAAATTATCCCAAGTCAGCCCTTGAATGCTATCTTGCCTAAATCTCCATCCTAAGTGTTCTGAAATTCATGGCCATAAAGAATTTTGGCAGTTTTGTGATTAGTGTTGCGAGTCAACCATACTTACTACTTACCACTATTCACTACTAGTTGGGGGATACATAAAGAGAAGGTGAACAGAAGAAAGAAAGAAAAGCAACTCATTCTTTCTTTCTTTCACTAAATATTCAGTGAGTGTTCTCCATGGGCTGGTCCCTGTTCTAGGCACTGGGGATGAAGAAGGCAACGAAACAGACAAAATCCCAATCCTCACGGAACATCTATTCCAGCAAGTCCCTGTCCTCTGTGGTCCATGGTCTGGTCAGGGGAACCCCCTCCACTCCCGCAGAGCCGTTCCCACCTCTGCAAATGACGTTAATGCTCTCAGGCCCCCAAATCCTGAGGAGAGGCAGACCGCCTTGTAATTAGAACCTGCACGAGGATGTCCAAGGGACTGGATTTTTACAGGGCCTAGAAAATTGTCCCTGCACGGCCACTGGAGGGGACGTTCATATAAGTGAAGAAAGCAGATGGTGAGCAAGCCGCAAAACGCCCTGCTGAACCACCCGGGCTGAAAAGATGCGCTTCTCCACCGACATCAGTTTCAAGTTTACTGCGTGCTGAACTAAGGGTTATGTTAAGATTGTGCCTCTCAACCTCAGTCATCAGAAATGGTTGTGTTTCCTTTTAAAAGGCTTTTGAAATGCTGCCCCACCCCTCCTCCCACAAGGGCAGTCCTCCTCATTGCCAAGCCTAGTTTCATGATTCGTCTCCAAAATGCAAAGTGCAAAATAGTGTTGGCCTCAGATGAGCCCTCCCTCTCGCTGGCCACTGGAACACCATCTGCAAGTTGAGTGGGAACAGTAAACACCGCAGGTTAAGTAAGTCATTACTAATATTTTCCTTGAGCTCTGAAACTTTTTAAACAAACAACAACAACAATTGTATCATAATAACCTTCCAGAGGTTAACAGCCGCAGGTGGTCCAGCTCAGTGGAAATGCAAACCAGACAGCTGTTTGATTATAAACTGTTGATTCTTATGGAGATCTGGAGAAAACTTCTTGCTGAAAAAGAGTCTTCTCTTAAAAACCCCTAATGAAACAACACATAAATGTCAAAATGACAAAAATAAGGAAGTGTGTCATAGACTAAGCATTTTAATGTCCTTTCTGGCTTCCTCCAGAGTGTTCTCTGGATCCAGCCACATTTAATGGCACAGATTCTTAAAGTGGTGGTGCACAGCATGAATTTTTATGACCCAAATAAAACTTGGAGAGGGTCACTTTCTCTGCCATAGTCAGTGTCCTCAGCAGATGTGTGGGAGGCTCACGTTTCAAACCAGCCACCTAAGCCTGCCTTTTACCTGGACCCAGATGCTATACTGGAGTACACATGTGAAGATGTAAGGAAACCCTGAGGTGTGTAGCATTATCCTGTCTGTCTCCAAGCCATTAAGACATTGCAGGGATTCCCCTGGGAAGCCTTGGCAAAGCTAGAGAAAATTCCAAGGGCTGATAAAATGGTTCAAGAACGGCGGATGAAAAGTTTCTAATCAAAACCTTACATTAGCACCAGACGGCCTCACAGATTGATGGCTATAACTGTTTTCCTCCTCTGATGATGAAATGGGACAAAAGAAAATCACTCCCTAAATCAGTGTTTAATTACTGGTCTATTATATTACAATCAGAAACATTTCAGAAAGCTCAGAAAAGAAAACAAAGTTGAAGGTTTTATACTGAAATCCGCAGCGAGTGGTGAAATGCAAAAATCTTAGGTCTCCAAAAAAAAAAAAAGAAGTTCTACAATGGCAATCACCTATTTCTCTTCTAAATAAAAGAGGAGTAAGGAACAGCAATGAAAAATGTAGAAGAGAGAATTTCACAGCTCCTCGTTTAGTTGCAAAAAATTAGCAGAAAGGTGAGATCACAGAGTGTGGGGAAAAAAATGCTTTTTGGTTTGACCCATATTTGATGGGGTTTTCTGACATGACCATATTAAGCAAGAGGTGGCAATGAGCCAAATCTCCAAAATAAAAGAAGCACCCAAGATGCTTGGCAGTCTCTTGATACTTTCCGCTAGTTGGTAAAAAGAGGACTATGAGGCTGGTAGTGCTCCATTCCCATAAAACAGAGCCTGAAGCCTTTCGAGGGCTTTTTAACGCCATACTAGAACCAGACTATGGCTGCGTCTCAATTCCTGGAGGCTCTGAAAGTGAGACAAATGTGATTTAATAAATATTTATTGAGGGTCAACATACAATGCATACTCTGTTAGGCAATGTGGAGCTACAAAAATCTAGACAGTTTTGCCTTCAAAGAGCTTTCAATCCCCAATGAAGATAAATACGTGAATAACTAACCAGAAGACAAAGGCATGACGACTCTTTCTCTGTACTTCATTACTATGTTTATTGTATTTATTATTTATTTAGGGAGCTTCCAGGAATGCTACCTAGGGATAGAGACTTTGAGCTTGACCTGAAAGTTTGAAAAGTATTTCAATCACGAAGGTTAATTCCAGAGTCAGCCAGGAAGCATAAGATAAGTGCAGACAGTGAAAAGCGATACCGATGTACCTAGTCACTATACATTTCTCCATGTGTTGCTCCTATTCTTTTTAAAACTCTAAATATAATTAGCGCCTGTATAACGTAATTTTTATTTTAAAGAGTTTTGATTTTTTAAACATGTTCGTGTGATTTTCTCTCTGAAATAATTGTCTACCCTAGAAGTAAGCTACTACAGGTATGTCTATGAGCTAGCTGTCATTACTGATAATGTAGGCATAACCCCACCTCCAGAGGTTATGCTCAGCAATTCCCATCCTACACATGCAATATAAATGCAGAGTTCAGGCCTTCAAGCCTGCTGCTCAGGAATTTAACTCCCCACTTGCTGCAGGATGGCAGGAATTTCACCCTCAGATCACGAGTTCTCTAAGCTAATGCTTTGTTTACTTTTATTAGTTTTGGTGATGGAAATTCTCAAACAAATACAACAGTAGAGAGATTATATAGTGAACCCATCATCCAGCTTCAATAGTTATCAATATAGCATCAACTTTATTTCATATCTATCCTACCAACTGCTTCCTCACGGATCATTTTGAAGCAATTTCCAGATACCATATGTGTAAATATTCCAGTATGTGCATCTTTTTAAAAATGTAATCACAACACCATCATCACACCTTAAAAATAATTTTTATTTTATTTTATTTTTTTTGGAGGAAGATTGGCCCTGAGCTAACATCTGTTGCCAATCTTCCTCTTTTTCCTTTTTTTCTCCCCAAAGCCCCAGTACATAGTTGTGTATCATAGCTGTCGAGTTGTAGCTCTTCTCTGTGGGACGCTGCTGCAGCATGGCTTGATGAGCCGTGAGTATGTCCACACCCAGGATCTGAACCGGCGCACCCCAGGCCACCGAAGCCGAATGCATGATCTTAACTGCTGTGCCACCGGTCTTGCCCCTAAAAATATATTGAGCTGGCATCTTGACTGGGCTGGAATAACCAAGGCTTTACTTTCATGCTGGAGGTCTTAATGAAGATGGCTAAAGGGCTGGGATCGCTCTCCTCCATGTGTTCTCTCCAGCAGGGTAGCTGTACCTCTCTACGTGGTGGCTCAGAGCTCCAAGACAGCAAAGCAGATGACACCTGGCTCTTAAGACCCAGGCCCAGGCCAGTGTCATTTCCACCACATGTTATTGGTCAAAGTAAGTTAGGGTCAACTCGATTGAAGAGGAGGGGAACTAGACTCTATTTCACCTTGGGAAGAGGACATGATTGTATACAGATGGGAGAAATTGTTGGTGACCATCTTTGCAGGGAAACAACTACATTCACCCAGTGAAATTATTTGATATGTCTCTTAAGCCACTTTTAATCTATAGGTTACTCCTGCATATTATTTTTCCTCTTACATTTTTTTTGTTTAAGAAATAGATTGTTTATTCTCTAGAGTTTCCCAGAGTCTAGATTTTGCTGATTGCCTCTCGCTGGGTTTTCTAATATACTCCTCTATTCTTTTGATTCTCTGAAAATTGGTGATTAGATCTAGAGGCTTGATCAGATTCTGGTTTGATTTTCTTTTTTTCCAGGATGGCGTCATATACCTCCATTAGGAGACACATAACCTGGTTGTCTCTTTTATTGTAATGTTATCAGACACTGAGGATCGTTATCTAGATCAGGGGTCTGCAAACCAGTTTATGGGCAAAACCCAGCCAGTGCACCCTGTTTTTATAAAGTGTTACTGGAACATAATCATATCCATTTGTTTACATATTGCCCACGGCTGCTTTCATACTCCAACTGCAGACTTGAGTAGCTGCAACAGAGTCTATGTGGCCCACAAAGCCTAAAATATTTGCTATGTGATCCTTTACAGAAAAGTTTGCTGACCTCTGATCTAGAGGCATCCAGACTGCAAAATCATAATTTTCTAATTCTATCATTTCTTATTTTTTATTGACGGAAATATTCCTATAAAAAGAAATTTCTCATCAACTATCTGGTTATCTCAGATACAGATCATATATGAAAAGCAGGATACATGTTAAGATTCTTCCCCTCTACTTGCCAGTTTTTAATATGAGGTAGTTTCTTAGTATTCTCCAAAAGTGACCAAAGAGGTGTTGAAGGTATTTTTTTTTTTGATGTTTCTGTTTTGTTTTAAAGTATCATTATAAACCCATGGATTTAAATATAGGGTTAAATCCATTGCATTCAGTTAATATTAATGCTCAAATTGTCCCATCTTTTCTAAGTAGAAGTTTATTTAAATTGTCTTGAGTCCTTTTTTATTTATTTATTTTTTTGGTGAGGAAGACTGGCCCTAAGCTAACATCCATTGCCAATCTTCCTCTTTTTTGCTGAGGAAGATTAGCCCTGAGCTAACATCTCTGCCTATCTTCCTCCATTTTGTATATGGGACACTGCCACAGCATGGCTTGATGAGTGGTGTATAGGTCTGCACCGAGGATCCAAACCCACAAACCCTGGGCCGCTGAAGCAGAGCAAGCGAACTTAACACTATGCCACTGGGCTGAGCCCTCCAGAGTCCTTTTAAAATAATCCCCATATTACTGAGAACTTTATTACTACCTGGTCTAACAAAATGTTCTCGGCTAATCTTGTCCATTTCTTTCCCCACACATAGAATTATTTCTCCAAGGAGATGTGTCCTTTGGTGAGAAAGGTATTTAGTGAACAGAATTCAGATGCATGGGGTACACACTGATATGGAGGAGATTATTATTTCTAAGTCTTTTTGAGAATAGAACTTGAAAATGTGTCTTTTTTAAAAGAAAGAATATTACGAATTTATACTGATTCCTCTGAATCAAATTCAGGACTACAGCATTTTTACTTTATCTCATTGGCCTTACATCTTTATTTCCTTAAACCACTCTGAAAATCTCAGTTCTAAAATCTCAAATAAATTGAATTATCCCATATACACACACAACTGCAGGATAGCAATATCAACATTATCACCAAAAATCTGATTACCAAAAATAGTTAGAATTTTTTTGTAGTTCTTTTCTTTATTAAAGTATATCCCACTGAGGTTACCCAGTCAAATCACACTGTTAAAAAGTTAAGCTAATGTTTTTGATGAAATAGGACATTTTGACATGACCATTTCAAAACAACTCAAATTGTTGAAGCATTGTTTTTATACCAAGTAATATTGCAACAGAAACTATGGATCCCCGCCGAATTTCTGAATCACACTCCAGACAGGATTAGGGACGGGGTGAGGGTCAGAAATGAAGTGTGTCCATCGTATACATTACAAAAAACAAAAACAATAAAAACTATTTCTTAGGAGGAAATATCATGTTCTCCCATTTTACTTTCTTTTCAAATTCCCCTAGCAGGAGTAATAATCCAAGCTATTACTAGTAATTTACCCTTTCATATTAATGGGCTCTGACAGGAATAGGGGAAGAAGTTTCAAGTCACTACCTAACCATAGGAAGGGGCGTCAAAGAAGAATGTGAGGAAAAGGGGCAGAGCATGAAGATCTTCAGACTGCAACTCAAAAATGTTTCCTTCATCCCACTTTTCTCAAAGGTCATACCCTATAAGGCAACCAGATAAGAGTAGCGGGAGAGATTTCATGGTAGTCGGCATCCTTAAACTTCGTTTAAATCACCAAACTGCTTTTGAGAGGCATGACTTCTCCCCTCATAGGTACGTTTCTGTTTCCTTCTCTTTTTTCCTCCTCTTTTTTCCTCTCCCTTCCTCCTATGCCTTCAGCCAGGGGCTGGCAAACTACAACCAACAGCCAAATCCAACTGCCACCATGTTTCGTAAATAAAGTTTTATTGGAACCCAGCCAGGCCCATTTGTTTAGGTATTGTCTATGGTGATCTAATGGCAGAGTTGAATTGTTGAGAAAGAGACTGTATGAACCACAAAGCCTAAATTATTTATTATTTGGCTTCTTACAGAAAAAGTTTGCCAACATCTGCTCTAACCTAACTTCAACCTGCCAGGGTACGGCTTGGCCTTCCTGAGCTTGAAAGATTGCTAAGTTTTAATTTAAACTTGCCAATGAGAATAAGCTCCCTACCTAAACAGGGTAGAAAATGGGTGCTGGAAATTGAGCGAAACTCAGGTTCAAGAGCAGTGCCTCCTAGGAATGATCTGAAGTCATTGGTTCAGCTTGCAATTTTTTGAGAATTCTGAAATGAACTAAAAAAAATTTTAGGCACAATACAACCAGAAATACCCAAATATTTCCATTAAGGATAAGAAGGACTACTATCATTGCACACTTTTCATGTGCTAGGCACGCCACAGGTAATGCATTATCTTCTTTAATTCTTATATCAGTCCTAGGAGGTGGGTACTGTGATTATCCACATTTGGCAATTGAGAAAACTAACTTAGAAAGAATAAGCAACTTGCCTAAGTTCACACAGCTGGGAAGCAATGGAACTGAAATGCAAACCCTAGCCTTTTCAAAAAAAGCCCGTGCTTTAAAACCACTAGGCAATGTACTCCTAGGCCAGGACACTGGGGTTTGCCACAGTCCAAAGTCTAGACTCTGAAGGGTTCCTGAGAAAGGGCTGACCTTTCTTGTTTAGGGCTCAGACTACCTAGAGAGAGAAGAACTGTTATGAGCAACATGACAAGGAGAGGAATCTGTCACCAAAACTATGAGATAACTTCTTTCATTAAAGAGACTTCCAGTTAAATATGGCAGCCTGACCACAAACATTTAACATTTCTTCCTCCTGAGCCTCCACTAAAATAATGATAAAGGAATAAAAAGGATATAAGTCCTTAAGGACAAGGAAGCAGGAGAGGAGATAGCAGCAGATGAGAAATTTAATACATTTTTAGAATGAAAAAAATATCAAGGAGGAGTGGTGACCAATCTAGCTGAGCAGAGAAAGTTAGAACGAGAAGTCTGCAGAGGAAGATACCACAACCAGAAGGGAGTGATGATCCCCTACAGAATTCCTAAGAGGCTCAGAAATTAAAGTGCTAGATATTGCACAAGGCAGGGGACAGGCTCAAATATAAATACAGTTTTGGGATATGGTGGTAAAAGTCTACATATAAAGTGGTTGCCTCCCTAAATCCTTTTCCTCACACCACATAATCCCAGGCAGAAGTCTATAAGTGTATTCTTCTAAAAGGAATAAACTAGAGAGGCTTCAGCCATAACAAAGGGATGGGGCAGGATGAAGAAATAAAAACTGGAGGCTTAGGGAAGCTTTGTGGGCCTATTAACTAGCCTATTTTACTTGTCTTGTCCCCAAAACTACAGCAAAGTGTATGCCCCACCCTCAGAGCTCCCACGGTCAGATTCTTTGCTGGAGACACTGAACAGCCCCAGACTTCCACACTCTGACATGTGGGGCATTCTCCAATGAAAATGCTACTCTCTGTGCAATGATGATGCAATGAAGCCCACCGGTTAACAGGCCCACAAACCTTTCAGTCAAGCCCATTCCTAAATAAGAAGAGATATTCAAAGATTATCAGATTTGAGGATAAGTCTCCAGAATAAAAGAGATAACAACAAATCAACACAGAAAAAGGGACCCAGATGAAATATAGAGAATGTAGGAACAAAACAAAGCTTCAAAAACTGTAATTAATACCTGCAGAGAGATAAAAGGATACTACATCCATAAAGCAAAAATTGAATACTACAGAGGAGGAACAATCAGAGGAAAAGATGAGTTCTTGGAAACTAAAATTATGATAGATACACCTTTTTAAAAAAATAAGTAGAAGATCTGAAAGTAAAATCATGCAAACCTCCTAAAAGAAAATAAAATTAGACAGAATAATAGCAAATAGGAGAGAAACAAAGAGACAGAGAAGATAAATCTGGTTAATCTAACATCTACTTTACAAAAGTTCCAAAAAAAAGTAAACAAAAAAATGGTGAGTTGGAAGTTATCAAATATATAATTCAAGAAAATTTCTCTAAACTGAAATTATGAATCTTCTGATGGCCCCACATTCTTAGAACCCCAGGTGAACATGGAATATCCAGAAAAAAATATTTTTTGAAGACTATACCAAGGCATATCATTGTGAAACTTTAGAATAAGAGTAAAGTGAAAATTCTAAAAAGATTCTACTCAGAAAATCCAGATCACATGCAAAGGTATAAGAATCAGAATGACATAGGACTTCTCAACAGCAATAAAATGTTGGATGACAATGGAATAATGCCTTCAAAATTCTTAGTGAGAAGTGATTTCCAGCCCAGAACTGTTTATCCAGCCAAACTAAAAATTAGATGGAGATAAGAGGAGGGAAGACTGCTATGAAAGACTCAGCTATAGCTTCCCTGCATCTCACAGCTTCCCTCTACCCTTTCTTAGGAAGCTACTGGATTAGTATCCCACTGATCAAAAGGAGTAAACTAAGAAAGAGAAATATTTAAGGAGATCTAGAAGCAGGGGATCCAATCCAAAAGAACAGCAAAGAGAAGTCTCCATTATGGTAGCTGTGCAAAAGCGGTGCAGGAGGCCTCCAAATTTTTTTTTAATGGAATAGATTAAATGATAAATTTAAACATTTGGGGAATACAAATAATCAAGATGTGTATAATAAATCTGACAGATCAATTGGGAAAAATTAAGAAAAGATTTGGTGGTAATCTTAAATGCTTTCCACCAAATATTTTTAGCTCTCTGCCTTTCAGACACGTGGTAGAATTGCTCTTCAAAGGCATCTTGTGGTTGGTGGAGCCATGTGACTAGTTCCGGCTAATTAATTATAAGCAAAAGGGATGTGCATCACATCTGGGCCAGAGCGTTTAAATGTTAGTTTGTTGCCCTCCAGAGCACTTTTCTTTCTGGCATGGAGACTGACTAGGTTCAAGACGGTGGTTGCTCCAAGAGCTTAGGATCCTTAATGACTACAATGAGTAGAGTCCCATTGTTCCCTTTGTCAACCCACAGTGGACACAGAACATGGGCAAGAAAGAAACTTCTGTTGTTTTGAGCCACTAAGATGTTAGGGCTGTTAGTCAACAAAACGTAGCCCATCCTGACAAGTATATGAAAATCCACATATGCGTAAAAATAGAATCATTAGAACTCTATTAGAACTGTAGTACACTACTAATTCTAGGGTGATAATATTTGTATCATTGTGATAATGGAAATTCTGACTATTAATTTAATTAAAATATTTGACATGACTATATTGAGAGGTTGGAGGAAGAGGAAAAAAGGGTGGTGGTTTAAAAGAGCTAAATAATTATGCATCATAAAAAAAGATCCAACAGATAATGTCTAAAATTGATAAATCAAAAAATAATAGTTAAAGAATATTATTTTAGCAGTATGGAGATAAACGTCAGAAGAAACAGCTGAGTATTAAAAGAGATTTCTCTAGGGAATGGAAGTAAGTGAGAAGGGGGGCAAGGGACTACTCTTTCTCTTACATGCTATCTAGTACCATCTGATTTTAACTACGTACGTGTATCACTTAGACCAAAATGAATTTTAATAGTGACTGTAGCACTTAGTTTTATTTGATATTTCTATCTTAAAAGAGCATTAAGTCAGGTTCCCCTGGATTTCATGGAATTCATGCCACAGAAGGCAAAGTTGTGTAAATCTTTTCCTACTCTTGAGTCTCTTGAGCCTTCTCCTGGACTGCCCTGGTGTTCCCAAGACCCAGGGGGGCTGTATGTCAAGCCTGAGCAAAGGTGTCTGGGCTCCCCCTGGGAGGGCAACAGTGTCATCAAGTCTGACTCATCTATAAAATAAACCCCTTGCAGAGCCAAGTCTGGGATAGCTGCTGAGGAGAAGCTGGAAGAAGGCACATACTTTTCTGGATCGATTATAATGCCTGGCAACACAGCACGCATTGGTCTTCTGAAATTACCTCCTGGTCTGAGTTCCTTCTTTGTTCATAAATTTACCCATAAGTAAATACAGGTCAGTCAAGGAAGGGTTTCAAAAAGACTCACCCTTTCAGTGGGCTGCATCTCCAGTGAGGTAAAACCCTAAGGTCCAAAGAGCTCAAAGTAGCCTGCAAGGTCGCAAGACCTTCCAACCCTCCCAAACTGCCCCCGGGGGCTGGGTTGAGTCTCCAGAAGAGAAGAGTGCTCACTCATGTGGGTGGAAATGGAAAGGCCATCCAAATAAATGGCTGGAAACATTCCAAGAACTATAGATTGTCAGGATGGATGTTATTATTTCTTCAACAATGATTAAAAAAGAACTAATGGCCTTACTACGTGCTAGGAACCGTTCTAAGTGCTTTATGTATTATCTCATGAAGTTGGTATTATTATGATCATCGTTTTACAAATAAGGAAACTAAAGCACAGAGCAATTAAAAATATCTTGCCCAAGGTTGCAGAACTAGTAAGCTGCAGATGTAATTAGAATCGGGCTATCTCACTGGACCCAGGGTCTAAAGTAAATCACTGGTAATATTTGGAGGAAGAATCATTTTCCAAAATTCCACATCAAAGTTCTGCACCAAACAGAGTAGAGGCTGCTTTTTAAAGAGGCTGTTGCTACTCACAAATCCACAAAGCATGAATGTATGTGAAACAATCATTACGCCGACTGCATAGGTCTACTATTTATATGAAGCTATTTAACTTAATTACAAATAACTTAGGCTATAGATGGGAGCAAAGCAACACTAAGGATCTTGATTTTGAAACTGTTCTAAAATAGCTTTTAAATCTAGGAAGCAAATTGTCTTTCAAAATGGAAATGAATGTGTGATGCAGCAAAGTCTTAAAGTTATTAGCATCTTTTGCTGAGCCCGGATCTATTTCCTTTGTCATTTACACGATGTACAGTCTTTAATTTCAGCTCTGTGATCAAAGAGATGAAACTTGAGAAGCTCACTATTAAAATCAATGGCTGTACTTGGGAAGAGGAACAGCGGCGACGTGAGGGCTGCTTTTCACTTACGACATGGGGAGACCAGACTCTCTTAATGCTTTCAGGCAAAGTCCTCAGTCCAAGCTCTAAAGGAAGAGTGTGAAGTCACACACACACATATACATGCGGTTCAAGAGAGGCTCAGCCTTGCCCAACCCATTCCACCATACCTGTGAGGGCTCCATTGCTGAATGCAATGCCAGGAAACATGTTTTTAGGAATTCAGAGTATCACGTTTCATAATTTGATTTAAATCAATTATCCCATCCCTCCCTGGAACAGACACAAGCTCCAAAAATACAAAGTGTAAATGGAACCAGCTGCAGCAAAAGCTTTTTGCCAGGATGGATTTCAGTCAACGTAATCAGCCTCCTTTTCAAAGTACGTTATTGTTGAGACCCAGAGACTGCGTGAAACACTTCCAGTGTCCTGGGAGGACCAGGAAGGTAACCAATTATGGGAGGGTAGAAATAAAAGGAGCTGATCTTTTCTGTCCTGGCTTGCCTTTGCCCCAAACTTTTAGGAAAAATTAATTCACTCCTCTGGGGGAATACTGGGAAACTGGCAGCCTTCAAACACTATCCTTAATTTATGGATATTTACTAAACCACATAATCACCCTGAGTTATCCCATTACAGGGCTCAGCAGAGCTGACGTCTGCAGCTCTGGGTGTGAAGATCAATTGTGAGAGGTTCTGTGAGTGTGTGTCAGAGTGTTTATTAAAGAAAGCATGAGTGTACCCCACAGTTATTGAGGCTCCCAACATGCTGCCCAACAAATGGATCCCATGCGTGGGGTTTGGCATCATTCCATTGAAATCCTTCCCCTTAATTGATTTAAAATGATAATTCAATTAAAATAATTATTCTAATCAAACTTCATATCTTATTGGCAGGTTCTATGGGGGCCTCTGCCCTCAATGTTATTTTAGTATTTTCTTTATTTGTTTTCTCACCCAGCTGACTTTGGCTCTCTGAATCTTTGGAAAATTTTACGTCATTGGGTAATCACTGTACCTTTCTGGAGCTTTCCACTCAAGACATAGGGAACAAAGGAAACTAAATATCCTAGGGAGATGTTTTACTTTGAATTTTGACCAAGTAGGCACCAAGAAATGACTGAGTATGATGTGTGGATATCTCACCCATTCACCTAAAATGCAGACCTCAGAGGGGCAGGCCAGCCTGTTAAAGCTGTAAGGGGAGGATGAATGGTAGTCCCATCCTTCTTACTTTTGTTTTTTTGGTTGCCTCATTTTTCTTTCAGGAGCTGTTACATTCTTGAACTGTATAGTAGTTGTATCAGATCTCAGGAATTCTCATATAACTCTTCTAATTTTTGAAATATTATCCTAACAGTTATCACATCTCTTCTACACAACTAGGTTGGAATCTAGTTAGGGAAGATTTTCTCAGGCTCATTTTAAAGATGAGGGAAAAGCAGTACAGAGAGAGTAGGTAGTTGTACCAGTACCACACAGCTAATATTGCAAGGGCTCACTGTCAGTTTCCAATGGGAGAACCATACAGCAATGTGAGGAAGTGAAAAACAAATATTTCTATGTTTTAATTTTTTAGCATTAACAAAATTTGCAAGAACATTGGGCCAGTATGATTTGTATAATGGCCAATTTTTGCTTTGAAGAATGTTTGTCCTGAAAAAAAACGAAGACTCCAGGTGCACTTTTGCCTGAGGGATGCCATCCTCTCGACCTGAGTCATCGATGCCTGGGAATCCAGCTGTGGCCTCTTCCACTTTTCAGCCATGCTAATGAGCATATGAAAAAGATCTGCAATAGAAGAGTCAGGCTCCTTTCTGGTGTGACTCTTAAGTTGAACATCATACTAGGAGCCTGGAGACTGGATTCAACAGCTCTCCCGATGAGTAGCTATGTGACTCTGGAAAATCCTTTTTGTCTCTCTGTGCTTCAGAGTACCGTACCACAAGACCTTCAGATTCTAGTATCTACTTTTAGCCAAAAGAGCCTCAATTTTTGAGATTCCAATATTAATCCCATTTGAAAATTGTTTCTAAGAGAAAAACTGGACTTCGACAAGGTAACCGGCCAGTTTTGATTAGTACCTTCCTGGCAGAAATTTATATCTCTTGATCCAAGGGAACTCCTGTTTATCAGCATATTATAAGTATACTTTTAAAAAAAAAAAATACCTTTGCAGTACCTTTCATGATGCTTTGATAAAGTGTAAATTTAGCTATTTTACAAATGGCAAAATACAGAGCTGGAGAGATGTCTTGAGCATCTCGTCATGCACCTAGAGGCAAGGCAGAGCCTGACAATGAGGAGGAGGAAGGAGTCGAGGCCCATGGAGCCTGGGTGGGAAAGACAAGAAGAAACCTGCATGAGGGCTCGGACCCTGGGCCCCAGGCCCCTGGCTGCTTGGTTCTGGTGCTTCTCCGGGGAGAGCCCATCTCAGGAATTTACATTAAAAGCCACATGGAAAAATTAGAGGGAGAAAAGGGGGCTGTGAGAAAGGGCATTGAAACATCATTTAAAAGGAAACTAGGTCAGATAAAAAATTTCTCCCAAACCCGGTTCTTTTCCAAATTACTTCCACGCTGGATTACCCATTTTACATGAGCCAGCTTCCAGAGGGAACCCCTTTGCACATACACACTTTGTCCATCACAATTGTGTGGGGGTAACAAATAGAAAACAAATTATATTTACATGAAAACAATTTTTATGTACATATATATGATCCAGCCCAAATCACAAGTTCAAGGAAACCAGTGTTTTATAAAGTGTACTACTCTGTTACTCCTTTTAAATATAATTTTAAATGTCCAGAAAGTTGAAAAGTAACGAACAAAAGAAAGACCCCTTAAGAAAATAACTGAATTGGAACTAAATCATCTCCTAAAACCATTTTTATGCAAAAAGCCTATTCAATAAGCAGTTTCTACTCCAGGAAAACATTTGACCAGCTGGTCCATTAAATTTGTGGATGTGAGTATCACCTGGCGTACGTGTGGAACATGCAGAATCCTGGGCTGCCCTACAGGTATTCTGATCCAGTAGTTCCGAGCAGAACCTCAGGAGTATGCATTTTAAATAAGAGCCCAAGCTAATTCTGACGGCACTGACCCACAGACCAGATTTTCAGAACCACAGCCCTAGACAGTTTCCCCTGAAGACTCTAACTTAATCAGTGATCAATAAGTTTACTTGTGACTGCTGTCATTTACCAGAATTTCTCAGACTAGTATCTAATAGAATATTGGCTTAGAGGAACAAGCACTGGACTAAGGGCCAGGAGGCCCGGATTATAGTCTCAGCTCTGTCACCAAAGCATTGGATGGCCTCATCTCTCCTGCAATAAAATGAGTTAATAAATGCAGTTATTATTATATGGGGTGATCAACATCGCAGCAGCAAAATCAGATTTCTGTTTGCTAAACAATGAAAACCAGCAGCAAGTATTACAATAATCCTAGTGAGGTGCTTCAGTCTACTTTCTGGGACTGGCATTGGTTCACCTGCTAGATATGGAGAGGAAATATTCAAATCCATTTAATGCAAATGGTAGTTCTCAAATACTCATTCTGAGCCAAACCAAAACACTGGCGAGGAATGAAAAATATGCACCCTTACCTCTCCTGGAGAGTTCATGTGTAACCTCACAGAATTCATTCTACACTAGAATTCATTAGAATTAGGAGTCATTCCATATTAGAGATATGCAACGTGCATGCAGAAGGGCTGAGAGACAGAGCAAAGTAACAGACATTTGGCATGGAAGGAGTAAGTCTGGGAGATCTTTGTGGACAAAGCAAGTGATGGGTAAGGTCTAAACAAGACATGATCTTTGAGTTCATTGGAAGGAATAGTCTTGAATTCTAGTTGTTGCTCAATTTAGGCAGACTTCCTGGGACCATGGAACATAACAATTTGTCCCTCCTTAACTGGAGAGATTCTTTTCTCTTTCCTAGTTTATCTTCCAAAACCAGGCTGATCCAGGTGTAAACATTCCATACATACATACATACCTACAACTGATTATTCATTCACTCAGTCTTTCACTCTTCCTATCAAGGACTGCATTTTTCACTGGGGATGCAAATAGGATGAAGCCACAGTGCTGCTCTCAAAGTTGACAAGAGAACCACACAGTTCATCAGTGAGAATTTCTCAGTGGCCACAGGTGCATCCCAGTGAGCTCAGATTAAGCAACCCAGGAAGGTTCCTTCTCTTTTATGCTTTTCTTTTTCCGGATTAACTCATTCTACCCAATGGGGGAGTGATTGGAAAGATAGCACAGTATTATGATTCAGGTGTGGATTCTGGAGCTCAACTGTCTGGCGTGAACCCTGGCTCTAAGTAACTCATAAATCACTGCCATTTGTGTGATTCTGGGCCATTTACAGAACTTCTCCAGGTCTCTGTTCTTCATCTGTAAAATGAGGACAGTAAGTTAATATATATAAAGCATGGAGAACAGTGCCTCTAAGCTCTGTATGGGCACTGTGTAAGTGTTCACTATTAAGGGGAGGCTTCCTCCCACACCAGCTGTCAGCTGCTTGAGAGCAAAACATGTGTAGCCCCCGAACTCCCTCACTGATGGGCACCCCCAACAAGAGCATCTACTGCATGCTAAATACTCAATATGTGCATTTGTATGTGGGCTTGCCTGGGAGCTCTTCCTTTAAGCAAACCTGCATTTCCCTCTAGCCTGAGGTCCATCATCTTCAGGGAGATGGAAAACAGCTGGTGAATACCTTCCTACAATAATGCTCCTAGCACTTCATGACTACTATCAGGTTGCCCATCAGCCTCTTCCTTTCTAGGCTAATCCATTCTTCAACACTGCCGCACACAGATGCCCTCCCAGTCCTTTAACCATCTCCCTTGCTTGGCCCAGAACCTGTCCCAATTCTCTGTATCTACATTGCCCAGGAGAGTTTCGCATAGGACCAGCACACACATTCTCCAAAAACACATTCTCCAATACTTCTGACAAATGCCCTGGTGCATTTAGACTGAAATACTTCTGAAAACAAGATTCTATATACTTTCTTACTATTTTCTTTACTTTAACCTGATGGATTAAGAGGTCCAGATGGAAAGGAGCTGACTGTGCTCATAAGTAAGAAAAGGTACGTGAACTGATAAATATCCTTGCCCACTAGGACTTACATTAGGGCTAGAAAGGAGGCTTCATTTCATGTGTCAACCCCAATCACTCGGTGTAAGAGTTCTGCTAAGGGGGATTCTGAGGTGGTGTCTGAGCTCAATAAGAAGTAGGCTGTGATCTAATAATAGTGTGTGCCATGGGCTCAGGGGTGGGGAACAGTTTTTGATATTTGCTAGACCTGCCCTAGATCCTTCTGTCAGTCTGTTTACTAACATGGTAAATTTAGGCCTTAGAACATGCTGCTATGTATATACCGATTCAAAGAATATAGTAAGCCCTACGGGTCAAATATTTTCTCAATTATTTTGATCTCTCAATCATCATTTTTAGGATTAAAAATTTTCGACAAGTTCCCAATTAACTTTAAAATGTGCTTCTTGGGAGGAATGACCTAAACTATTATCAGTTTATCACTATTCAATCTCAGAGTAACTAGCTAGTCATCTAGCAAGGGCCTAAGGGAATGGTATCCAGGAAAGGTAGGTTTTGACATGGGAGATGAAAAAGAAAGGAATTTGGAGTACTTTCCTAAAACACACACACTGACAGGGTTCCACAGTGCAGC
Organism: Diceros bicornis minor; assembly: GCF_020826845.1. Taxonomy (NCBI): domain Eukaryota; kingdom Metazoa; phylum Chordata; class Mammalia; order Perissodactyla; family Rhinocerotidae; genus Diceros; species Diceros bicornis. The sequence continues at coordinate 21,914,235 of NC_080751.1, forward strand.
CTGGGCAGTCAGTATAGGACGTGAGGACACACGGTATTGGGGAGAATAATAAATGCAGTGTCCCGAAAATGAATTGGATTCAGCAAGACGGAGGTGTCTGAAAAGCATACACCATCTGTTTCACAACTTTGCTCATCCCTGGGCTTAGGGGATAAATCTAACTTTCCAAAGGGCATAAAAGATATGCAGGAGGCAAAAGTCCTCCTGCCCACCAACTAGGTGAGGTGAACCACTTAAGATCTATTGGGCACGCTAAAGAGAATCCCATGGAAGTGAAAGCATTCATCTCCATGTTTAAGTAAAGAGAACTGGATGAAGGGGTAGGTAGTCTCTCTTCCCTTCTGGGATTTGCAGATCTTTTATTATTGTATATTAACTATCCTAGGGCTGTTCACATATTAACATCTCTAAAATCAGGATGCATCTTCAATCAATGGCATATCATAGTTTGATTGATAATTTGCTTTTTCTTTCTTAATGGAATATAAAATAATGGCATCTGTTACCTTCGATGGCTCCTTAGATGCAGTGAAATATGGTATATTGGAAGGGGGATATAATACATGGGAATATACAAGAATCCTCTGCCGTCTCTTCTCTGGGGTTCAGCCACAATTGGCAGAGCCTTCTGAGCCTCTGTCTTCAATACATCATGTGTTTGTGGAGGCCCCAGGATTATGCTTGTGTGGCTACATGAAAAATCTTGTCAGAAAGGGAAAAGGCAAGGCGGTGCTATTTATTTTAATATGTCTTCAGCTATCTTAAAGGGTTTTTTCTTACCTCCATGTTGGAGGTCTTTCTACCAGTTTGGAAGAGTGCTCCCCTCCCTCAATTCCCCAAATGTATCCATTAAATTTTAAAGCTTAGGAGTTTTCTATGTGGCCCTCTGTTTCTGTTAGATCAGGGAACAGCCACTGAGAAAGGGAAGAATGCTTTCAGAGTGTCACTTACACTCCAGAGGCTGTGTACCACCCACAGTCTTCCCTCTGTGCCTCTCAAATGGATCAGAGTAAAATTAAATATAAAAACTCATTCAGACACTCCCAGTTCTCCAGGCCTTCAGTCCAGCCTTTGCCACCTGGTGAGGAGTATAGCTTAGTGGAGCTCTGGGAATATAAAATAAAGTAGCTATTGGTGCTTTGTCAATCAACATCCAATCCCACGCAAAAGCAGAACGTGCATCCATGTGCCTGCCACATGTAGAATGTTACTCAGCCACCTTGGAGGGAGGGAACAACCCCTCCAGGGAAATTCTTACAGCCCAGACATCTGATTCAGGGATCCAAGTGAGGAAAGAGAGAAGAGAAGGGACAAGAATGAATTCATGGCAGGTATTAATGTAACTCTGACCTCTCCAGTCTTGACCACCCAACTACGCATGGGGAAGAAAAAGAAGGAAAGAGGACAGACAGTAAAGAATGGAAAGGAGAGAAGAGGGCATGGATGTTCTCTTCCTGAAGCATAGCCAGGGGTACAAGGAGAGCACATTCTCTAAAAGTGGCACTTCTCAAAAAAAAGTTCTTAAGGTACTATGTTGACATCACTATTGTTAAAAGATGTAGGTGAAAAGACTTCAAAGACAACAATGTGAAAACAAGGAGAAGCTAAGAAAAACCTACGTGGGAAAACCTAGAAGGAGAAAGTAGGCTTTTCTTTTTCCCATAAATAACACCACATGGGAGCCATGACTCTGCTTAGGGAAATTGGCTGGGTCAGGAGCCAAGAGATGGTCATAAGGAAGAACGTGTTGATGGTCATCCAGGTGGACTTCAAGGAGTTTATGCTCAGCCAAGGAGAAAAAGCAACATTAGCTGCATTAACTGGCTAACAGAAAAATCACACACATAAATATGTGCTTGCCTTCTAGTGAATACAGTGGGTCTCTCTCTAAATTGATTGGCCTGAATCAATGACAGCTGGGAAAGCCCTAAAGGAGGATGACACTTTCCCCAAATCCTACCTCCCAGTGTTATTTCCCTTCAAATTACATTTGGTCATGTCTGCAGAGTATTAAGACACTCAATTTATCAAAAGAACTCGCAGGAATGAAACAATCTTCAAACTGAGACTTTAACAGAATTGACAGATGCAGCAGCTCCCTGTAGAATAGCTAAGACACGCAGAGGAACCTGAATATCATTGTCCTAAATTATCTGGAATAAATTGCACAAATTCCCCCACTTAAGGCATATGAACACGTCTCTCTCTCTGGGGCTTGTGTGAGAAGAAAACACACCTTTACTTGTCTGATCTACTCCTTTGTAGTGTTAAGTGGGGAAGAACAAGTAATGTATCCTCACCAAAAAGAATATTTTTCTCCTCTAACTGAAAAAGCTTAAGAATTCCTTACATGTGTATAGAACTTTATACTGTTCCAAGTATTTTCAACTGTTATCACACTTGATACTCAGAGGCATTAAAGCCCACAAATGAGATGTGTATTTACAGTTATCTTCATAGCGCCAAGCAAACCAGCAATATTTCTGTAAACATTACATATCATTGCTCATAGCCTCCAATGATCTTTCTCTCCATCCACTGTCCCACCTTTTCCTCTTCCCTAAAGCTTCTTCCCCCTCCCGGTCAGTTCTGCCTCCTATACAACCTTTATTACTCTTTTTATACATACAAGTGTTTGCATTTCTACTGCCTCTGAGGATCTTTATTCATAAGATGATGTCTCCTCCATTTTCCCTTTTTCTTTCTTTTTTTTAACTCCCTCTTTTGTACTCCCATAACACTGAGCAAATTATGCCCACATAATTCACCACAGATTTGATTTTGTTTTCCCTTCATGACTCCCTTCTCTTGGCCATACCCTATAGTGCTCACACTTGTTTATCTCGCAATCTACATAGAGAGTATCTACTTGCCCTTCCTTGCCCTGGTTCTATTTCTGCTGCCACAAAGATAAGTTGATGTTAGTCTCAAGCCATCAACTTCAAAAATGGAAATTACCTTTTTGTACAGAGAATCCTTCCAAAATTTTTCTTCTTACAAACTTAGCCTGTACTCTTCACCTCTGCCCCAGAATTTTAAAGTTGGAAGGCACCTATGAAATCTAATCCAACTGTCTCTTTTAAACATGACTAAACAGGGATCCGAACCAGTCTCACTAGTTTTGATCTTTGCAACATATATTGCAATCTGGCCCAGTCACATATCCCATCTGAGTTTTATAGTCATAAATTACTTGACATTGTCACCTAGGGGCCCAAATGTATTTTGAACTCACTCAAACTCCATCATTGAGCTCCTCACACTCCCCAATCCCTCCTCCCATCCCAAAAACTGCTGCTCCTCCTTGGTGAATAAACCACCATCCAGCAGATGTCATCCTTGATTTGAGTGTCATCCTGATTCCTCTCCTCCTTCCCCCCACCCATTCCCAGCTCATCTCTTGATCTGTCGCCTTCTCTCAAGCCTTTCTGTCACTAGCCTAGTTCAGGCCACCAATAGCTCTTATTTGAATTACCATAACAGCCTCCTAAGTGGTCTCCCAGCTCCCCCTCTCGTCCATGTCCAATTGCAACCACATGTCCTTGCAGGAGGCGGAAAGACTTCTCTAAAATAAAAATTTGATCATGTCACTACCCTGATTAAAACCATCAACGAGTCTCCAATGCCATTAAGAGAAAGTCCAGAGCAGGGCTACAAGGCTGTCTATGTTTTGACCCTACCTTATGTCCAAGCTCATCTTTCGCTGCTCCCACATCACATTTCAAACCAAACTTCCTTCAGTCGTTTGGATGAGTCATGCTCTCTCCCACCTTCAAGACTTTGCACAAGCTATTCCCTCTGGCTGCAAGACTTTTTCCTCTTCCATTTTATTTGGATAACTGGCAAACTCCTATTCATCATTCAGGTAGCAACCTTAAAATATCTGCCCCCCAGCTCTTTGCATAGCTCAGGCTCGCTTCTGGCAGTTGTTTGCTCAGATGTCACCTTTTCAGAGAGCCCTCCCCTCACCAGCACACCTCGCCCAGCATCACTCTCCGTCTTCCCACTCTGATTCATTTTTCTTCATAGCACATGTCACAACCACGGATTATGCACCCAGTTGCTTATCATTCTCTCTGCCCCTCCCCAACCCTCCTCCCCCTCGCCACCACATCAGACTTTTTTAAGTGGCATGAGAACAAGGACTCTGCCTGTCTTGGTCACTGCTGAATCCTCAGTACCTTGTAAGCACTTAATAAGTATTTGTTAGATGAATGAATATTCTTAGTGTTTAGCATATTACTTTGTTTATAGCAGTAGCTTAATAAATATTTGAGGAAGGGAGGGAGGGAGGGAGAGAGGAAGGAAGGAGGGAAGGAAGGAAGGAAGGAAGGAAGGAAGGAAGGAAGGAAGGAAGGAAGGAAGGTTAAAAGCTTGGGAGTTTATAATGGCTTTCATCTTTCCTTTCTATAAAAGGAAACATCGTCTCCTTTTATTATTTGTTATTTCTTCACATTTCTCCTATTAGCCTTTGGAAACAGGTGCCCAAAAAATGGATCAGACAATCATCAAATTTAACTCAGAATCCAGCAGAGCAGTGAGTCCCTCCGTCATGAGCGTACTTCCAGACTTCTCCAACACATTTCTTAAGCTTATGTATCTGCATTGAATCAGCAGTCTCTGCATCTTTGATTGAAATGCTAGAGTTAGTCCACAGCCTTGTCCCTTCTCCTGCACTTTTCCTGAAAACAATTATAGAAAGAATTCCTGGCCTATTCTGCTTCTCTCATATACCTCTCCTAGCACCCCCCAAGCTGTGAGTAGGTGGCATTATTATTACTCCTTGACTTTCTCGTCCCTCATCAACTGCACAGTGTCGACATAGACATCTCTCATTTGTTCTCTGATTTCTACTATTTTTTCCCCACTTAGTTCACCTTTATTTTATAGAGAATATTTGCCTCCTATTCAGGGTTTCCTCAGAACCTTTCCCTTAATTATTTATTTGAGAATCTTGCCCACTAGCCTGAAGTTTAAGGGCCTGATCTTTCTTTTCTTTATCAAACAGGGAACTGTGCTTACCCACGTCCCATCTGCTGACCCTTCTCTCATCCCCCTCAAAGTTGGTCCATGAACACTGGCAGTGACCTGGTCTCTCACGTGCAGGAACATAGAAAGGCATCTGCTCCAGACAGGAAATTAGAATTCATCCAGAGCAGGGGGGTCCCCGGATCTGTTCATTCATGTTGGGCCTCAGTTCCTTCCTACTGATGTTTGTTCTTCCTTTTACAGCCTCAGCATCATTCCTTTTGGCAGTAAAGATGAATGTAAAATAGGACTGATGGAGTTTGCACTGTACTGATCATTCATCAACAGTACCCTGGTGCTGCCAAGCACCCAGCCAAAAGGGTTTCTTTTCTTCTTATTCCACGCTTAGTTTTAAATCCTTTTCCCTATGCTAAGCATTTTTGAAAGGCTTGGTTCACTTTGAGCTTCAGCTTTCCGGCTTTTTAAAATTTTTCTTTTCATTTTCTTTTTTTTTTAAACATTAGACATTCTATTTTATGCATCCCTGGTTTGGGGTTTATACTTGTAAATTTTTATATATCTTTAAAAGTCTGAGCTCATCAGAGAGAACTTGTGGAGCTAACCTGGATTTTATGGGTTTCTTTTATTTTTCTCTCTCACTTAGATCTATTCCTCTAAAATCATCAGAATAATATCAGGGTGGAATCAGAACTAACCTGGAACTCTTTTTCATTTACTTTTAAGGTACTCATTGTAAACTTGATTCACAGAACATTGTAGAAAAAACAGAAAATCAAAAAGAAAAAGATTGAATTTATCCAAAACCTGGCCAACTAGGAATAATCATCACTGACATTCTGTAGTATATACTTGCAGGATTTTTTCCCCAAGGCTTTAGCAAAAAAGAGGCTCATTCATCATCCCATTTTACCGCTTGCTACACTCACTTAACATGCTACTGTGCACATCTTTCTGTGTCACTAAATACTTTCTACATCATTTTTAAAGACTATGTAGCATTTCATGATATAGATATTATTAATTCAACAAATGCCTATTATGAGACATAGTCTGTTTCCAACATTTGGTATTAGAAACAATTGTATAATGAACATCATTGTAGGGGAATCTTTGTGCATATCAATGACTGTTTCTTTAGGATTCATTCCTCGAAATGAAACTGCTAGGTCAAAAGTTGTGAATTAAATTTTGGGATATAGATCAACATCACCCTCCATAAGGGTTTTACATTTTCTGGAGATGCGCACGTGTACTTCCTACATCCAGGACAACAGTAGGTGTCACAATTTTTAAAAAACCTTAACCAAGGGCCAGCCCCGAGGCATAGTGGTTAAGTTCAGGGCACTCTGCTTTGGTGGCCCAGGTTTATGGGTTTGGATCCCAGGCACGGACCTACACCACTTATCAGCCACACTGTGGAGGCATCCTACATGCAAAATAGAGGAAGATTGGCACAGATGTTAGCTCAGGGCTAATCTTCCTCAAGCAAAAAAAAAAAAATCCTTAACCAATTTTATAGGTAAAAAATGGTATTATTTGTTGCTTTGAGTAGCATGTATTTAATTACTAGTAGGTAATAATATTTTTCATATGTTTATTGACTTTATTTTTCTGCTTTTGTGAATTATCTGCTCATAATCCTTTGTACGTTTTCTTACTACAGTGCTTGCCTTTTTCTTAAAGCGTAAGAGTTCTTTACGCTCTAGGAATATTTTTAGACCCATCCTTATAAATATTTTATTCCTGGTTTTCACTTACTTTTAAATTTTCACTATTTTTTATGAAGAAATAGTTTTTATTTAGTAAATGAAATGTATTATTTTTTTCTCATATATGATCTGCCTTTGATATGCCCTGAATGTCTTCCCCACCAAAAGATGATTTTTTTTAAAGCACCAATATTTTCTTCCAGTATTTTTATGGATTATTTTTTCTACTTAAATATTGAATTCATGTGGAACTTAATCTGGTATATGGCATGAGGTAGGAAATCTTAATTTTTGTCTCAAATGGCTAGCCATTGTTTCAAAACCATTTATTAAATAATCCTTCCTTACCCAGTGATTTTAAGTACCATACTTATCATATACAAATTCATAAATATATTTAGGTTTATTTTCAGATATTCTATTCTGTTAATTTGAAAAGAATTGGCACTTTTACTCTAAGTCCTCTTATTCAGAAATGAGGTAAGTACTTTCATTTACCAAGATATTCTTTCTCAATAAGTTTGTCGTTTTTTTCAAGTAAGTCTTTAACATTTCCCGTTAAGTTTTTATGAACACATTTTATATTTCTGGTTGCTATTATTAAGGCGATTGCTTTTCTCATTGTATTTGTTACTGGGTTGTTGCTAGTATATGGGAACTATAATGGCTGTTGTGATGTGCTGCTCTCACCCTCCTTTGTGGCTTGTGCACTCATCTCCCTAGGGGCTCGGTGTGGACGGACGGCAGATTTAAGCTGAGTCCCTCTCTGGAACTGCCCTTGACAGGACAGGACTGCCTGCCCAAAGTCACACACAGCTCATGTCCAGGTGGGGGGTATCAGGGTCCAGACACCTTGATTCAAAGCAGGGCAAATTCTGAAGAACCATCCCAGCTTCAGCGCTCCCCATGGAAGTGGACGTGGTTCTTGCGGCAACCGCATCACAGTCTAACACCTCGCTCCACTCCTTCTAAGGTACTGACCCTGTGAGTACTCACCAGTGAACTTCCGACATGTAAGCCTCTATCTCAGAGTCTATTTCCCAGGGAGCCAGCCCTAAGACAGCTGTTCTCAGGAGTGATCTCTGGAAGATCTTCTGAGGAAGAAGATTGAACTAAAATGCAGTTTTAAGACTGGATCACCCGCTAACCGGCTGGCAACGCGGACCCGATCTCTAATGGCAGGTGGAGCGCTGAGAACTACAGACTTTCTCTAGCGGTGCAATTGCTAAAGCTTTTCACCAGTGACTATCCGGGATGGGATACCCTTGGAAGAAAACGCACTAGCAGGTGCAGCAGCTTAAGCTGTGAGAGGTTCTGAGGAAGTATTAATTATAAAGACAATGGAATCTAATGGCTTACTGAGTGGCATTTGATGTACTGGAGAAAGACAAGAAAAGGCTGAGGGTAATTAATCACTAATTGAAGACTAAGTGTGAAAATCAGAGGACCTCCCTGGCAGCATGTAAAGAGGCTCTGATTCCTGATCTCCTGGGGGAGGAGGAGGTTAAGGATCAAGCCCAAGATTTAATTATAAGAGTAGCAAAGCTCCAGAGAAAGTTGAATTCTCAGCCCTGATATGTCTGCTACGCCAAGGTCATGGTCCTGATTGGGAAGGAGTGGGACCCTGAGATTTGAGATGGATCATTTGGGTCAATACACTTGAAAACCTTTACATTCCAGATCCCCTGACCTCTCTGGGCCTACAGAAGTGGACCACCTCTCCCTATTGTCTAGAGCACCCCTTGCTTAAAGATGACACAGAGGCCTGTGTCCTACAAGGCAACAAGTATTCTCCCTCAAGTTCTCCCCTCCCCTCCCCTGCTGGGCAAGAGAACAATATGTAGGGTCAAGTCACAAGGTAACCTGGATGATGACGTGCTGAGCCTGCAAAGATACTGTAAGACCTAGCCAACTTATACTGATAGTATGTATGGGACTATATCCTGAGGGTGCTAGGAAAAAAGCACAGAATGTGAAGTTGGGCAAGGGAGAGTTTATCAGTATGAAGACATTCTCCTATAATATAGGATGTAATTTAATATCCTTCCTAGGAAATGGTACTAGCACACTCCTAGGATTGCTCTTGGAAGATCAGAGACAGAAAGAGCCCATACTAAGTGGAGTATAAATGCCAAAACTGCCTTAACAGATGGTAGAATGAGGGGTTTAAAAGCCCAGGGGAGTAGGCACACTAGAGCGGATATACTATGTAGGGCCAGAAAGCTCACCTGGTGATTAGTGTTCTGCAGTAGGGTCCAGAGGACACCCCATTCACCACAGCAATAAGGCAATAAGGAATGGGCTGGTGAGAGGGCCTGTCCACTGTAGGCCAGAGCATAGGAAAGGAGATGCCGTTATAAAACTGGGCTCACTGGTAGCAATGAAGATGATAGAACCAAAACCAAAGATGATAGAGGCCTGGTAGTGATACTTAACTGTCAGAAGCAAGAATGGCACATGATTACAATGAGTTGCAAAATCCAAGTGGCAGCCAGGAGGGCCTGACTCATGCAGAGCTACGTAGATGGCGTCTTTATGGGCAAAGCAGATGGGTGGCCGATAAGGGCATTGTTCAATCTAAACAACCAAAGAAATCATGGAAGGATGATCAGGAGGCTGAGGACAGACACTTCCAATAAAAAGGCATGATCCCTTGCCCAGTTTCTGAGCTTAAACTAGTTTTCTAACTCAGAAACCATTGACTCAAGGAAAGGCTAGGTATTCAGAAGGAAGGAACCTGAAACACCAAGGCAAGTATGCTTAAAAATAATTTCCCTAATCCTTCTCTAAAAAGACCTATGGCCACTTACTCTGGTCATCATATACTGAGGAAAAGTAGAATAAACTAACATTTCAAGGACTGTTGAACAAAGGGTCTGAGTCTATGCTGGGCATAAAAAGCATCCTCATGGCCCCCTGTTAGAGTGGGAGCTCACAGAGGCCAAGTAATGAATGGAGTGCTTGACCTAATCTTGCTTGCAATGGGCCCACTGGGTCTGCAGATCTACCCTGTGAAAATGTCCTCGGATGCCAAATGTATAAATGGAACGGACATACTTGGTAGTTGGCGTAATCCTTAAGTGGATTCCTTGACCTTTAGGGTAAGAGCTATTGTAGCGGGGAAGGTCAAGTGGAAGCCTCTGAAATGGCCCCTTCCCAGCCAAAAGTTATAAATAAAATACACGATTGTATCCCAGGGAATGTGGCAGAGATTAGTGTCACCCTAAAGACCTCATCGTGACCTAGGACACAGGGGTGGTTGTCCCCATTTTATTCCCATTTAATTCACTATTCTGGCTACTACAAAAACCAGACAGATCTCGGAGGATGACATCAAACTCAACCTAGTAATAGCTCCAACTACAGCTGCTGTGCCAGATGTGGTACCTTTTCTAGAGCAGATCAACATGGCCTCAAATACACGGTATACAGTCATTAATCTGGTGAATGTAGTGTTTTCCATTCCTAACAGGAAGAGGGATTAGAAACAGTTCTCTCTCACTTTGGAACAGGCAACAGAATACATTAACCACCTTACCCTGAGACTATGTTAACTCTGCTGACCTCTGTCAGATGGTAACCTTAAGAGATTGAAATCTATTGGACATTTTTCAGAATATCACACTGACCCACTATTGGGCAGGATGAGTAAGAAGTAACAAGTATGTCGGACCTTAGTAAAACATGTCTCTAGAGGGTGGAAGAAAAAGTCCATGAAGATTCAGGGACCGGCCATATCAGGAAATTTTTTAGAGATTCAAGGATGCTGATACATCTCTTCCAAAGTAAAGGACAAAGTTTTGCATCTCACACCTCCCATCAATAAAGAGGAAGTACAATGCCTGGTAGTCCAGATTCTGGAGGCAGCAGTTTCCATATTTGAAAATACTACTCTAAGCCTCCTATTGGGTGATATAATAGGCTACCAGTTTGGTGTACATCCCAGAGCAGGAAAGGCCCCTGCAAGGCAGGGAAAGCCTGCTGTAAGGAAAGCAGGCTTGCCACTTGCTCAATATTACCTGGCAGAATCCATGGAATTAGAGGTATTGGTGTGAGGAAAGATGTCCTGTAGAGTTTATGGTAGGCTCCAATGGAAGAATGACAGGGAAGCCCCCTAGGGTGCTGGAGCAAGGTCATGCCACCTATAGTGGTAATGTCTTTTGAAAAACGGTTACTGTATGCTACTGGCTCCTGGTAGAGATGCAATATATTATTTATAGGACATCAAAAGACCATGGGGCCAGAAGTGCTCACTGTAAACCAGGTTCTGTCAAGTTAGGCAGGCCCAGCAGCAATTCCTCTTAAGATGAACATTATCCCAACAAGCAGGGGCAGAGAGCACAAGCAAGTGGCCTAGACCCCCATTTCATTCATTGCTTTGACACCAATGCCTCACCCTCAGCTCACATCTACAGCTGCAAGGGCGGGGCCCTTCAAGACTGTCCCTTGGGACCAAATGACAAGAGAAAAAAGGCTGAGCTCAGGTCACAGATGTGTCTGTTCAATATGTGGGTGCAGGGCGAAAATGAACAGCTACTAGACAATATTCCCACTCAGAGGTGGCCTAGAAAGGCAATGATACGGAAAATCCTCCCAAAGGACAGAGCTTCCAAAGATGCACCTGGTAAATGCATTTTGTGTGGAAAGCAGTGGCTCAAGGTAAGAATATATATGGACTACGGCCAATGGTAAGTCGCTTATCTGGTGTGTCAGGATCATGAAGGAGAGAGACTGGAAGATCATAGACAAGGAGAATTGGGGAAGCAGAATGAAGATGAATCTATAGAAGTAGGCACAAAATGTTATCTTTACCTCTCATGTTAACTAACCCACCAGAGAGTGTCTACCACAGAAAAAGGACTAAACAACCGGACAGGCAAGATGACTTGTCCCACTGATGTTAGCCAGCCTCTGCATCAGCCACCCACGTGCTGGCAAAATGTGTGCAGGAACAGAGTAGCCACAGAAATAGGGATAGGAGCCTAACAGCATGGGTTCCCAGTCACCAGGACTGATCTAGCTAATGCAGCAACCAAATGTCTAAACTATCAGCAATAGAAATCAATGCTGAGTTTCTGAAATGGCACCATCCCTCAAAGAGACAACCAAATGCACCCCTTCCATCTTCGAAGAGGTAGTAATTCATCTTTTTTTTTTTTTAATTTTATTTATTTTATTTTCTTCCCCCAAAGCCCCAGTAGATAGTTGTATGTCATAGCTGCACATCCTTCTAGTTGCTGTATGTGGGATGCGGCCTCAGCATGGCCGGAGAAGCAGTGTGTCGGCGCGTGCCCGGGATCCGAACCCGCGCCGCCAGCAGCGGAATGCGCGCACTTAACCGCTAAGCCACGGGGCCGGCCCTAGTGATTCATCTTGAATGGAACTGAAATACGTTCTGGGTATGGGATTGCCTTTCCTGTGTGTAGGCCTCGGCCAGCACCATTGTTTTAAGGTACAATATTTAATCTGCTGACCTAGGTCCCACAAATATCACACTGGACCAATGTACCCACTTTACAGCAAAGGAAGCACAACAATGGGTACACACATGATCATTAGATCCACTAGTCCTATCACATATCACATCACCCAGAAGTTGTCAGGCTGATAGAGGAACTGAAAGTGTAACTGAGATGTCAGCTTGGAGATGATACTCTGTGAGAATGGGGCACCCTTTCCAGCAAGTAATATACATCCTAAATCAACGCACATTATACGGTGCTGAATCTCCATAGACAGAATATATAGGCTCAGGAAAAAAAGGCTGGAAACAGGAGTGACACCACTTACCATCACTCACAGTGACCGACTGGTGGGATTTTGTGATTCCTGTTCCTGAACTCTACAGGTTTAGAGATCTTGGGTCCCAGAAGAGGAGAACTCCCACCAGGTAGCAGGGCAAGAATCTCATTAAACTCTAAGCCATGACTTCCATCTGGCCATTTCAGGATCCTCGTGCCAAGAGACCAGCAAGCAATGAATTACTAGGATAATTGGTCTGATCGTCAGGAGGAAGTAGGGCTGCTGATATACACTGGGCATCAAATGGGAAGAATGTTTTTTAGAAACCAAGTGATCCACTGGGGCACCTCTTGGTAGAACCTTGTCCAATTTTGACAGTAAATGGACAAGTACACAGCCATGGCCTGAGAAGAGCATGATGACCGGGGTCTCCAGTCATTCAACCATGTGGGTCTCAGTCATCTCACCAGATAAATACCTAGCCCAGCAAAGGTGCTAGACTAGGACAGATGGTAGGGAACAAAGACAGTAAATACCAGTTGCAATCTTGAGACCAGCTGCAGAAGCAAGGGCTATAATTCATTCCACTTACTTTCCTCTTCTAAGGCTGTCTTTTCTTTGCAATTAAAATCTTTTTTTATATGCATTAATTTCTCTTTTATATTTTTTAAGGTTACACTTTATTTTCATTTCTTGAGCTGAATGCTTAGCTTATTTATTTTAGTCTTTCTTATTTATTAATTAAAACATTTTAGGTTATAAATTTTTCTCTGATTATAGCTTTAGCTACACTCCATCAGTTTTTGCGTGTGGTGTTCTCATTTCATGGCTAAATAGTCTAGAATTATAATTTTTATTTTTCTTTGAACTAAGATTTAAGAGTGCTTAATTTTTTTAAATTATACTAAAAATTTCTCTTTAACAAACTTTTATATAGAGTCTCTTTCTCAAATGTTTATATAAATTTAGTAATCTTATATCCTTGATTTCCACAACAAATACACCTGACTTGATGGCACTTTGCTATGCACAAATGATTTCTAAGGTCACATTTTTACCTTTTGGATCACCCTTGTTCCAGCTGTGATCCTCTTCTCCATTCTTAAAAAAAATAAACAAAACTTCCTAGCAGGTAGTAGAAACCATCCACCAACTTGCTACAGCCCAACTTCCCATTCATATTGCCAAGCTCAAACCTCAAACCAAGCTGCTTTACTGGAACTGTTGCCACAAGCAAAATCCCTCCTAAACAAAGTCTCAGTGTTTTCTATACTTGCCCTTTCATTCATGAATAGAATGAACAGAGCCTCTGACGCTGACCGGCCGGCTCGATTAAAGCCCGCCACGTTCTCCGGCAGCCCTTTTCTCCTGGTACAACCTCCACGCCAAATCCAATTCCTCTGTGGGAACTTCACATTGAACTCCTTGCCTGCAGAAATACGGTATCCTATAAATAGCATCCTTTCCCTGAATTCACAGTCGGGGTTCCCACACTATATTGTCTCTCTCTGAGTAGCTGTTTTTTGCCTCAAAAGGGAGACCTAAGACTCAAGTCCAGTATGTGCCCCAAAGGCTTATTTGTGTTGTTTCTTCCCCGCCCAGGAGCTGCACACGTTCTCTTTTCTACTGAAAATTCAGAAAAACAAGAGATACCCCCATATTTTGCTTTTTCCCTCTGCTCACACTCCCTATATCCTTCCCATTTTGCACCATGCCACAATTCTAGAACATTTTACCTTCAAAGTCCCCATATGAATGACCACTAGCACCCTCATGTTGCCACGATGAAATACAGATGAGAAAATCTCAGGGATCCTCAGCTAAATTCCTGGAGTTCTGCTCTTTAATTCCCCTGTTAGGAGAATATGCAGGGCCCAACCCATGCCCCAGCCAACACGCAGCTGCCAAGACTTTAGTAAAAGGCAGCCCACCACGGTAAGCCCAAGTCAGATTCCTGCAGGGGGCATGCAGAGCCAAGCTGAGAGCCACATTAAAATGTCAAAGCCAGAGCACAGAGCCAATGTTCACATGAACTGGATTGGAATGGGAGCGAATCAGGCAAGACTGGCCACCAACTGCATTGAGTATCTCCTGCTCCCTTTGCCGCTGAGTGAGAATACGGTGTGTGTAGATGGTGTGTTGACTTAAAGAAATATTGTTGAACCAAATATCTATATCCTCCTGCTAACTGATATACAATTTCTTGTTTGTGTCAGATTCTGCATGCCTTATACTCACACTGCTTTCCCCAGCCGCCTTCTTTTCCTGATGTCTTCCATTTGTAACACTGAGGTATCTCACAGTTTTCTGCTCACATACTCAGAGGTTCTCTTGGCTGGCTTCAGCTCAATATGTACTGCTCATTCACAGGCAAAGCTCATTTTACCCTTACAAGAATGAGGTGACGTATGTAGAGTAGGTATTGTGCCCATCTTACAGATGAGGAAACAGAGACATTAAGAGATTAAGTGATTTGTCCTAAACAGATTAGTGGCAGGGCAGCATCTGGACCAGAATTTGTATCTCCTAACTTGTGTTCCAATTACAGTTACCTTAGAGTCATGCAGAAGTGTGTAGAATTGTGTTCATCTCCAATGGGCAAATCCAGAGGGAAAGCAGCAGATATCTAGCTTTCAGTGCCTACATCCTACTAAAACAGCACAGGCATAAACTCACCACCCTCTCAAATCAAATATGCATATTCTGTAGTCACATGTCCTCAGGCCACCAGTACACTCCCTCGTCATTCCCAGATGACTGTTCTTAGTTTTACCCTATTTTACCTTCAACCAGCAGTACACCCCAGTCCTGTAACCCGGAGCTTCTTTGGATCCTCAGTAGATTTTCCAGTGTAAATATTAAATGTAAAGTTCTATAAATCTTCGAGATGAGAAACAGTTACTAGAGCCTCTAGAAAGAGCAGTCTTGCTTTCTTCTCTATGGAACCACACAGGCCCCTTATTCCCTCTAATATTAACTAGGTGAGTTCCATGGTGCTGTGCAATCAGCAGCAATTTCACTTAGGAAGGGGAGAAATTGTTTCTAAAGTTAAGGGTGTGGGAGGAGGGGGGGAAATCAAGGTTTGGTGTTTATTTCTCTTCTGTTTCAGCCACATTTTATGACTATGCCCATACACAGCCCAAGCGCTTGGCAGGGCTACTCTGGAAATGAAACGTGCTGTACCTCTGTGCATACAGGAAGAATGTGTAAAAGCGCACACTTCCTGACACGTCAGGCTGTTTAGACTCATTCTGCCACAGCACAACTTCTGGCCTCAGGGATGCACGAGTAACCTCTGATAACACATTCATGATTTTTGTTTCTACCTGCCAACAAACCCCCACTTTCTACCAGTTCTTCTGGGGGATACAAGCAGCAAGCAAGGGGTTTTCCAGCTCTGGAAGCTTCTTAGAAGAATCCGTTCTAGGGCAGTCCACCTGGGCCACTAATCCTAAAGTCACCTACTGAAGTTCTATGAGGAAGGAACAACACAAGAAAGCTTTTATTCAAACAAGTTCAGAAATAAGATGCCCACTCTCCAGGAACTTAGGAACAATAGAGCTAATCAGGATACAGACGTGAAAATTATGTGTTACAGGAATCAAGATGAAGATCGGGGCTGGCCTGGTGGCGCAGCGGTTAAGTGCACATGATCTGCTGCGGCGGCCCGGGGTTCACGGGTTCGGATCCCAAGCGTGCACTGACGCACCGCTTGTCAAGCCAGGCTGTGGCAGCGTCCCATATAAAGTAGAGGAAGACGGGCACGGATGTTAGCCCAGGGCCAATCTTCCTCAGCAAAAAGAAGAGGATTGGCATTGGATGTTAGCTCAAGGCTGATCTTCCTCACAAAAAAAAAAAAAAAAAGGTGAAGAGAGTCTTCCCATTTATACCCAGCAGCACATACACACTTATACACATACTCACACAGGGGCTCCAGCCTTTCTTCAACACAGCCCATCCTACACAGGACTGTTAATCCGTGATACTTCTCAGTATCATGTTCTTCATACCTCTCTATAAATTGGAAAAAGTCTTATTGTCTAAAGGGTAAAGGCGGCAAATTCCTAGCAAGAGGGCTGGAATGTTCTCCTCCCATGTCCTATTTGACCACTGTACTCTTACCTGCCGAACCCCACCTCAGTCTGATAGTCCTAAAACACAGTGCTCCAGACAGTCATTACCCTTAGGTCTTACCTAGTTATAATTTAATTGCTCACGTTTTGCTTGTCTTCACTCCTAAGACTTTGTTCTCTACTTACCATTAATATGTTGATTTATTCATTCATTCACCGTTAGTTGAACTGCAATTATCTCCTGTGGACAGTGGACAAGCGGGACGGAGCTGAAGCCAAGCAGCCTGGGGGGAGGCCAGACCAGGTGATGACGGGAAGGGAAATGCGTGTGGCCTGAGAGTGAGAACACCGGCGGATGATCAGGTTTGGAAAGGAGAGGTTGATGAGTATGGGTTTGGGCATTTTTTTGTTGGAAATTTCTGTGTGATAATCAAGTATAGATATCCATTAGACATTCGGATAGAGAAGGAGAAAGATATGGGCTCAGTCATGATTAGGGAGTCATCAGAGAAATTGTATGGGCTGAGAAGGCTGCCAAGACCAGACCTGGCAGCATACCAGACTACAAGCACTGAGGACAAGATGAGCAAGACAATGAGGAAGGTCAAGGAAGTGGATGAAGAACAGAAAGAACACGGAGCCAGGGCAGCTAAAGGAGTGGTGGTTTCTCTTTTTAGAAGATGCAACACATAAGACCTTTTTCTTTCCCTTCACAAATTCTGTCAATGAAACGACCCAAAATATTTATTGAGGGTACTCTTTGAAGGAATAACAAATTTTACAAGACACTGTCCTCACCTTCAAGGACCTTGAGTCTGGGGGAGGTGTCTACATTAACAGATACGACATGCAAGCATCCTATTTCTCACCAACAGTGAGTAATGACTGTGAGTTGATTACAAATTATTCAAGTTAATGGCAGAAATGAACAAAACACTAGTAATGAACTTGCAGTATGAATTTCATCTTTTAGCCTTTAAATACATGTGGTTCTATCCCTTAGCATGATATGAAGTCATAGGGAGCATTACCTCCTTGAAAGCAAACAGTAAGGTTTAAGTTTCCGGAGCATGGCCAGGACCAAACAGAGTGTTTACCCCATATTGCTGAAAGCAATATAACTGGAAGGACAGTCTGAACTGTGGTCACAGAAAGGGGAAAAGGGTCCAAACTAGAGCAGCGGTGCCAGACAATTAGGTCAACAGGATGAAGCAAGGCCTCAACTGAAAACCTAGTCAAGGGATTAGAAGTCAGGAAAAGGGCAAATAGGTTGGAAAGTAGAATTAATACAGAATGCAAAGGGGCCAGAGCAAGGGTCAGGAAAAAGGTAAAATTGTCAGAGATGGGCTGAATGTGGAGGCAGATTCACGGCTCAGGAATACACCTGACGACCTCAAGGAGTGGCAGGATTGGATCAAAGGCCTAAACACACCAGTTTCTGCAATTCCAGTACAGCAAGGTCTCGATGAAAGGAGATACCTCTAAATTTGACTGGCGACCAACTCAGCCTGCCAGGTGACAGCATCCCATTTCCCCCTTTGGAGTCTCATATTGGCCTGTGGTTGTGACTGATTGTGGCCAGGGGTAGCCTGTTTTCCCTTTGTGTCTTAGGCTGTAATCACCATCAAAGACTAGGTGTGGATGATATATTTGTAATTGTGCACTAGAATGATAAGTGACAGGCATTTCCCAATATAATTAGATAAGTAAATGAATGAAATAAACCAACACTTATCAGGACAGCTGAAAACCAGAGTTATTTGGAAATGCTTCTTATGAAAAAGGAGGGTATGGAAGACTATCCATGGTTTTCCCTTCTATTCTTTTCATTTACCTTTAATTTTTTTTCCTTGTAGGTTAAAGCTGACTCCACATCCTAAGGGACCAACACAAGCCATCAAGTTAAATGATGTCCCTGATAGCTCTGTGGATCAATAGTTATATAGGCCTATTCCTCATCCGAGCTCTGTCAGGGCCCAAATTATACACTGTACATGAAAACTACCTCCTGGATTTACTGCTTCTTCACCTTCTCACCATGGCAGGTGGCTTATCGTCCTGCATTTATTTCTTTTAAGCTTTAACTAAGTCTTTGCTACTGATTTTTTACCATTTCCAAAGTGGCAGAGCAGCAATTAGCCAAGTTCTCCTCCCTTCTACAAAACAGCAATGATTTTCTTGACTTTTAAAGAAACTCTTTAATGTCCGATTTCTCTTACAAGGTATTAAAAATCTTCAAGTTGAAGGACATATATTTGACAGAGATTACAATAGTATGAGGAAGCAAACGAGCACTTGGCCACCTACAGTACTTTTGATGCCCGTAGGATAGACTCTGGACCGTCAGCATTTGTGGGGGAGTGGCTGATGAACTGAAACCTCCAGTTCTACTTCTGATACTCACGTGCTGGCTAAGTCGCCTCACCTCTCCATACCTTGGTTCTTCTCTCTCTTAAATGGGAATGATTCCACTTCCTGGCGTTACCTCCCGGAGAGAATATTAACCTAAAGCAAATAGAGTATAAGTGAAAACATTTCATACTGTTGGGAAGGAAGGTGTCCTATAAATTCTAGGTTCTATTATTATTTAATATTTTTATATCTCAGATTGATCTGGTCTCATGAATCACTTTATAACAAAGTGGACTTGAACTATATTGAACTGTTTTCGAGCTTCCTAATCTCCCAATTGTGTCAGATGTCTAGAATTATAGCCCTGTGAAATAATGTGTGAAGTGTGGCTTTAAGATACGGAGACCGACTCTTGTCTGTGGTTAAGAGACAACATCACATGGCTTTCTCATCAGTGTCCAGGGCAGAGAGGCTCAAGGAGGTCAGCCTGGTAGCCAGATTAATGAGTTGTCTTACTTCTGTGAACTGTGATCTTCAAATTTGTCTGAGTTGGAAACATATTTCTTATCTTCTTGTGTATGTTCTTGGCACATTTCTGTTTAGTGACCAGCAATAATATCCACTACTTTAATTATTTTAAAAAATAAATAAACAAGAGACCCTGTGTTCTGTTGGTCCAAATATGTGGTATGGTTTCAACACACAGTCTCCCCTGCTTTGTGCTGTTGTAAATATTGTTTTATACTCTAGTGCCCCATTACCCACTTACTGACCCAGTTATAATCTTTCTTGTACAGCTTTAGCTGTTTACTTTAACAATAAGAAAAAGTGATGCACTCCTCTAATTTCAAGCATAATTCTCACAAGCTACTATACTCTCGCATCCAATTATATCAACCCAATGTTTTCCACACCATCCTATTCTGAGATGCTATAACCAACACTTCATTATGACCTATCTTTTTTAGCTCATCTTAACCAACTTTTAGTTAGCTCATCGAAAACATTTGAGTACCTTCTATTTCTAAATCTGACTCAGCTATAAAATTGTGGGGAAGTGATCAGTGCCACTTTTGTATTTCCAGGCCCAGACCACAGTTTTGTGGTCATGCGTACAGGTCAATTTCTAAATGTTTGAATTTAATCAGCATTCAATTGCGCAAGCTGTACAGAAAGTGAATTGCAGACTTTCATTGACTCCCCTGCCTGTAGGATATAAGGACCATTACCATTGCTACTCACAGAGAGTCAATTCAGACCATTCTGCCAAGACTCTCTGGCATGGCCTGGGGACCTTGAGGTCTGGATTGGGTCATTGGGTCTCTGCTGTACTCCCCAGTATCAGCGCACACCAATGACACACATCTTGTTCCTTGCATACATTGAATATATTCCCCTTCTTTCTCTACCTCCCTGGATTGTTGTAAAACTCTAATGAAGTAATGAAGTAATAAAGTAATAAATAGCATATAGAGCTTTATAGAATTGAGGATGTCTTTTTATATAAATGGGGGAGGGGAGCCTTGAAAATTTAAGTCCGCTGTTAATAATAACAATAGTGAGTAAATGTTTTATTCAGTTTTTCTTTTATTTCTGGGTGGTCAGCTCTTCTGAAATACTGGCACATCCCAGACATTGATGAGTTCCCCATTAGTCCTTTAAGCTCAAAAGATTTCAATTTCCTGACCATGACCCAGCCATCTAAATAGCATCTCTTTTCATCATTTGGATTGACTTGCATTCATTGTACCCCACTCCAACTATAGATCATCTCCAAGTTTCTTATTCTGCTTAATGGCTACATCACTATTCTTTCGAGTTGGCAGAGAGCTCAAGTTACCCGTGTATAGCAAATTGCTTATGAAGTAATATTGGTCCTGATGCCTGATCTTAAACTCAAAGTCAGTGCTACTTAGTTTTATCCTTTATGGATTCAGTCCACAAGGAGAATTACAATAGACCAAGCAAGTTTCCCTGAAACAGTCACTGCCTTAGGAGCATAGCCTTTAATTTGAAGGTACTTTCCCCAGTTGAAAGCTGTAATAATGCTTCATTCCATTCGGCAACAAAACAAAGAACTGGAGGATTTATAAGCTGACAGATCCTCTAATAATTGTGAGTGAGAGATCAAGTTTTCATTCTTTTATGGGACTGGGTGACACATTTCATCACGTATTCTGACTTTGGGGCTTTATTAACAGCCAATTTGCACACAAGCAATTGGCATGATGACCCAAATCAATCATAACCATGATGGAAAATGCTCCACAGGACAATGACAAAATCCACTGGCATCAAGGTTGTACAGACATGGCAAGCTGTGCAGGTAACCTACCTGAACATGCCACCTCCTAATTTCTGAAGGTTGATTCAGCTGATCTGACAAACTAGAGGCTGTGACCTTCTTCACTGCTCTACAAACAACCCTCAATGGTCAATGAAGGAATGGCATTCCCAAACAGAGACTGAGAGGAACAAAAACCAGGGGTGTTTCTGGATTGTTTAAAAGTATTCATGGAAAGACCATAGTGGTAAAACAGTTTCCTAAGGAATGTGTTTTGTGCTCATTAGAACATGTGTGGTTTATAGACATGGACACTTTGTGGTCTCTAGACATGGACTTCAATCCTTGTGTTGACATGTAGAGATACATCCACTTGAGTAATCCTCCTGGTCTCATGGGCCACCCTTTACTTACAAACAGTCCACAGATGGAAGGTGAAAACTAATGGTCCACACTTCTAAGTTATGAGAAAACTATGAACCCTAAGAATTTGATCTATTTTACTGTCCCCTCTCTTGGACCAGAGTGATACTGCAAGCCTAGATGAGTACATCTGCTTTAAAAATGCCAATTTTGGGGCTGGCCTGGTGGTGTAGCAGTTAAGTTCATGCGCTCCGCTTCAGTGGCCTGGGGTTCACAGATTCAGGATCCTGGGAGTGGACATACGCATCGCTCATCAAGCCGTGCTGTGGCGGTGTCCCATATTAAGTAGAGGAAGATGGGCACGGATGTTAGCCCAGGGCCAATCTGCCTCAGCAAAAAGAGGATTGGCGGCAGATGTTAGCTCAGGGCTGGTCTTCTTCACAGAAAAAAAAAATGCCAATTTTGCTTTAAGTGGGCAATCCTAGGGTCTAGACTGGAGGTGGGGGGAGGGGAGAGCAGAACATATTAGCAAGCCCATTTAGTTGCATATCTAGGTAATGGTTAAAGTTAAGCATTTTGTTTCCATCTGACTGGCTCCTGTGTTGATATTTCATTTGGCTCTGAATTCAAGCAAAGAAGAGAGGGGTGTTATTTATGAGGTCCCTCAAATTCCAATATCTTCATTAGGTAGCCATAGGACTTAAGGTGATATTAGCTGATATAATAAACTAACCCTGACATTTCACTGTCTTGGAACAGTAAACTCATGTAACAGTTCAATTTAGCATTCCTGGTTGAATGGAGATCCTCCAAGGAGTGAATCAAGGGCCTGGCTCCTTTCATGCTCAGGTTCTGCTATCTTCAACATGTGGCTTCCAAAGCTACCATAAAAGTCAATGTCATTCTAGCAAGCCAGAGGAGAAGGGAGTTTGGAAGATGCACATAACAGGATTTTATGGGCCGGCCTGGAAGTGGTGCATACCACTTCTCCTTACATTCCTCCGGCTAGAACACAGTTATATGGCCACAAAAGGGAGGCTGGGTAATGTATTTGAGCTGTAGGCTCAGGAAGAAGAGGAAATGGGTTTGGTGAGCATCTAGCAGTCTCTGCTACAGTGGCAGTCTAGAAAAAACAAAAAGCCAATTGATTAGGTTTCAGATCATGATCCGCACAGTTATATTAGGATAGAGATGCCTCAAAAATGAAGGGTGTGAGAATTCCCCAAATAATCTCCTCTATACAGCAAACACTATTATTAAACAACCCATCAAATGGTATAAAGATTTGTTAAAGGCAAACCTTGGGACTCGCTTTGTTTACTGCCGTCATACACTTTGAGCCCGCAAATTACTTCTGCGCCATGCCACCAGTAGGCAGTATGCACAAGATCCTGGCACCCCTCCTTTCTTCCTGGACTCTTGAGTGCTTTCTCACCTTGCATTTCACTTCCCATCCCAACCTCGATTGCCCAGCTCTTGACCTCTTGTTTCATCCCTGTCCATGGTACGGACACCTCTGTTACCTCTCAGTCTCCCCTCGCCCCTGACCCTGATATTGTCCTCTCTGTCCATTATCTTACCCTGATGATTGGCACTCACTCCTCTGGCCACTGAAGCTGACAACTCAGTCAATTTCTGGTCTGAATCACAGGACCTAGCCTCAGCACCAGCCCTCAGACCTAGAGACGTTTTCCCATTCTCTTGTAACAAGGAATAGGACACGCATGCTTTAGGAAAATATATTATACCTGACCTACAAAATTCCCCACACAGCCAGATTTTTTATTTTAGTTAACAAAAAGCATTCTACGTGCATTATCTGATTTTAATCTGATCTAAATCATCCAAAGATATTGGTACCATTGTCATCCCCATTTTAAAGATGAGGGAAATGAGACTTAGTGAAGCACTGTATCTTAGGAACATCACACTGAAAGGCTTCTATTTGAACCCAGTTATTCCTGACTTCTAAGTTTAAGCTCTGGAAAAAAGAAGCATGTATAATTAGCAGTGATCAAGGTTTAGATGAGACAGGAGTACACTAGGTTAATAGTAGGTTTCTGGATGTTGATCTGGTCCCAGACTATAGTTCTCTCCCCAAAAAGACAACTATTAAAGAGCAGTATTATAGGCAGTGCATTCAGGTGGAATCCCAGACCTCATCACTTTTGAGGAACCACAATCACAGTTCCAGATGTTTCTGATTGGCTTCATGTCCTTGATCCTTTAGGGGATATGGTTGTTACCTCCTTGGGCAAATTATAACATACTTGCTGTTTATTAGTCGTGACCTGATTTTTCTGACAATCTGAGGAAATCTCAGCCCCAAATGTCTGCCAATGATTTGTGGATGGCAGGTAAGCATATTAGGAGGCTATATTTAACGCAATTTGAAATTTCATTGTCTTTCAGTAAAAGACAGCTGTTTCCAGATGTCATGAATCAACCTTTATGTCTGACTGACGTGGTGTTCGCAGGAAACGTCTTGCAATGCTGTCGTGTGTTACTGGGAGCTTCTTGGACAAGATTATTTGCAAGTCAGAACCTGCTGCTTTCTAGTGAATTGTTATTTGGATTGCTTCAGTAACCTCCTGTTCAAATACGACAATAGGTTGACAACTCCATGGTTCATCTGTCCCATTTGGTTTTCTCACAACCACAACGCTACAGCCATTTGGTACTAGGAACTTTACAGACATTTGCCAACAATTCAATCACACATTATATTTGACAAACACACTCAGTAAGAGCTAATTGGTGCTATTGTCAAGCCCAAGAACATTTTATTTGGTTTTCCTGGAATTACTTAATTTTTCAAATCCTGAATTTCCTTCTATTTCTGTAATGTTTTGAGTACTGAGTTAATTTTTGTGTGCCTTTGTCAATTATTCCCATCAACTTATCTTCATTTAAGTCATTCAATGTAAGATACTAATTAGCTGAGCAATTTTATTGTTTAGTCTGTCAGATCCATGGTTATTTTTATACCACATAAGTCTTCCCAGGCTTTTGGTGACTCTGCCAAATTTCCGTCCCTTTGTTTTACTACATGTCACCCCGTTCACCCCTTTACTGCTATGATATGGATTAATTTAAGTCATTTTTCCTACTGCTGTAACAATCCAATAGTAAATGCTTTATGCATATTATTTTAGACCAGACATGTCATTTGGCTATTTAGGTAATGCATAATAGCCTAATTATTGTAGGGTAGGAAATTTGGGAAGTGTGATGCCTTTTATTAGGTCAGAGTACAAAAGAAATTCAAAGCCACAATGAATGTAATTCTTGCTAACAATTGTTGAGTGCCATGGTTTTCAAAAACTAGCAGAATTCAGTTCAATATTTATACCTTTACTTCCTTTTTCCCAAGCAGTACAATGCTCTCTACTCTTATTCAAATTTCCATTCATTGGTCCCAGACCTGAGATCTCACATCTGATGGTGTATCCATTTCTGATTCAATAACTAGGCTTCTCCTTACCATGACTAGTTTCAGATTTACCAATTTTACTTACTTAGCCTGGCTGTCAGTTCAAGATATTTGGTAATAATATGTGGCTACCTTGCAGGTCTGCACATCGTTGCCTCTATTCCCAATAGAGAGGTCTCCAATAACTGTGCACTTACTAGGTCTTCGTTTACCGTCCTCTCAGCAATCCGGCTCGAGTGGATGACTGACTCTGTCAGCCAGAACACTTCAGACAGTCACAGCTCGCCGAGCTTGGGTGCACCTTAAATCTCTGGTTCCAGACCATCAGGCCCAGCCGGCTACTCACAACTATTTCCAGTGTATGAGGCCATTCCTGAGTGAAAAGAACATCAGTCTCCCCATGGACTCACCTCTAATTCTCCTTTCCCTGACAGAGTGACTACTCTGGCCCCATGATGAGCTACTAAAACCTTTATGGGGTATCAGAGCCCCATGAAGCGATTGTGGCACAGCTTGCCTCTCATGCACAAGGACACTGAGCTGGGTTTTGAGAGGCTTGTAATTAGTATAATTACTTTATTTTGATTGCTGAGGTTAACAACATGGGCAATGCCCAAGTATATTATCATCATCAATTGATGAGTTGGAGTTTTAAAAATCTGATTATATGACATGTGTTCAGCCATATCACACTCTGCATTGCTGCTGGGGAATAACTAATGCCTTGTTCTTTAAGATGCTTACATAATTTTGCCCATGATACTGTGCCAGGTGTGAGTAAACCTAAAGAAATGAGCACCCCGTATACTTTACTATGTGGGTGTGTTTGTGCTTGCATGAGTGCCATTTTAAAACGGCATCCAAGAGAGCAGGAAGCTCATCTTTCAGTTGATCAGGAGTATGCCAGCAGAGTTCAAAATATCTTTGAGTGACAGACAGCTCTTCCCTCTGCTAATCTCCAGCGGGAACTGATAAACAAATGGTTCTCAACTGGGGTTATATGGCAATGTAAAATTTGGCAAAATTTTGATAAACATTTTGGTTGTCACAATTGGGGGCAGGGGGAGTATGCAACTGGCATCAAGTGGATAGACGCCAGGGATGCTGCTAAACTTCCTACAACACACACCATGGCCCCCCATAATGAAGAGTTATTCAGCTCAAAATGGCAATAGTAGCAAGGATGAGAAACCGTGGGTTAAACCAAAGAAGAAGACTTAAAAAGGGTTGAGAGAAGTGTATGGGATTTTACAAAAATAATAAGCTCAAACAGTTCACCCATTCAAAATTACTCAACAAGGACTACAAAAATTTTGAAACAGTAAGCTTCATCTGTCAGTGTCCTAAAAATTGGAAGACCTCAGCTTGCCATTTCAAAGTTAAACCTTTTAGGCATGTTGAAAACTCCCTGAAATTAGGACTTGAGATTCAAATGAACAATCTGCCTTTATTCCAGTACCAAAGGCTCTTTCCCTTATAAGGAAAGATAGGTGGATGAATCCCCCACCCCTCGCCCCAGTCATCCCACACTCATACCAGGGTTCCCTCATGAAATAATGTTGTGCGGGAGAGAGCCAACAGGCAGAATTTATTTAAAGATGATCATTACCCAAGGTTATAAAACACAGTCCCTACTCTGGGTGATCAAAAATGAAGTGCTAGCCTTGTACTGCAAATAGACATATGGTTTAATTTATGTTAAAATAGGTTATTGTGGCCTAAATTTTGACTCTTCCCAAAATTATTCCCTTGCTTGTGCAGTGTGACTCAAATAAATGAAATACAAATTAAGCTAAATTCTTGAGTGTTTAAAATGTAAATACTACTTGCAGGAGTGGACTTTCAATCATTCAGATCTTAGCAAAAGGCATTATAAAAGTTTGCTGAATTTCTTACATCTATTCCCAATGATGGTAGGGAAAGTAAAGAAATGGACAGGTCTCATAAATATCTGATCTTCAACAACTAAGGCATTTGCCCATGGAGGCGTAGGAACCCCAGAATCCTGATTTCAGCCATCCATACCACCCCAGGAGTGGGTGCACAGAGGACAATGGTGAGAACATTTGTCTTTTACTAATAGCTGAGGCTTTGGCCCCAAACCCCAGGTGAACTCTGCTGCCTGCCAGAACTCCTCTTGGCCAGCCTCAGAAGGCTGAAGTAGCTTTCTTTCCCCTGAGTCTTACACTAGTTTCCACTTAACAATTTAAAGGGAGTGAGAAGGGGGACTTCTCTTCCACAGTGAAAGGGGGCACCTCTTACCTCTGGCCTCCTAAAGGGCAGAGCATCTAAAGAAAGAAGTAGGCAATACAGGGAGAAAGAAACAGACAGATGGACATTACCAGGCCTTCCTCCAAGCACAGCAAGTCTCCACATAGCCCTGCCTTACCTCTCTAGGCCCTCAGAAGGAGTTGCACCCAGAAAGACTAACAGGGTGGTTGCCACGAAACGAAATGGGCTTATTTACTCTGTCCTGGATAAGGCTCTACCTCTTAGAAAATGAGACCCAGTGAAGGCTCTCAAGTCTGACCAATCCACGCACAGCCAAACTCCTCCTCCTTGCAGGTGGGATCCAAGTGGGGTTGGGGGACTGTGACCTCCCACAGGCACAATCAACTGAAATGATTAACAGTGGCTTCAATGGAACTGTGGAGGAATGAGGAATCAAGTGATTCTGGGTTTGTGGGCTTTAAGAGCAAACAAGCCAGATGGAGAAGTAGCATAACCAGGAGGCAACATGAAAGCTCAAGGCATCAGGAAAATGGGATCAGGAGGTCAGAAAGGAGTACAGAAAGTGGCTGTAAGAGAGCCAAAGGCAAAGAAGCCTTTGCAAAATCTTGCTTAGACCAGCCTCATGTCTGAAGGTCTTTTCCTTTCGATAGCTCTGTCACCAAGGTAGAGCGGCTCTCCAAGGATGACCCTTCACCCAACCAGATTTCTTGCAGAGATGTCTACCCACAGCCCGAACTTCTTAACCAGCACCAGTGGTTCAAGTTGCTACTTAGGCAAATTTAAATTGTGGCATTGTATATCATAGCTCCAATCTAAGTTGCCTTATGGAAGATTCTGGGCTGTAAATCAGAGATTTCTGAAACATTAAGATAACCCAAAGACAACCACCATTGTGGATTCATGGCCAAAGCTTCAGCTAGTAAAACTGGCTGCAGCAAAAAGTAGGTAGTTTGAATGGCTTGATAGTTTCTGGAAACATTCAGAACCATTATTTGAGATAAACTGTACAATCACGTAGATTCTACTTCAACATGCTGTGCAGGTTAATGGTGGAAAGGGCATCCACACTTGCTTAATATTTCCCACAGTGCCATGCTAACTTGGGTGGTGGAAGAGGACCCCAGTGCAGCAAGCTCAGCGTTCTTATCTACCAAAACTTTATTCCCGTCTACTCGTGTTCAGTCTCAACGTTGTGAACAAGCCCGTTGTTGGAGTGATTTGAGATTCATGAGTCCTCTGCTAAAGAGGAAAGGGACTATGAAATGGCCCCAGAGCATTTGATGGGAATGTGGAAAAAGAGGGGAGGGGCTGAGAAGACCCACCAAGAATATATACAGCAAAATTTCCCTCCCATTTTTATTGTTGATGATTTTTGCCTTGCACTAGCTTAAAATTGGGCAAATGTACCTTCTCAGTACGTCCTTAGGAGAAGATAGTTACAGAAGGGAAGTCAGCCAAGATTAAACCAACATATGCAGAATTATTGCATTCAGGCTGAAAAGAGTTCATTTTAAATGCTTTAGGTAAAAGAGTTTGCTAAGGACAGAAGCTGGGGAAGAAGTTTCCAAAGTAAATTTGCCCTTGGAATGAGGACACAAATGCAAGGCTGCCTGCTACTCATCAGGGAAGTAACATCAGCTCTCATCATCATCCCTTCAAATCGGGGTCAGCCCTGGGGATGTATCCACAGCTCTCAAGATAACACATTTGCGGCACCAACTGAATGGGGCAGCTGGCTGGCAAGCCATGAAAGTAACTGCCCACTCAGCAGAGCTTGTCTCCAGACTTCAGAACCTACCTTACCTTTCTGGCCCGCCTCACCACCACTATGTTTTGTCTCATCCTAGTTCCTCTTCCTCCTCCTCTTTTCTCCTTTGCGTGTCCTAGGCCCTTCCATGGGGGGCTGATCTGACAATAGCGGCCAAGCTCTAGCTTCTTAATTTGTTTCACTTGGAGTTTTCCAATTTAAAGGTTTCAGGAGTTTCATCTCACATTATAATTCTGATTAAGCGGCTCCTGCTTTGCCTCCCTCCCAGGCTTGTTATAAGAACAGAGGAGTGTTGGGTTCTTCGTGTCTATAATGGGCCCAGAACTCCCCAGAGGGAGGTTTCATATTTAAGACAACAAAAATAACTCTCATTACAATTAATAAAAGAAAAATGAAGCTCCCCATGTAGAATCTCAATAAGCCTACAGTATATTAAACATTCAGGAAAGAGATTTGCTGAAGACTCAGCCTGTTATGACCTAGGAGGGGCACCATAGTTAATGGGGCTGGTAAGCAGATGACACTAGGTGATGATCAGGGCTGCCAGTTGCCACAGCAACTTGAAATATCTTCAGCAGCATTCTCTCTCCTATGTTAAAGAACCACATTCTCAAAGCAGAGAGGTGACAGAGGTCTCATCAGCTTCCCTCTGACAACCATCCTCTAACTCACTGATCCTCCTCTCTACCAGGTGTAAGTCTTAGGGAGGCACTTCTAATACATTCATTATCTTATTTAACCTTAAGCTTGCTCCAATATGGGGCATTTTATCCATATAATAATGTAAATTTTAAACGAGGTGGACCATGGTTTGAATCCAGCCTCTCTCTACTGTGCTATTTCCATGATTCTGGACAAGCTGCTTAACTACTTTGAACCTCAGCATCCACTCTTGGAAATGAGGATGGTGTGTTAGTCAATTTTGCTGCATGACAAATAATCTCAAAAATCTCAGTGTCTTAAAAAATACGGATTCTCCTGCTCACAGGTCTGCCAGTAGTTGCAGGTCTACTGGGATGGGCTGGGGTCAGCAGGGCTTGGCTCTAGGCTGTGGGTTGGGTTCACATGTTTCCTTATCCTCCTTGGACCTGTGTCAACCCAGGGAATGTCCTTCTCATGGTGAGCCACAAGAGCACAAAGGGGCAAGCCAAAGTGTGCGAGCAAACTAAAGGCCCTGGTCGAGTCATGTCTGCTGAGATCTCACCGGCCAAAGCAGTCACATAACCTAATCTAAAGTCAAATAGGAGGGAAGTGCACTCGATCACCCCTCCTCCTATGAAGTCTTTGTAAAGCCCCAGAGGGAGCAAAGAATTGAAATCCAAACTCCCATAATTGAAAGAACTATTACATAAAGGTGGTGTAAAGATTAAATGAGATCAAAATATGTAAAGCCCAGAACAGAGTAGGTGCTGAATAAGTGATAGCTATTATTATGGGTTAACAAATAGTTTTTCTGATATCTACGCCTATCCACACAAAAGCTCCAAAATGAGACAGTTAGATGTTACTTTATTACCCTTTAATGAATTTTATTAACTGTAATTACTAAAGCATAGCCCCAGGCTTGTGCTCCCTGTCTCTATGCAACTCTGCTGATGCAAATAAGCCAAGGCAAGCTACCAAGAGGCTTACACAAACTCAAAAGCTGGAAATGCCTGTCCTTGGAAGCCCAGGATCCCTGTTCTGAGCAGCTTCCTCCAATGGCTCTGACCTTATTTAACACAGTAAAGAAGGTCTCCAAACACTCAGTCCTATGTCCCTGCCTTAATTAGAAACCATTAGTACCGGGAAAAGGATGCCCTCTTCTCTCTCTATCCACGTAGGGCTAATGAGAGAGCAGGTATGGTGGTATGGTGGCTGATTTCTAGTCTCTTCTCATACGAATGTCTCTCTTTTTCTCCACTTCCCCTAGGGAAGGGCCTTCCATGTGGGGGTAGGGGACTATATTTTAATCTCTCATGATGATCTTAGGGCCCCTTCTCCTGGATCCACAGCCCCTCCCTCCTGCCCCACTTCACATACACATTCCTCTACCTCCCACCCACAGCGAATTTACAACCAAATTACCTAAAATGTAGGGGCCATTCAAGCTAGCAGGGACCTGAGAGGCTTTAGAACATCGCACAGCACTCTAGGAGAGCTGAGTCTTTGGACCTGAAATGACATTCCTGGGTTGAAATGTCCACTCCATCACCTCTTAGGTGGACCCAGGGCACGATATTTGGACTTTTTAGAACTCCTTTTTAGCAATTATAAAATGGGATTAAAAACACCTGCCTTGAAATATCGCCAATGGGATCAGATGAGATCATTTACTACTGAGAAAATATTTATCGAGTGCTTGTGTGTGCCAGGTCCAAAGGATGAAAGACATGGCCACTTCCCTCCAAAGTTTAGAGTCTAGTCCCAGGGACACTGTGGGAGCTCAGTAAACGATCACTATTATCATCATTTACATTTATCTGGCGGCAATGTATGAGATATTTAATCTCATGGTACTAGAGCCCGTTAAGGCATGGTACTAGAACCCTTATACAGGAATGAACAGCAGTCTTAGAGCTGTAGCAGTTGTTGGAGGCTGCCTACTATGCCAGCATCATGTGGAGTAATGGCTGGGCACCTGGGGTAATGAATGACCAGGGAGGACGCAGCAGCATGGCCACACGGAAAACTCAAGGCAGCAGCTGGTTACCACCCAGTACAGAAATGTTTCAACATTTTAACAACTTGTTAAACATTGGTAACATTCTCATTACCAGTGATATTATTATATTTTAAATGACAAATACGCATTTATCATTAAGGTCCTATCATACACTTTTGATATCTCTTTTTTCTACCTACATGTTACAATAAAGGAATAATGCTCTCTTATGTATGTTGCTTTTACTGACCAGTGATGTTGGGTGAAGCTGATATTCCAGCTCCAGCTTTGAAATGTACACGTGATATGGCCAAGGAGGAGCCACGCTGCCGCAAGTACCAAAGATCCCTCCCCCCCATGAGCTCAAAGCAGAATCAAATGACTCCGAAGTCAAGGTTGAAGGAAGCACCACTGTCTCAGGTGTCAGGGGTTCCCAGCCAGTGTTTGGATGCTCCACCCTCCCGGGGGCCTCCTGTCCCATGAGGACTCACTTCCTCAGGGATGCCTGAAGTTTCTCTGAAGTCCCCAAGTCAATAAGTGACAAAGAGTGGGCAAGGGGGGCCAGTTGCAGGTGAGAGGGAACAAGTACAAGAGCTCTATTAAAGAAGAGAGAAAGGAATCTCCATGATGTCTATTCCAATCACAGTAAAACAAGGACCTGAGATAGTGCCAGCCTTCTGCCAGTATCATGTGTTCACTTGGCATCCTTCACCCCTCCCCCAAAACACTGATGATTGACGTAAATGAAATAACATATTTTAGCAAATGAAAGATATTCCAGTCAATGAAAGAGTGAAGAATTGGAAAATTCCCATGCATAATGAGGAAGATTCTTGTAAGAATCACAGCAAGTAATGGCACATTCTTATCTAATTCGGGCTTAAGGTCATGGCAGTTCAGAGCTTATAGAAATCATCTGGTCCATTTAATCTGGAAAACTGAAGGCCAGAGAGATAAAATGCCCTGTACTAACGGAGGACTCTTGATCCTCAATGCAGGGGCTGGTTACATCATGCTAACATTTCTTCCTCCTAACTGCAGAAAACAAGCACACTCACAAAAGGAAGACACTGCAGAGTAATCAACGCATCATGAGACAGGCATTCTTGGAAAAGATTTGTGATAAAATATTCTCCAAAGAATATACAAACACAGACATTTAAGATTATTATTCTAGTTGCCAAGACAACAAAAGAACAAAATCGGAGAAAAAAATAACCAAGAAATCTTCCCTCAAGTTCTACACCCAAACCACATTGAGACTAAGGGTGAGGTACCTCTCACCTGGGGATTGTTGGCCCAAAGAAAGTACCCAGGACCAAGACACATGCCTCTGATCACAGAAACCTGGGCTGCCCACAACCACAGAAGTGCTACAGAGCAAAAGTATTCAACACCAGTGTCTGCAGGCCAGAGTGATCTGAGGACTAATTCCATTCACATGCGCCTAGGAGATTTGTTTAGGGGAAGCAAGCCAAAGGCCAACTGCAGAGTTCATTTCAATAGCACTGAGGTTTGTGTGCATGTCTAATCGTGGGATCAACAAATTACATGCCTGGTGCACAGACCATATGACCTTTGTGGGATTGTGGAACAACTGAGTACATTTGGGAGAAATGCTAGGAATGGAAAATTCACCAAGCAGAAGGCCAAGTTGTGAAGCTGTTGGACGGGGCAGATGAGCAGCAGTGATGAGCAACGTGCTTTTGAGCATCTCCTAAGCCTGGGGCACTAAACTAGGCACTGGAGGAGAATTAATTCCCCCCCAATGTCACTATAGAGGGAACTGCATTAACTCCTTTAATGAACGGGCAGCCGTCAAAGGAAGCTCTAAATGCTCATCATCAAAGGCAGACCAGAGATTGTAGAGGGAAAGTGGGTAGGGAAAGAATCTACTTCCACCCCTGTCTGCCTGGCTCTGCCCCCTCCAGGCTCTCAGAACTCACGGAATCAAAAGACCTTGAGGCCCTTGAACATTTAAAGGCCCTAGAAATAGACTAATACAAATTAGTTAAACAGGCAAAGCATTAACAGGGTCACTGACGGTGAGTTAGGAAAGGAAAAGCTAACAGTTACACACCATCCTGCTCTCTATTTTGCCTGGCCCTGGTTTCCACACCTCTCCCCACTACATCAACTCCACACAGGAGCGTGCGAGCGCGCGCGCACACACACACACATACACACACACACACAGCAATTACTAATTTGTGGTAGTAAAAAGGCTTGGGCAAGATTAACGCCTAGAACTTTGGTAATAGGCTACCTTGAGAGATAGTGGAAATGTCAAGAAATGAGGAGATTGTACTGTCTGAGAAGTCTCTGACCTGAATTATAGAAATGTTAAGAAATCCTTTCTTCAAGAGAATCTTCTGGAACTTATAACAGATCCCAACATACAAATGGTATTAGCAATACAGAAATCTTTCCTGCTTATGTAAAGCTTCCCAAGGATACACTCTGTGCTCAAGACTAATTTCAGATAATCTAAGAAACCAGGTTTTACGTGCTCACTAGACTCTTTTCCTCTATGGCACAGGCTGTATTTCTGTCATCTTTGACATCAGTACCCAGCATGTAAGAAGTCTTCCTAGATGCCTATTGTTGGAATGGCCTGCCTAATCCACATGCCCATGCTACAAAGAGGTATTCAATTCTCCAATGCACATAATGGAGGAAATTCAGAAAGTGTGGAGAACTGTTTGGCTCATCATGGCTCTTTCAGGCCCCAATATGATTTTATGATATGAAATTATATCACAGGAGTGGCCAGCCATTCTGGGTCCAAGTCAGTAGGACGTGGTCCTAGGATCCCAGAGCAGAAGTTAAGTGCCAAAGTATGTCCAAGGGAGAGTGCTCGGGGTCAAACTGCTAAGGAAAATCATGTCCAAGCAGTTTATAGAGAAAGAAAGGCCTGAGGTGGGCATTTAGAGCTGGAGCTTGGAGTCAAGGGATTATAAAGCCACAGAAGACAAGAGCAAGGAACAGAGAGAGGGGCTGAGTGGCAGTTGATGTTGGAGATGATAGGCAGATTGAAAGGAAATGTTCGTGTTTCCTTTGGTGTACAGTAGTGTGGCCTGGCTCTATATAAGGGACCAGATTGAACCTTGGTTTCCATGGAAGGCCACCTTCAGGGCCCTGCCCAGTTTGTTCCTTGGGTCTAGATTTTTCCTCCCTGCCCCAACTCTAAAGTTTTTTCTAGAACTAAGCCTGCACCTAGTGGTTGATCTTTACTTAAAATTGCACCAAGTGTTAGCTAAGCCTTGGGCTAGGGGTTGGTGATACACAGATGAAGAAGATGTCATTTTCAACTTTGGAAAAATTTGCTGAGAGTGGGAGAAGCAACTGAGCTTTAAAAAAAAATGATGATAAAATATTAGTTCTATAATAGAGGTTTATATAAGGTTACCATAGGAACTCAGAAGAGGAGCAATTAACCCAAGTGCCCTTAAGGTTGTGGGAGGGAACAGCGGGTAATGAAGGTGGAAGGAAAGTTAGGCCTGATCTTCCATGGGATGGCACAGGTTGTGAAAGGAGAAGCAAAAGGAATTAAGGGTTAGATCAAAAAACAGTCCACACCATGATCTGAAGTTCCTCCCTAGAACATGTGCCCTCGGCTTTGTATGCCCACTGCTTGGCACAGGGCCCCTACCTAGAGGGGGCTCGGGAAATGTTTGTGAATCAAATAATGAACACTGCTTTGCCTTTGGAACAGAATGTAGACCTGCAAGACCAATGGACATTGCTTCCTAAAATATTATCACAGCCTTTAATTTCTCATTATGACTGAGCAGTTTAATTAATAATTGCTATGGGAAGAAGAGAGCAAAGTGATAATTAATAGCTACTGGCCAGAGCTATTGCTGAATTAAGAGTCCAATTATGAAAGAGACAAAGCACACCACAAAGAAGCACGAAGTCTAGGAGCAAGGAAAGGCCACAGGTATCAGGGACTCTGAGGGATCTTCTTAATATGAGCAGCTGTTGGGAGAGGTGTGCTCCAAATAGGAAGAATAGAGAAATGATAAACATGAGCATTTGTCAGGAAATAAGTCTTTCAATATGGTCTTCACTTCCTAGAAGGGCAAACATTACCACTGGGCTCCTTTTCTTCCCAACCAACAGCACAGAGTAAAATAAAAACAGAAGAAGAAGAGCAAAGATTAGAGCCATCTTCTCCAGGAGGCCAAATTCCCAGGATGCCTCCAGCAGTCCCAGGGCCCCCCAGCACTTCTGAAGTCAATAATCCCCCATAACTTGATGGCTCTTTGATTCCTCCTTCAAAAAGCAGCATGATCTTTTCAGAAAGATGATGACTACAGGACTGTTTGTACACAAAGAACCTCAAAAAGCACTTGTTGTTTAAATAGTTGGGTGACTGACCATTCCATTGATCCCTGGTTATCCTGTATATTTGCCCTCATTGTCCCCATAAGGGATCTTCCTGTGCTGTCTTTTCCATGCACACCTACCCTCCCGTATCAGCTGACTTCTCTCCACAGGTAGAGAAGGTAGGTCTACCTCACAAGGTAGGTCTTCAATTTTCAATCTTTGAAAATTCATTACATCCAAACCATTAATATAGCTAATGTTTATACTTTCTTTTACGAAGAGCCTTCTATGAATATAGGATCTTTGGTGTTAGGTACTTAAAACTTTCCAAACTTGAATCATTTAGGCTGCGGATTAAATAAAATCTAAATTACAAAGCTTCAGCCATTTTAAAGGAAAATGTGTAATTTATAAAACTGTATGCTAAAGAAGAAATTAAGAAAAGCAAGCACACAATTCCTATAAACAATGCAAATAATAATGATAATCTGAAAAAACAGAACAGAAGAAAGGAGATTTTTTAAAATACCGATGATTTCTATGACTTGGGAACTGCTTTCCTCAAGCACTGATTGGGATAATTCTGTGCTTTTAAAGTAGCTCCTTTAAGAAAATCCGTCTTTCTCTACCCACTAGGTCATGCTGTTATCCTGAGAGGTACATGATGTAAAGGCAACATTCTGTGGTTGAGCCAAGGAAACTCAATGATTTGATACAAATGCCCTGGGCTTCCTCCTACCTTTCCCCTTCAGAGCTTCGTGAACTTGTAGGCTGGAGGGTTGAAGTTAACCTAACAAACTACTCTTTACATTTACAGACTGAACTTCAACTAGTACTCAAGTGTGAGCCTATCTCCTTTTCTTTGTAGGTTAAGATCTCAGAGTCTACACAAATTGGTGTCAATTTCTCCTTCAGTTTATATAGCAGAAAAAGAGGGAAGAGGGTTCAAATCAGAAAACTAAGTCCCAGCTCTGCCCTCCCTAGCTCTTCTCTTGCCCTCTCTGGGTGTCTCTTTCTCATCTGTAAATTATGGGGGGGTCATGCCTACCATCTCCAGACCACAGGAAGGTGTACCTATCTGGGGGGAGGCAGCGGGCATGATATGCAGTGGAAATGCTGTACCAGGACAGAATGTTTTCCACTTAGTGGAAAAGCACCTTCTTTCAGACAGAGAACTCAATTCATTTGCAGTGTCCATATCTGTCAGGCCGACTCCAAAGCACCTGCTCCTTGTGCCTTTCACAGGTTTCTCCAATCTTCCTGCCTCCGTTACACACCTGAGTTACTGGAAATGTCTCAGGCACATCACAAAAATACTTTCTTCCCCTACAGAAAGCATTTTGCAAATTCAATGTCCAGTTCATCTCCCAGGGCATAGGTTTTCAGAATCCGTGTATTCACACGTCAGTGGGTGTCAGAGAACAGCACACTGAACTTGAATGCATATTCCTTAATTCAGCAAACTGGTTCTCCCCAACTTCATATTCCAGGCTGCAGGGCAATGTTTACATCATCCGGTCCTTTTCTTTTAAGAGGCCAGGAACTACCAAAGGCTTACTCGGCTAAGTATTTTCCAGAGTGTGGAGGCTTGCTCAGTCTTCTGGCTAGTTTTCTTTTGACAGGCAGAAGTTTCCTTTTCCAGATGTTCTGTGGGAACTTGGGATTTTTCTTTTGCCCCTCTGAAGCAAAAACCAAAACACTAACAGACTGAAACTCTAAATGGATTCACTCCCAACACTACTCGGCTCAACTTCCTCTTTGCATTGCTATATTGGTCCTTGCCCCTATTCTCCTTTCCTACTTTTACTGGATTTCTGCCTTCCCACCCATAAAAGAACAGGTAGGAAAGAGCAAAATAAGGTGGAGACCTAGTACTAAAACCTTACTTTTGCTTTTTTCATTTCTTTTGTCAGAAGAAGAGCACAGAGGTACATTTGGGCAAGTAGAGAGAAAGAGAGCACTGCATCAGTTATTACCTGCACTGAAATAAATGTAAAGTGAGAATGTGTATTTCTTGAACACTAAAGACAGATGAAGATCTAGGGCCTGCGGTGGGGAGAGATGATAGAATGGGGAAAATTGGTAAAAACTGTGCTGACTTCATTCTTACCTGTTTTCATAAATAAATAATTTTAGAGTTTTCAGTTGTATTGAGACATTTTCTCCTTTTGTTCTCCAAGACGCCAAAAAAATTTGCACTCGAGGGTAAGCAAATACTTGACAACCTGGGAATTCTGATCATGCACTAACAGAAGCAGCCTTGCAGCACTGGGCATGACTGAAGGGTTTCAGGACTGCTGCCCCTAGCACTGGGATATGTTTTCCCAAGGGAGTAGAGCTGGCATCGGCTTACATGAGACTCAGACACAAGTGCCCAGTTAGAATTCACTTTGCAGGAATTGGATATTAGAGAATAGGCTCTGCAAAGTCCTGGCTCTGAGGGTATGCAGACCCTGCACACACAAGATCTCTAGAGAAGTTACATCCTTATGTCTGATGAAAACCAAAAAACTAATATTTAAGCACACCCTGCTGGACATTGCTCACTGCAACAGCCATGACTTAAAAGGTTAAAGCATAGAGCTCTGCTGCTTTATAAAAGGCCAGAGGGAACAAACTGACTTACCAAAGTTCAAATGTATTTGGACAGGTCTTTTAGGTTTTGCAGGTCAGACCGTCTCTGACACAATTTTTGTTGCAACTATTCAGTTCTGCTGTTGTAGGGCAAAAGCAGTCATGGATAATATGTAGATAAATGAGCATGGCTATGTTCCAATAACAATTTATTTACAAGAAAAGGCAGAGGGCCGACCTTGGCCCATTTGCCAAGTTTGCCAAGCCCTGCATTAGAGAACACAGGACTTTCTAGAGGAGAAGAGAGTTTCTACTGAAGTAGGAGTTTCTATGAAGGCGTCTTATTTGGTGCTTCACACATTCTTCGCATTCACAGAGCCCCTTTTATCAGTTAGGAATCCCTACAGCTGCAGGTAACAGAAAACCCAACTCAGCTGACTTATGCAAATAGCAACTTCTTATGCTCACATAACAAGGAGTGCAGGGTTAGGTGGTTGCTGCCACTGTTCTGTTTGCCCTCCCTCACTGCTTTCTCGGATGCAGGCTCTTTCCTCCACCATCCTCAATCTGTTGGCTGGTCATCTCACATCCACCAGATGGCTGATGCTCCACCGAGAGCATCACATTCGAACCTGAGGAGGAAGAAATGGAGAAGGACAAAAGGATGGGCCAACCATAATTTTTCCCTTTTTATCAGAGAAGTAAAAATGTTCCCAGGAACACCTCTAACCCAGCTGATAAAAGATTTCTACTTAACATCTCATTGGTTAGAATTATGGCACGTGGGTAGCCACCCCTTGTTGAACAAAAAGAGGGGGAATTTAGTATTTGTTTTTCTAGCCTCTAGAGTAGAAAAAGAAGAGGGGAAAGGTTACTGGGGATGAGAATTGAGACAGCCAAACTACACTCCTCTCTGGGTGTAGGACACGGTGTTGGTGATAAGAAACATGTCCTAAGGCGGTTGTTCAAGCATATGCTAACCACGGAGGGAGCTATAATAGCGATCCCTGGTGAGAAGGTATTGTAGGTTGCCTCTGTTAGGGGAAACCTTGACAACAATTGTACTGGTGCTTTTAATGAGCTTTTTTGGTGTTGGTGTTTTAGTCGTATCAATAAGGACCAGGTATCTACTAATCAATGTTCCTACGGCCAAAATTTGTGACTTTCCCCATCCATAGCCCAAGAAAAGTATAAAAGAGGGATTTTGCTATCTGTAAGTACATAAAGACAGCTACCATAGGAAATCCTTTCAGCCAGGAGAAAAAGCATTTTACCATAGAAAGGCAAGGGCTAGACATAAAATATTATGCTGTATACAGCTGAGATTCTAGGGGGGACTTTGGCGACTGGAAAGCTGTTCTCTCACTATTGGCATAATATCAGGGTGAACTTACTGATTACACATTTGACAAAAGGCAGCCCTGACATTTTAATGGCCACAGTGGTTAGCTTTGGTTTCCAGAATTGCCTTGAAAATGGTATGACACATGGCTTCAAACCACGATTTCATAGTTTAACTCATTTTAATTTCCAGGCGTTGTTTTTCTGTGAACATTCTAATAGTTCAGGTTCAGAGGCAACCTTCAACACAATGGAGTTGTTCTTATTTTGGGGTGGGGGGTTACTCTGTGGGGAAAAAACAGACCAGTTAAATTAAGAGTAAGGTAATTTTTTGGATGACAGGAAAAGAGATATCCAGCCATACAATCATGACACGTGCACATGAAATACCACCGTCTCTGACCTGCGTTCTTATCTTCAATGCAATGAAAATACACTTGTGGTCATGAGATTTTGCAATTTGACTATAAAATGTAGATAATCACAATCATCTAAAACCTGTTTTGAATAGTGCCTTTTACTTTCAAAGCAAGTTCATTACTATCATCTTATTTGATCTTCATGGCAAGTGTTTGAAGTAGGTAGGGCCCACCTGTTTACTCAAGGGAGACTCCTACATAGAGAAGGAAAATGATTTGCCTGAGAGCTCACAGATTTATCCCGTGCCCTTGAGTCCTATGGCAATGGATTCTCTATTATTTACTTGCAAAATACAGAAAATTAGTTCATCTCCTTTCAAAATCATGCTGCATCTCCAAGCTAACTTCTTATCACTTCATGTAGCCTTTTGAAATATTTATTCAGTTCTGAACTTGTAATCTGCCACCTAAGCACCTGTTTTCCTTTCCATTCTGTACATGAATGTGAGTCTGAACTGGTTCTACCAGCTCTGAAATGCCTTGGCTGGGTCGCCATGACAATAATGTGCTGTCACTTATAAAAAGAAACAAGTTGAGTCACCTCCTAGAGTTTTTCACTCTTCAGCTCCCAAACACCTCGGATTAGATGACCTCTCTCCTATTTGCGGGGAAGAGGGAAGGGAGATTAAGTTTCGTGTCTCAGTGCAACACCTCGGGGGAGAAATACAAAAGAGGAGAAATCCCAAGTAGGTAATAATAAGGTGAGGCCAGGTTTCAGGGTCCAAGCCACACCTCAGAGACAAGCTGAGCTGAACCCATCCATTACTCCTTCCTGAAAAACACGAATCGCTCAGGAGGAGCCGCCTCTCCCAACGGCAGCCCTGTTCCTGGTCTCCTGCTCCCACGCCTGCCTTCCTAGCTGGGCGCCTTCTCTGTGTGTCCCATCTCCTTCCTTTTGTTTTCATGTTCGTCCACTGAGCCCAATAAAGTCAACTTTTTGCATATTAAAACTTAATTTGTTTAAGGACAAACAGTTGGAGGCGTGCTTCTCAGAGGCCAGAGTGACAGATCTCATGAGGAGCGCTTTGGCCATGGGGGCTGCCAGTTTGGCAGGTCCCGGAGTCTGAGGAGGGACGCCAAAAGGCATTACCCTGAACAGGAAGGTGGAGCTGTTTCCCAACACCGCGATCTCGCCCCAGATGCCATCGCGACTGCAGCTAATTAAGAGAACAGTTAAAACTGACGCCATCAGTCAAGTCCACAGACCTCAGTCATCTCCCCAGCTCTCGACTGTGGCGCCACTCCCAGAGGGCAGAACCGTATTCAGTCATTCAGAAAATGGCAGGAAGCAGCTATTAAATATCTGAAAACCATAAAAATGCAATCATACTGTGCTTTACTGAGCCGTCCACCAGAGACCAATGCCCAGCAACTTTGGAAACTTAGCAGCCCTCTCGAATTCACACACTCACAAATAAGAAGATTAATCAAAAGCACCTCAAATCAAAATTTAATTATAAGGTGGGGATGAGAGAGGCTGTGCTGGCCATTCTCCTGCTTTTTTTGGTTTATGACTGATCAATACCCCTCGTATCAGCCAAATGCGTGACAAAGTCCATGGGGTGTCTTTAGAAAGGAAGTAACAGATTAAATATTGAGCTAAACAATTTAATCTTCTCCTGGAAGAATTTTCAGATATTTGTAAAGGTAAATCCTATTAGAGGGGAACAGTCTCCATGTGCTAGATTATAGAGCCTCATTGGGAGAAGTTCATAAACACAGATACACAAGCCACTAAAACAAAACTTCTCTTAATAGCATGGCAAATGGAGACCAGAAAAAAACATTGCCCTTAAAAAGAAAAACATATATATATATATGTTTTTATTTAGTAAATTTAGTGCAGAGCACTTGAAAATTTTGCCTATTGAGGACTGGCTTTACCTCTAAGTAGGTAATTATTCTCTTTGAATCCCCTCGCAGGAGAAATGGAATTTTCTGGTGATCTAAGCTAA
This sequence comes from Diceros bicornis minor, assembly GCF_020826845.1. NCBI lineage: Eukaryota > Metazoa > Chordata > Mammalia > Perissodactyla > Rhinocerotidae > Diceros > Diceros bicornis. The sequence goes on from NC_080751.1 coordinate 21,956,445, forward strand.
GAAATGACATTGAACATCTTAGAAAGAAGCACTATAAACAATGTTATCCAAACGTCTTTTATTAAATCCCTACTATATGCCTCATAGGGATACTGAGGAGTAAGCAGAAGTGTTGAGACACATGAGCATGGACTTTGGAGTCAGGCCTGGGTTCAAATTCCAACTCCCCACAGACTAGCTGTGTGACTTCAGGCAAGTGATTACACCACTCTGTTTCCTCATCTGTTAAATAGAGCTAATACTCTTCCTGTCTCAAGCTGTTGTTTGAAGTTTAGAAGAGGTAATATATGCAAAGTTCTTAGAACAGGTTCTGACATACAGTAAGTACTCAATAAAGCGATGATGATGATGAAGATGATGATGATGATTTCTAAAGCTACCATTTGTAGACAGCTTGAACAGTCATTGTGATTTCTATATGTGATCTTACTGAATATGCCTTACAACTTTATACATTAAACAGTATTACTATCGTTTTAGTCATTTTATAATGACTGATAAAGGATAAATAAACATCTGATGAAGGATCAGATATTATGAGACAAGGCGTCTCATGGAGGAAGTGACTAGAAGTACCAAGTGACCCAGCCTTGCATTCACAAAAAGCTTCAATTTCAGCATTTTGTTTTTATCTCCAAGTTAGGTGAGACCATCACAGACAGAACCCAAGACTGTCAAAAGTGAGCAACTTAACCTTCTTCTCTGCTTAAAGTCCAGGAGGACACATTTTTTTAGTGTACTGTGAATTAACATTTTTTTCTAAAATGTAAAATTATCTTGTGACTAGCGGACCCATAATACATTCTATTGTGTATTAAAAATGTACATTTGTTCCACATAAATATTTACAATGTACTATGATTTTTAAACCTATTTTTCCCTTTCTTTTTTATATATCTATCAAAAGCCTTGGGGAAAAAAAGGGTCTCTGTTTACCTGATTTTAACTTACCAAATGCATGCCACTGGTTGCAGAGTTGGGAAGCGATGCACAACAGACAACATTATATAGTGCTTCCACCATATAGACACAATAGTCCCAAGTATCCTCAAGAGCATAGGAAATAGTAAAAAGTTGTAAATTAATTAGAAAGGGATGAGCTTGGAGTATTATTACTTTTGCTTTTTAATATGATTTATTTAATTCTAAGTTTATATAATTTAATTTTTCCTAGTGTCTGTGTTTAACAATCAGCTTGCAAAATTTCTGAAAATCTAACAATGGGCTCCCATGTGCCAGCAGGAGCCAGCTCTGGCACGTCACTGACTCCACAGAGGATTTCTTGATGTGTACAAACACGAATCTTTCAGCCAGTGTATATCAATATAGTGACACTTATAGCAAGACACTTCTGAACAGTTACACGTGTTCAGAAACATACACCCAGGTGGCTTTCTTTATATATATAAGAATATGTGTCTCACACCCAATTCAGGTGAGTTCTCCACAGACAGTGCTCTCTCAATCTCCCCAACAATTTGTTAGTCCACGTGCATAAACCCTGGTACTGTCTGCTACAGACCTTCGTTGGGATTGGCTGGGAATGAAAAATACCCACATCCATATACAGTTGATGGAATAAGCCTGGCTTCACTTTGGTAGCTCTTGCCAGACCCAACCTAATGTCACAAATGAGCTGGTGACCTCTGGGTGGCCACCAGATGGTTACTTTTCTTCCTCATTGGATGTTACAGATAAGAACACCCCCCTAACTCTATTATAAAATCTAGATGCTCAGAAGTTGAATGACCACATCCACTCAGATCCGGGATTTTTTTTCTTTTTTTTGCATTACTGTGTGCTCACAAGCACACACACACTCTGAAGAAAGCTCATGTTTTAAGCTAAATATGGTACTACTCTTTCTGAAATGTCTAATACTTGTAGAATGATATGCCTTGGTCATTTCCTGATACAGAATGAGAGCCAAAAAATACATTCTTTTAAGAACTAAATTCTGCACCCGACTATATTTCTACTATGATATTTTAGCGCACCCATGTTACCATTACAATTTTTTAAACTACCACCTCAAACATCCTTACCGCCAAACTACTACTATTAAAAAGGAATTTGTCAGGGCGGGCCTGGTGGCATAGTGGTTAAGTTGGCGTGCTCTGCTTTGGCGACCCCAGGGTTCACACGTTCAAATCCCTGGTATGGACCTACTCACTACTCATCAAACCACACTGTAGTGGCATCCCATATACAAAATAGAGGAAGATGGGCACAGATGTTAGCTCAGAGCTAATCTTCCTCAGCAAAAAGAGGAAGATTGGCAATGGATGTTAGCTCAGAGCCAATCTTCCTCACCAAAAAAAAAAAAAAGGAATTTGTCCAATTCTTATTGTTTCTCCTTTCCTTGAAGATGGGAAATCAAGTGATCCAAAATCAATTGCTCAGATGTCCACTGTGGCAAGAAGAAGTAAGTTCAAAACCTTTCATTAATATTCCAAGTTTGAGAAATGCCCACAATGGACAAAAATTGTACGAATTTGGGAGGAAAAACAGGAGGCAATGGTTTTCAGGCCCTGCATTTTCCCTGAGTAATTCATAATGATTTTATAATAAATTTTTCCAGGCCATTAGTCTAAAATGTTGCCTGATAAGTATGACTATTTTGAAAAGGAAAAAGAAATTAAGCAGGAACCAGCCACTGAATTTAGAAAGATAGTTATGCCTTTATATAGCAACCTTTTTATCTCTGCCTGCACTGTAAATAGATTTTTTTTTTTTAATTAGAAGAACCACTGGTCTCTACTTGTAAGGTATAATCTTCCTAGACAGGATTTTCATACAAAAAAAATCGATCTCTTGACTCAAATAGGATCCAACTGACCACCAAAGTTCTTTGTTAAGAATCTTCACTACCTACCATACAAAGAAATGTCAAATAAAAAGGGAGGAATAAAAGAACATTCTCTCCAACAAAAGGAAGCATTTCATAATAGATAACAATGCACTTTCCTCTCCAGAGTGTCAAGGACTTGTTTACTGACACTTTTAAACAGATTGCTTAGAAACTGGACAGAAAAATGCCAAGCCAACCTCAAGTGGTGAGCTTCCACAGAGAGCAAAACGTTCCAACAATTCTTGAATAGCAGAGAGAAAGAAAGAAATCTCCCTACACATTTTCACTTATCCCCTCTCTGCCAAAAATACTCACACAGAAGCTCTCTGGGCAGCCACTCCTCTGAAAACTGAATTCTTAGTCTTTACATCACATACAAACTAATTTAGAGGTGGAAGATGTTAAGTCCAGACTATATTTAGGCAAACTATTCATTATTTCTTTACTAACCAATCACGAACTCAGTTCATCCAGTTGTTTTGAAACTACCTAGTTGTTTAATTGAATGTAATTTTTCATACTTCTTTCAACATTTAGAAACCCACAGGATTTAGGGCCGGCCCCGTGGCTTAGCGGTTAAGTGCGCGCGCTCCGCTACTGGCGGTCCGGGTTCGGATCCCAGGTGTGCACCGACGCACTGCTTCTCCAGCCATGCTGAGGCCGCATCCCACATACAGCATGTGCAGCTATGACATACAACTATCTGCTGGGGCTTTGGGGGAAAAAGAAATAAAAAAAAAAAAAAGAGAGAGAAACCCACAGGATTTAGAAGAATTATCTGAATAATTTTTGCAAAATGACAATTCACTCTCAGGATTGTTACTTGGATATTCCTGGAAAAACAATTGTCTTGATACGTAGCTTGCTTCGACTATCTCAAAGATAAATCCAAGGAAGTTTCTAGTAAAAAAGAAAGAAATTTCTAAGAGGAACACTCTTACAATTACAAACTTCTGGTTCAGAGCTTAATGAGATTTGGGCAAAAACCGGGTATCGACATAGTCTATGTGCGTTCTCTGCCAGTATTTAGTAGGCTAATCCATTCTGCATATTTTCTAAAAATAACAAAATGAAGTGTAATAAAGGTTCATGTCCAGTTACGGGGCATGCTATGTGAATCTCATTCTACCTCACATTTCAAAACCCTCCCAGGTTTCAGGCTTCTGTGGCAGCTGTAAGTCTGTTTATGTAGAAAAAAATCAAAGAGAAGTGGGAAGACTTCAGAATCACTCTAGCGATTCAAGGATGGACCAAGGACCAACTTGATTTTTGTCTCACACTTAAATTATGATCAAGAGAAACTGTAAGAAATATGGCTATCAAAATCACTGTCTTTCCCAAGAATTGGTTTTCTCTCCTAACTTTCCTGTTTGGGTCATTGTAACCATCTCTCTTCCAATTTCACAAACTAGAACCTTGAAGTCATCCCTGAAACTCCCCTCTCCTCTGCACTTTGACCTATTCTCAAGTCTTCTCAATTCCTATTCAAGTTATTCCTCAGGTTCAGCCCTTTCTCACTATTTCCACGGCCATCTGCCTACTCATACTCGAGCAAGCAAGACAACCTCACACCTGGTTTCCAACGTTACTCCAGCCTCTGCCACACTAATCCAGAGGACACACCGCTGTTAAACCATCTCCTAAAACCTTGTTGTCCTCAATAGAATCAATAAAAGTCCCTGATCTAAATTCCCCTCTCCTACTTTCACGTTACTCCAGCCTTCCCAACTGTGGGAGACAGGACTAGATGTCCCCAAATATCCATTGTCTTCTTCTTCCTTCAGTAATAGAACACCCAATTATAGCTGGGAACATCACCAGCTAAATAAAAGCTAATTCTTCTATACTTCTTTGCAACCAGGTGTGCCCCTGCAATCAAGTTCTGGCCAATATGATATGAAAAGAAGTATTACATGCAACCACAGGGTCATAACCTCAAAATGCAGTGTGCACTGGTGTTCCTCTTTTGTCCTTCACTTTGACTAAGATGTAGATGTGACAGCAGGATCAGGAGCAGCCATTTTATACACAGAAATGGAAGCCATATATAGGGGATAGTAGAGACACTCTGCCAGCCCTACCAGTTCTCTGCTTTCAGATGGTTAAGTAAAAAGAAACGAATTTACATTTTGTCTAATCAATTGTTAAATTGTGCTTTTATGACAGCAACCTAACTCATACCCTAATTTATACCCAACATATACTATATCCTCAATTGTTTGATAAAATTCAACAGTATATAAAATCATAGAAAGTGAAAGAATGACCTAGATTTTTCACTCAAAATCAAATTTACTTTTGGCACACAGCCCAACACACACCCGCAATATGGCAATATCCTCAGTATTCAAAATCGTTTTTTAAACTCTCTAGTTGAAATGAAAATATTTCTTTATACATATTAAACTTTTCTGGTTGCAGCTGTCAGAAACTTAAGAAAAACAGGAAAATTAAAAAAATATGTATACAGTGGCATCTAATGGCTCTCAGGAATATCAGAACCTTCCTTCTCTCCATTTCTCAAGTTCTCTGTTTATCTGCTTCATTCTCCCCTCTTACTACCAACCAGCTTCCTACTGCTTCCAGGTTTTACATAGTATAATCCAGGCACCCAAAGAGAGAAATGCTTTATTGTCCCTTATCGAGTTCTATCATGTGTTAACCCAGTCAGACCCTGAAAGCAGAGCTATATAAAATAAAATCGGCTAACCATTGTTTACCTATGTGCTTTAAAAAAAAAAAAAAAAAAACCTGCTGTCCCTTGGGTACATGTAAAAAGAGTCCCTAATAACAATTACATTTTGTCTTGGTCAGTGGCTGAGGGATGTGCCTCTGGACCTGGGGTGGAGCTGGGATGCTCATCACAGAGTTCTATGAGCACAAATTCATTCAGAGGGCAAGTTATAGTGAGATTCACTCCGTTTTCCACTATTGCCAAGAAACACAAACTCAGTGTGGAAACATGAGGATGCAGCCAGCTAGAAGACTTCAAGAAAAGCCATAATAATGTACTTAGTGTCCTAACACCCTATTTGCTAACGTATATATACTGTGTTCTCACAACTTCGTGGAACAAAGCATTTATTTCTTTGTCACTAGAAACCACAGAAAAACTAGTGTGGGCCAGAGTGGTCCCTTTCCTCCAGATTCTGATGCCCTGACTACTGGTTAACAGATTTTACAGAAATGGCCAGCGGCAGTAAGCTAGTCATTTATTTATAGGTTTGTTTTTTTTTCTGAAGTTCCTCCAGTGGAATCTAGATACAGCTGCAAAGTCTACTTTTTCTGTCCCTGATTTTATTCTTTAGGTTTTACTTAATTCCTCATAAGCCCCAAATCTCTGGGTTCTGATGAGTGTGCATGGATGCTACACACTTTTGTTTTAAACCATGCTAATGGTTACCTAACATTTTCTCATATAATCCTTTCAACAGATTTGAGATAGAAGTTTTTAATCAACTCTATTAACATATAGTTTATGCACAATAAAATGCATCCATTTTAATTTCACGGTTCAATGAGTTTTGACAAATATACATCTGTATAAATATAATCAAAATTAAGATATAGAACATGCCCTCCACCCCCAAAGAGTTCCCTTGTACTCTATTCAGGTCACTCTCTGGACCCATCTCAGACAACCTTGGCCTCAGACAATCACAGATAAATTTTCCTTCATTAGAGATTAGATTTGTCTCTTCCAGTGATTCATAAAAAATGGTACTCTTTTGTGTCTGATTTTTGTATTCTTTTGTCTTTTTTTCACTCAGCACTATGTTTTTGCAATTCATCAATGTTGTTGCCTATATCAGTAGTTCACTCCTCTTTGTTGCTGCGTAGTATAGTGTTGTATGGATATATCACAATTTGTTTATCCATTTCATCAGTTGATGGACATTTGAGTTGTTACCAGTTTTAGGCTACTATGAATAAAGTCACTTTGAAGATTTGTGTACAAGTGTTTGTGTGGACATATGTTTTCATTTCTCTTTGGTAAATGACTGTAAGTGGCATTTCTGGGTCGTAACATAAGGGTATGCTTAGTTTTATAAGACACAGCCACTCCGTTTTTCCAAAATGGTTGTACTACTTGCTCTACATCCCTAGCAGGACTTACTATGGTCAGTGTTTTTCATTTTAGCCATTCTTATGTATTTGTACTGGTAGGTCATTGTGGGTTTGCATTTCCCCGATGAATAATGATGCTAAGTATCTTTTCATGTTGTTAGCCCTTCATATATCTTCTTTTGGAAATGTCTGTTCAGATATTTTGCCCATTTTTTTAAATCATCAATGCTCTTATTATTGAGTTGTTAACAGTTTTTCTATATTCCTTACGCTTTATCAAACATACATATTTTTACTGTTTCCTTCCAGCCGTGGCTTACCTTTTATTTTTTTAACGGTGTCATTCAAAAGGCAGAAGTTTTTAATTTTGATGAAATCTACGTTTATCATTTTTTCTTTTATTGTTCATACTTTTGTATCCTCTGTATAAGAAATCTTTGCCTAATCCAAGATGAAAAAGATTTTTTCCTACTTTCTTCTAGAAGTTTTATGATTCAGCTGTTTATAATTTCCACAATCCACGTGGGGTTAATTTTTATGTACAATGTTAGGCAATGATCAATATTCATCATTCCATATGAAAATACATTTATAACATCAGAATTTTTTGAAAATATTCTCCTTTCCTCCATTAAATTTTCTTGGCCCTTTATCAAAAATCAATTGACCACATATGTAGTGATATATTTTTAGAATTGCTGTTGTGTTTCATTATCTGAAACTTGTCCATTATCTGAAGTATGTCTGTCCTTCTGCCGATACCACACTGTCTTGGTTACTGTATCCTCATGGTCCCTCTTGAAATAAGGTAGTTGTTCACGTTTCAAAATTACTTTGGATTTATTAGGTATTTTCCGTTTCCATGTAAATTTTTGAATCAGTTTGCCATTTTCTATTTTTAAAAAAAGTATACTGAGATTTGATTGAGATTACACTGAATCTATAGATTAATGTAGGGAAAATCGACATCTTAACAATATCTAGTTCTTCTGATACATGAACAAGATGAATCTCTCTACATAGGTCTTCTTTAATTTCTCTCAGCATTGCTTCAAATGTTTTGTAGTTTTTAGTGTATAGGTTTTATACATATTTTGTTAAAATATTTTTTACTGTTATTTCATAGATTTTGATGCTATTCCAAATGATATCTTTAAAATGTTAATTTCCGATTGTTTTTTACTAATATATAGAAATACAAGTGATTTTTGTACATTGACCTTGTATCATGCAACCTTGCTAAATTCACTTATTAGTTCTAGTAACTTTCTTGTAGATTCCTTTGGATTTTCTGTAGACATGATCATTACAGTATTGCTTTTTCCTTTCTAATTTATATATGCTTTATTTTTTCTTCTTGCCTTATTACACTGGTTAGGATATCCACTAGAATGATGAATAGAAGCAGGGAAAGCAGATATCCTTCCTTGTTTCTAATCTTAGGGAAAAAGTCTTCAGTATGTCACCATTAAATACAACACTAGTTGTAGGTTTTTCAGAGTGCTCTTTACCAGGTTTAGGAATTTCCCTTTTATTACTAGTGTTCTGAGGAATACTACTGATTTTCAAATATTAAACCATTTGTGCATTCCTTTGATAAATCCTACATAGTCGTGATGTATTACCATTTTTATATACCGCTCAATTCAATTTACTAAGATCTTGTTAAGGAATTTTTGTGTCTATGTTCATGAGGGAGATTTCTAGAAGTACATTATTTAATTTCCAAATATTTAGGAATATTCCAGATATCTTTCTGTTAATGACTTCCAGCTTAATTCTATTGCGGTCAGAGATAATACTCTATATGATTTCAATCCTTTTACATTACTAAGACTTGTTTTATCGCCCAACATATCTTGATTAATGTTCATATATACTTAAAAGAATGTATATTCCATTGTTACATCAATGTTTTTGATGGTATTATTCAAGTTTTCCATATACTTACTGATTTTTCTGTCTACTTTTTCTATCAATTACTATGCATGGGGGTTAAAACCTCCAACTATAATTGAGAAAATGACCATTTCTCCTTGCAGTTCTGTCAGGTTTTCCTTTATGTTGTTTGAAGCTTTGTAATTGAGTGCACGAATATTTATGGTTGTTATCTGTTCTTAATAGATTGATCTCTTTATCATTATAAAATGCTCTTCTTTATCTCTGATAATATTTCTTTTCTGATGTCTACTTTACCTAATATTAATTCAACTACTCTTAACTTTCTCATGATTAGAGTTTGCATGGTATATATTGCCCACTATTCTTTTACTTATAACATATGTCTGTCTTTATATTTAGACTGTTTCTTTTACAAAGCATATAATTGTCTTAATTTTATATCCAAACTTACAATCTCTGTATGCTAATGGATCATTTACCCCATTTATATTTAATGCAATTATCAATATGGTTGGGTTTAAATCTACCATCTTGCTATTTGCTTTTTACTTCTTCTGATTTTTGTCACCTTTTTTCTCTTTTCTTGCCTCTTTTTAGGTTAATTCATCAGTTTTTCTTCTGTTTTATCTCTACTGCTAGCTTATTAGCTATACTCTTTGTTTTTGGGCTCTTGGGTATTTTTTTAAAGGTTTTTTCTAAGGTTTTCAATAGGCATCTAGAAGCTACACAGTCTGCCACTGAATAATATTATACTACTTCACATATAACGTAAGAACTTTATGATGAATACTTCCATATCCTCCCTCACATTTTTTGTATTATTTTTGGCATATATTTCACTTCTACATATTTTATAAGCCTCACAATTCAATATTGTTATTTTTGCTTTAAAGAAGTCAAATATTTTGAAGAAATTTTAATATGAGAAAAACATGTTTTATCTTCCCCGCATATTTACCATTTTGAGTGCTTTTCATTGGTTTGTGTAGATATGTTTCCATCTTGCATCATTTTCCTTCCACTTGAAGGAATTCCTCTTGCATTTCTTATCATGCAATTCTGCTGGCAACATGTTCCCTCGGCTTTTATTCATCTGAAATCATCTTTATTTTCCTTTCAGTTTTGAAGGCTATTTTCACTAGGTAAAGAATTCTAGGTTGACGGGTTTTGCTTTTTGTTTTTCCTTTTAGAACTTTAAAGATATTGTTACATTGTTTTTTGTATTGCATAGTTTCTGATGAGAGGTATATTATCTTTTTCTTTCCTCTGCAATCTATTTCTCTGGCTGCTTGTAAGACTTACACTTTTTCAGTGTTTTTCTTCAACTTAATTATAATATGATTGGTGTGGTTTTCTTTATGTTAATTAGGCTTGGGGTTTAATGAACATCTTGGAACTGTGGGTTTATAGTTTTCCTCAAATTTGAAAATTTGTGACCATTGTTTCTTCAAATAATTTCTTCTGTACTCTCCCCTTTCTGGGAATCCAATTATACATATGACAGAATATTTGATATTATACCATAGGTCACTGAAGGTCTGTTCATTTCTTTTTCATTCTATTTCTCTCTGTGTTTCCTTTTGATCATTTCTATTACTGTGTCTTTATTTTTTTTGTGTGTGTGTGAGGAGGACTAGCCCTGAGCTAACATCCTATGCCAATCCTCCCCTTTTTTCTTGAGGAAGACTGGCCCTGGGCTAACATCTGTGCCCATCTTCCTCTACTTTATATGGGACGCTGCCACAGCATGGCTTAAGAAGCGGTGCGTCGGTGCACGCCCGGGATCCAAACCTGTCAACCCCGGGCCGCCGCAGTGGAGCGTGCACACTTAACCACTGCGCCACAGGGTGGCCCCACTATGTCTTTAACGTCACTAATTTTTTGTTTGTTTTTTGTAAGTATATAATCTGCTATTACTATCACTCAGAGAAACTGTCATTTCTGATATTGTATTTTTATTTCTAGAAGTTTCATTTGCCTTTTTTAAGTATCTTCCATTTCTCTCCTCATCATGTTCATGTTTTCTCTTAAATACTTGAGCAAAGTAACAATAATACTTTAGTATTCTTGTCTGCTGACTTCATAATTTCTGTTTCATTGACTGATTTTTATTCCAGTTATAAGTCACAATTTCCCTTCTTCACAGGTCAAATAATTTTTTATTGGATGCTAGGCATTGTACATTTTTGAGTATCTGAATATGGTTGCCTTGCTTTAAAGAACTTTGGGATTTATTCTGGAAGACACCTAAGATACTTGCTAAGTTTGATGCTTATTTTTAAGACTTTATAAAGTGTATCTAGAGAAGCCTTTATTCTAGAGCTATTTTAACTCCACTAGTAAGGTGTGACCCTCCTAGAGTCTCCACTACAAGACAGTGCGAGGAAATGGCAAAACAGAGCCCAGAAGTTGGGGCCATCCAGCAGCAGCTTGAGCCATGAAGGAAAGGATGAACCAAGGATGCCATAGAAAGCCAAGAGGAGGAGAAATGTCCTGGATTCTCTCCACTAATGCTCTGCCTCTCATTATTCAAATCAATCTGGAAGCCAAAGGGCAGAGAAGTCTGGGAAAGGAATGTAGCTTCCTGTATTATAGAACAGAACAAGGGAAGGCAGAGAAAGGATCTGAGAACAATCAGGTAGTTGATTCCACATTTTATCTCGTTCTGTGGAAGAGATAATGGAGAACTGGAGAATTCCACGGACTTACTCACGGTCACACAGCCACCGAGTGATGGAGCTAGAATTTCTTTAACTACAAACCAGTTCCATACATTTTTTTCTACAGACTATGATTTCCTTTTACAATGTAACAGGAGAGGAGGTGGAATACTCTATCTACTTGCCTGGAGTATTTTAACTGCCTCCTAACTGATTTTCCCACTTTCTATCTCATTGCCTTCTCTTCTGTTCTCACTAAACATGACTGAAGTTCCCCAGAGTTTTATTTAAAGTGGTATTCACTTTGGAAGTTCTAAGCTCTAAAGATGATTGTCCTTGAGACCAAGACCACTGGTGTCCCCCGTTCCTCCAATCATTCTCCATCCTCCTGTGCTCCCAGAGCTCCTTTTGCTTCCTTCGCTCACAGCATATGTCACATTGAGGAGCAATTATTTGTGGCCTGTCTCCCCTCTTATACTGATGGGAACCAATTCTCAATCATCTTGATATCCTAAGAAACTGACATAATGTCTAACACCTTGTCAATGCTCTATAAGTGCTTGAATAAATGAATGAATATAACTGAAGACATCCTCCCACCAGACCGTTGAAGTATTCAAAATTGAGACTGCTAATCTATCCTTAAGTCTCTGAAGACTGTAAGACACACCAGTTCAGGGAGGGTTAGAGTTGTCGGGAGGAGGAATATTAATTCCTCTAGTTTCAGTGTCTTAGCTTTGATGCCCCAGCTTTCCAATCATCCCATACAAGGTTGTTAGAGTTATGCCTTTTCATTTAGTCACATGGATGAGAAGGATGAGCACAAGGAAGCGGCTGTCTAGATTGAGAATCCCTTCAGATGCTGACATAAAAATAATTGGACAACAAAGCCCCGTTTTAGCACTTTCTCTACAGTGATACACAAGAGGCATTTGCGGGCCCACAACAATTTTGAAAGCATAGTTCTAGGGAATAGTGCTATGTAATCATAAAATTACACTTGAGATAAGATTTAATTATCATTTTCACCTTTCCAACACCTTTCATAAAGTAATGCTTAAAAGCTTTGCAAGAAAGAATATTACCCTTAAAGTGATAACATGCAACAATGAAAGCAAAAGAAAGACCAACCAGCAGGCCAGGCTTTTATGGGAGCTTAGGTTCAGGGCATTATTCAAAATTATTACAAGTGACTGCCATCTAAGGGAGTTTATAGATTGGTTTTGAAGGGGAAGCCGCTGGGAAAAATAAATGGATTCTGTTTCCTAAAAGAGATATTTTCACTTCTCCAGAGAGCTAATGAAAGCCGCCAGCTACCACAATAAGCAGTCACTGATCACAAGGTAAGAAGCATGTCCTCAAAATCGTTCTATCTTCACTGTAAATCACAACACACTCAACGTTATCACTGATAGAGATGTGTAAGACAGAGGGTGGAAACAGGTAGATGCCCTAACCTATCTTCTAAGGGGGGACCCATAGGATGACATCAGCTACTTGAAAATAATTCTTACCTGTCCTGGATAGAAATATAATATTATACTTGGTTTCTTAATTGCATTCATGAATTTCCAGCTAATTTTAAAAGTGATGAGCAAACTGTCAAGGTCATGAAAAATAAGGAAAATCTGAGAAACTGTCACAGATTGGAGGAGACTAAGGAGATATAATGACTAAATTCAACATGGTATCCTGGACTAGATCCTGCACCAGAAAAAGGATATTAGTGGGAAAACTGGTGAAATCCAAACAAAGTCTAGAGTTTAGTTAATAGGAATATGCCAATGTTAATTTCATAGTTTCCACAAATGGCCATGGTAAGGTAAGATGCTAACATTAGGGGAAGCTGGGTGAAGGGTATGTGGGAACTTTCTGTACTCTATTTGCAACTTTCTATAAATCTAAAATTATTCCAAAATCAAAAGTTTACTTTTTAAATAAGTGATAAAGTCCACTGGCTATTCTGGTGGTTTTATCAAGTGGATAATGACAAATTGAATACCTCTTTCTAGTTTCCAACTTCCCAAAGAGGAAGAAGTGGATCCATCAGACAACAGGGAATATGGAAGGAGAAGGGCAGGCATGAGCTCATGAAGTGGCCCTACAAGTGGAAAGCAGAATCTGCCACCATTAAATTTTGAGTGACAGCCTCAGCTGCTGAGGATCCCAGAGGGATTTAACTGGACTTTCTATTTTTCTTGATCAATTCAAACCACAGTCATTAGGGCTTCACTTAGAAATGAGACCAAAATACTTCTGAATTCATTTGCATATGTGTATACACAGTTTTTCAGTGTAAATCCTTTGCACTACGAGTCTGCACACTTTTTCTTAGAATCCTGAAGACCAAACTGCGAAGAAGTATGTCCCCAAGTTTTGATAGAGTATTCTATCATTAGGCTTAAAGGGGGAGGTTTAGATTGAATGAAAGAGGCATACGGGTCCTAGTAGGATACAGATGGCATCATCAATTTGAGGAGAATTTAATAAAGGGACTATTTCCCAAGATATGGACAAAATTTAGAGAAACTAGCATGGAATAGTGCATGCAGCACCTCAGGGCAAGCGATTGTGAAGAGCTGTTATGACAGCTCTTGTGAAGATATCCCTACGCTGAAGGGACAAAGGGAGGGAGAAGTTACTGGAAACTGAGAGAAGGACATATATAGGGGGGCACTTGTAGAGCACCCACTGGATGAAAGCCAGAGGAGTTAATACCCTGACCTCTCTCTCTTCCCACCCTCTGATTCTCTGCTGATGCCTCCCATTGGCCAAATCTAAGTAGAAACCAGAGCACACGGGAGCCCACTGCTACAACCCACACAGGGCAGCCTTTTGCAGGCTCAGAGCAAGATGGAGAAAGGGGTGTAGAGTCGATCTGGAGGAGCAATCATATCCAGCCTACTCGTTTTGTTGCTTGCCTCATCCTGAATTGTGATTGTTATTGCACCTGTTTAATAATAATGCTAATCTACTCATTGCTCAGTTGCACAATTTTTCTGAATCCAATATGGCCAAATAATTTTTCTTCTTGTAAACTCTTTCATAGAGGTCAAGCCACACTCTGACAAGATGCAATAGCCTCTGAAAGAAAGGGTTTTATTTGCAAATAGTTCGGGCTAGCAAAGCACAGAGGCTGCTGTATGCTTTCAGCAATGGAGTGGACTTGGAAAAGACTGCACCCAGATTCCCTCAGTGGACTCCTCTGGCTTCAAATAATAGTCTTCTCCCCTCTTTTAAGTCTGTCCTTTATATTCCCTTCATTTGTGAAACCCTTTTAAAAAGCCAGCATCAAAGACTCCTCCCTGGAGACAGAAAGGAGTGATGGGGCAGAGGAACAATGAAAATACCATTGGAACACAGAAGGAACAAATGCCAATACCTGCAGACTTCTGGCACTTAGAGATCCACCAGGATTTGGCTTATTTGTCTCTTCTTCATCACCTTTGAATTTCTAATTATGTAAAAGAAAAACTCCAAAATGGACAGATATATTAAGGCAGTTAGAAGAGAAGAGTGGGGCTCATGAGCTGAACGTGGCAATTGAGCCAAAGGGAAAGATGGCCAAGGAAGAAAAAGTGAGTAGGATCAAGGGAGAGAAGATAGAGAGGTGAGATGAAGCCTCATGTTGGATGTGGGGTAATCAAATTCTCACCCTCAGGGTCAGCGAGGCATGGGAAGATGTGGCCAATGAGCTGGCCAAGCGGTAGGACTGGCGTTCCCAATACGTATACAGAAAACACGTGTAACGGGTACACCCTGCCTCAACAACTTAGATACCAAGAAAGTCACATTGCTTTGATATCCAAGTTGTAATGACTCTGAGGCTGAGCTGCCCAGGTGAGCAGTGCTGCTCCTTCCCAGACATTCCCAAGAACACACAGGCTGCTCAGTCCATAATGTTAGTCTTGGTTTTTTCATTTCGCAGAATCTGTATTTATTCCATCACTCACTCATTCATTCATTCATCCAATAAATATTTATTGAGCACCTCCTGTGCATCAGGCACTGCTATAGATGCTGAGGATGCAGCAGAGAAAAAGGAAAACCAGATCCCTTACACTTGCGGTCTTTCATTCTAGCGGGGTGAGGTGGCCGATATGAACAGAACATCAATGAAATAAGTTCCAAGATTAATACAGCCTTGAAGGAAATAAAGTAGGATGGACTCTCAAAGAGGGCCTGCTAGTAGGAAGCAGGTTACTCTAGATTGAATAGTCTGAGAAAGCCTCACTGAGGAGGTGGCATTTAGGCTGAGATCCTAGAAGACAATAAGGAATCAGCCAAACAACAAAGTGGGGCATGAACACTGGAGGCTCATGCCTGGAATAGTAAGTGCAAACGTCCTGAGGAGGAATGGACTTGGCTGATCCTACAAGGGTGTCAGGGTCAGGAGGGGTTCGAACCTTGGCCATAGTCTGTGTCCAGTGCCAGCCCTTCCTAAGGATAGCCTGGGCCCTGGTGTGCTAAGTCTGCATTGGAGATCCGGATTCCTGCAGACACATCCTCCCTCCAAGAGTCTCGGACCTATTCCCATTAGGACACAAATTTGAATGGACTCATGTAGCCTTGACAAAGGCCACCTCAGAGGAAATGACCATAGAGTCCTTGAAAAGGAGGTTCCACCTCCCCTGAGCACAGTGCAGGAGAGAGGATTTGCTTTACTTTTGGGTCACTACTATATTTTGAAAATTTTTTTCCAAAACAAAGAAAGCTGACCACAAAGTTAGTTGACAACCTCCATCACTAGAAACTAGACTGCTCACAAAGCCTCAGATGGCTGTGTTTCTTAAAATAAAGACCTTAGGTTGAAGTTGAGCCCAAATAGATTTCTTGCAAGGTGTGCCTGGTGTTTTTCTCCTCAGGCAAGGAAGGAGAGGGTTATATCAAGGAAGGAGAGGGTTATATCAAGGAAGGAGAGGGTTATAAACTAGCTGCAGCTCCAGGGCAGAGGCATCATGGTGCCATCATCTACCAGTGGAGGGTAATGAGATCTTACAGTACAAACAGGAAATAAACAGGAAATCAATGTAGAGCAAGTCACGATTAGCAATGGGGTAGCTTTAAAATATGTTGACAAATTCTTTGATACTCCTGCCTTCACAAGATGGAGCCTAATTCCTGTTCCCTTGAGTGTAAACTCTACTTAGTGCCCTGATGAATAGAATGTGGCAGAAGTAAAGTAGCATGACTCCTAGGATGAGGGTATAAAAGGCAACGTGGCTTGCTCCTTGCTCTCTCTTGGATCACTTGCTTTGGGGAAATCCAGCTGCCATGTCAGGAGGACACTCCAGCAGTATGTGGAGAGGCCCGTGTGACAAGAAACTGAGGCTTCCTGCCAACAGCCAGGCAAGTCAGTCATTTTGGAAGCTGACCTCTAGCCCCAGTCAAGCTCTCAGATGACTGCAACCCAGACTAATATTTGATCATAATCTCATGAGATACCCCAAGCCAGCCAGGTAAGCCACTCCCAAATTCCTAACCCACAGAAACTGCATTTTCTGAGGCAATAAGTGCTTATTGTTTTTAGCCACTGAGCTCTTAAGTAATTTATTATGCGGGAACACAGGCAGTGAGGTCTAGAAGCATTTCTATGGGGCTTTACGGGAAGACACCACGCCTTGGAATAAATGCTGTGCTAGTGTTTAGTACCCGGATTCTGTCTCCAGGCTGGCATGGCCCCAGGATACATCTATGATATATGGAAGCGGAAGCTTCTCGGGAGTTATCAAATGCGTCTCAAATTAGGAAACACCATTTGTTCCTATTTGGAATTGTTAATAATCATACTGTTCTTGTATTATTATCATGTTTTATATTTTCGTACAATACTAAGAGGACTTAATAGTTTGTTGACAGGCACAACAAAATACTCTGATATCAAATTTGTCTCAAGACTGAAGGAAGTCAATGTAAAAAATTCAACCCAGAGTAAAAGATGTCAACCTCTGTGGCAGAGAATTTCAGTACCTTTAACTCAAGCTTATTAGTCTGGTGGCAAATAGAATCCTGTCGTCTTGAATTGTCTGATTTACTAAGCCCTAGACTGACAACATCCCTCACGTGCCAGTATCTCTCTGCAGGTTAAAAAGCTAAGAGGACGCAAACAAGCGATATTATTTTGGAACCAAGAGATGTTATTCTCAAGCATAAACTTCTTTACCCTCATCACATCTGCTTCCCAAAATATCAAAAATATCGAAAATCAGGAACTGTCAAAGGTAAATCAACTCAGATGTGCCTATTCCGAGACTAGCATGTCAATAGTGTTTATATCCCTTCTTACACCACATAGTCTAATTACCTCTGATTATATATTTAAGGAAACTTCCATGCACTGTAAACACTGCAAAAATATATCCCTTCAGGTTTATATTTCCTCCATCTGGCAGAGACTGGGAGTTCCCCAGTCAGCTAAAGTCCTTGACTAGGTACTTCACCTATGGCTTAAAGGATAGAGAATAAATAACAACAATCACTTATGAGTAATGTCATATTTCTCTTTTACTGCCCGTTGCACCATCCTCTAAAAACCTCAAGCCCCAGAGAGGGTATTCTCACGGCAAATTGAAAATCCAGATGGCGCCTGCACTACCAAACATGGCCTCTCCACAAACTGACTTGGGGACCAACAGTG
The DNA here is from genome assembly GCF_020826845.1 of Diceros bicornis minor. Taxonomy (NCBI): domain Eukaryota; kingdom Metazoa; phylum Chordata; class Mammalia; order Perissodactyla; family Rhinocerotidae; genus Diceros; species Diceros bicornis. The sequence continues at coordinate 21,974,563 of NC_080751.1, forward strand.
ACACGATTCTTTGCCAGATTCAGGGACAACTGCTAAGGGTGGGAAAACTATAGCCAAAGAAATAAGTGAGCGGGGCACTGATCTCAAAATTCTCTTGTAGAGAATTGTTTGATTGTTTTTTTCTTCCTCCTTCCTTAGGTAGCTTTCCAGCGAGTCCTGGGGAATTCGTCCAATTCAGATTCTCGTCTATTTTTCCCTGTGTTCCTGTCACCATAGTCTTAGAGTCAAGTGGTTTAAATTCCTTATTGACAAACGCCATCATTTCAGTTTGGGTTTTTATTCCCAGAATAGACTAGGCTTCAAAATCACCCAGTAAACAAAGACAACATTCCTAGAGGGCTTCTCTCATGGGAGAGTTTGTGATTGAAGATTGGAGCCCCTGAGAAAAGCTGGGGATCTCAGAGACTGCAAAAAAATAGCAAAGTATCTTCAGAGGGATGTTATATTTTTATACAGAGGGAGACTTTCCTTAGAGTCCTCTCAAACAGAACAGTCATAGAAAAATGATTATCATTTTTCTAATATTTAAATGATGCCTATGATAAGCCCAGCAGTGAATTCAGCATTCAAAGAACACTATAAAAAACAGACAACTGACTCTGGTTCCCAAGATGTTTTTAACTTCCACTCAGTAAGAATAATTATCAAATCATATACCCATGTGTTCGTACATTTATTCACTTATTAAGTATCTTTTACACACCAGGCTACTAGGTACTAGGTGTTGAGTGAGCAAAGAAAAAGATATGATTCCTATATTCAGGAAGTTTATCATCTAGAGGGGGAGAGAGAAATTAAATGGATATGTTGGGAGGAGAAAGAGAGAGAGAGAGAAATAAAAAGGTAGAAGTAAGTAACTGATAGCTAGAAACATTTATATTAACATGGTGCAACTGACCCAGTCAGGGAGGCCAAAGAAAGTTTCCATGAAGGAAGGTTGATTGAACTGAATTCTGAAGATAGAATGTGTGGGTTATCAGGGGTTGAGGAATGGGAATACCTTCCTCACACTAGATAAAGGGAAAGCATGTACAAAGGACCTGCGGCAGAAAAGGAGAACAGCACATTCAAGAAACTGGAAGACCATTATAGCTGCATTGCAACAATCAAGAAGAAGCCTAGTATAAGAGAAAGCTATAAAGATGAACAAGAGGCAGATCACACAGTGCCTTCTAAACCATGTAGGCAGAGGAGTGGGTTCATATCCTAATGTAAATGGGAATCTATTGGAAGATTTTAAGCAAAGGAGTGACACAGTTAGGCTTTTGTTTTACAGGTGCCCTTCCAGCTATAGCAGTGAGAGCAGATGGGAGGAAGGCCAGAAAGGATTTAAGAAGAGCAGCTGCAGCTATTACAGTTGTTCATTGGAGCTATTACAGTTACACCAGCATGGTGTGTGGGCCCAGATGCCAATTACTGACCTGTTGTCTCTCAGCCCCACACCTGCCTTTACATACTCTGATCTATTCTGCTGGGCTGAGAATCTGTGAACCACATTTCCCGGGTTCCCTTGTCTACCACCTTTCTGTTAGGTTCTGCCAACAGGAGGCACTGGCAGGAGGCCAAAGGGTGGGAGAAAGAAAAGAGTCCCACTTCTGGCTCTGACGGCGTGGCCACCGCCATCGGGCGCTGGTGGTCGCTGTTGCAGCAGCAAGGATGGGTGATTCTGAACTGCGGCAGCGGGCAGAGGCAGCAGTCTCTCAGGAGCTTCAGGCCTGGTTAGTGCAGCTCCTCATCAACCCAGCCAGACTGAACTGCAAAATGTCTCCACCGAGCGGCAGAAGATGCGGTTGTATGGGCTTCACCCCGGGACACGGGCAGCTTCACACATCTGGGTATCACCCTATTCCTTTGTCTCTTCCAGGCCCTATCCACCTCCTTTCTTCTCTTCCAGCCTCCTCTACAAACTTATAACCAATTCCCTGCATCTAATTCCTGTTTGAAATATCTGGAATGCTTTCATTTTCCCTCACTAAACTTAGACTAAAACAGCTCAAAAATTAAAAGTTGGAAAAAATTCACTAAATTCAACCTCTTGTCATTAAATCATCCTTCCTAACAGAAGCCTACCTATTTGACCTTGTTTGGAGAATTCAGTGACAGAGAGCACACTACTTAGTAGGGTAGTCCAGCCCATTGATGGTAATCTCTATTATTAAAGTCTTCCTGAGAATGACCCCAAATCTGCCCCTCCATTCACTGTGGGTCACTCGCTGGCAACTACTCAGCGTGAGTCCTCAGTGTACTCGACACTCCTTCAGTCCACTGAAGATAGGTATCACGTCGTCTCGTGTGTAATGTCTTCTCAGACATGCCTGAATGCCTCCAGCACCTCCAACAGTTCCTTATGATTTCTGAACTCCTCACTTTCTTTGCCATGCTCCTTTCAATTTTGTTTTACCCACTGAACTTTATTCAAATGAAACTGTATATAGTAACCCTCTGATAAGGTAGAATTGCTCTTGAAGAGTTGGGAATCTGGGTTCTATCCCCTCTTCACTTGCCAGTCTCCTCTCCACTACCATGCAGGGCCTGGAGACACCTCCTCCAAACCCCTACTACTCAGTACATTACTTTCCTCATAATACATCATCCTCTCAGAATAGCACGCAATGCTCACAATGTGGTCTGAATGGTACAGAGAGTTCAGCAGAATCGCTCTGGATCCAAACACATGACAAACATAATGCAGCCTAAGATTAAATTAGATTTTGTGTTTGTTTTTTGTTTTGAGAGTTGTCATTTTGTTCTTGGCTCATAATAATCAACAAAGAGATTTTGAACACACACTCTATACATAGGTCCTAAGGAGAATTAAAGAACGAGAAGGAGAAGGAAGAAGAGAATAGGGCATGGTCCTATCCTCAAGACCTTAAGAACCAGTTGGAGAAATTATATATAAGCCCATGGGGAGATGACAAATCACTGCAACTGGTAAATATCGAGGGCTATGTATGTAGCATAAGCAATGCATTATATTGGCACTCAAAGTAGGAATGGATTGCTCAATTTTGGGGTAAACGGGGAAAGCTTCAGCAAGCAGTAACACTTGAACTTAGTCTTTTAGCATGAATAGAACTTGAGTATGTGGAAAAGTGTAAGAAAATCATGTCTACCTAGAAGAATGATGTCATTCACTTATTCATTGATTTATTTTTCAAATATTTATTAAACATCTCTATATTCTTAGCACTGTGTTAAGTCCTGAGAAAACATGGTTGATAAAACTATTCAAGGGTCTTATAATCTAACAGGCAAAGATGTGCAGGAAGGAAAAGGTGACTTTCGTTGTGGTGACAAAAAGGTAGCTGGATTTTCTGCAGTGAGTTCACAAAGGAATAGTGCAAGAAGAGAATGGAAGGGTAATTTGGGACCACAGTGGAGAGGGACCTTTAATGCCAAATTAATAATCTGGAGTTTTATCCTTCTGTTCCAATTATTATGGCTATATTACAAATTACTTCAAAATGTATTGCCGTAAATTACAACAACGATTTATTGTGCTCACAGTGTCTGTGAGCCAAGAATTCAGACAAAGCACAGCAGGGACAGCTTGTCTCTGCTCCACAATGTCTGGGGCTCACCTAGAAGTCTCGAAAGCTGAGATCTGAAATCATCTGAAGTCTCATTCACTCACATTCAGGAAGTTGATGCTGATTGTTGGCTGGGGGGTCTCAGTTCCTCTCCACAAGGGCCTCTCCAGGTGGACTAGTTCAGACTTCCTCACAGCATAGTGGCTGAGTTCCAAGGGAAAGTGTTGAAAGAGAGCGAGAGAGAGGCAGAAGTGGTATCCTTTTCATGACCAAGCGTTGGAAGTCACAAGTATTACTTTCGTCATACTCTTTTGGTTGAAGGAGTTATAAGTCCCCTCCTATTTTCAAGGGGAAACCTCATTCCTTGGTTGGAAGAGTGTTGTCACATTGCAAGAAGAACGTATGGAAGGAGTTATCAGTCACTTGTAAGAGGAGGATAGATAGATAGACAGACAGATAGATAGATAGACAGACAGACAGACAGATAGATAGATAGATGATAGGAAAATGATCTTTGGAAAATACCGTCTGCCATACCTTTAGATAACACAAAGTCATTTGAATAGAAGAGCAATCTGACAACAAAAGTTATATTTTAGAAAGATTAATATGATAGTAAGACTAGCACGTAGATGGAGCATAGAAACAAAACAATGACCAAAGTAGAACTAAAGGAGAATTTGGGATATTGGTTTCTTGTGTATGAAGTCCATTATTCTCGATTTCACTCCTCTTCTGCTCCCACTATTCTCTACTGGAAATCTTAATGCTATATGTTCTGAAGTGTGTTCTGTGGAATATCAGTCCCAGAAGATTCTCCAACAAAAGAGGACCCTGTGTTCAAAAGGAGGTATGCATACTGCACATTTTATCTGCCTCTTGGAAATTCTCAATGCTTCTTAGCATATAAAAACCTCTCAGAAAGTCAGCAGTGAAAAAATCTCTTTAACATCATTTTGTCCAGTGTCTCCAACCTTTTGACCACTGAAACTTTTTTTGCTTTTCACTATGGAACTAGCCGAAAGGCCACTGTCCCAGCTAACCCTGGGCTGAACAGAGACAGGCCAGCCAACTAATGAATCAACAAGTATTTATCAAATGCCTAGTTAGAAAAAACACTCTGAAAACAAAAGGAACATGTATTACATTGATCATAATTTTCAGTCCAATAAAGTAAAATAATAATAAAAGCAATGGAAATGTTGAGTTGTTTCAAGAGAGTCTAAAAAAAGACACGCGATTTCCTTGAGAATTTAGATTTAGCCAAACGGGTCTGGTTCTTGAATGTTTTTACTCCGCTCAAACCTCAGGCAAGGCTAAATTATTGGGAAATTCTTTTATTTTTAAATGAAAGATGAAAAAGTGTTTATCTTCCAAAGGTTGCTTTGCATTAAGATATAACCATTGCTTGCACACAAAGAGAATTTTAAAACAAAGTGTGCCACCAGCAAAGAACCCCATGTGCAGTGGAGTAAACTGCCAAGGCGAGCAGGACACCTTCCTATAAATCAGCGGCAGCATCTCCTGACGGGGCCTCAGCTGGTAGAATGGCGATGATCTGGGAAGGCAGGGCCGTGTCCGGGCCTTTTTGTTCGGGTGATTGATGCAGACACCTCAGCAGCTTTCCTTTATGAAAGCCTCCTTCCTTCTGGCCTGTCTCCTTTCACCTTTTCCTTACTTCTCTCCAAGATCCTTCCTTGTGGCCTGCCCAACAAATACTCCTGTCTGAAGAAGGTAAATGCACCCAAACAGACCTCCTTAGTATCTCCTGGCCTGCCAGGTGTCAAGCTAGCATCTAGAATTCAGGCTGCCGTTGCAGGATGAAAAAAATAAATAAAAAATTAAAATTATGGAAAACTAATTCCACAACTGCTTTTCAATCTCATAGAGGATTCTTGATCTCTCCATTTTGCCTCACGCATTCAAACCCCTCTTAGCCTCTCCTCTAACAGCCTGAATTCTATGCTTGATCTTCAAACTACTTACCCACCTGCAGTCTCATTTCTTTTGTATTTTCATCCTTTCTTCCAAATCCATCCTGAAAAACACCATCCTCAGATCAATGCAAGTATTGACCTCTTCTGTTTCCACATACAGCACAGCTGGAATGGTTAAAGCCACTACAAACTCTGGTCCCAGCTGCAGAGGAGCCAAGGCTCTACCCTCCAATCCTGGCCCTCGTCCTTGGTCCCCGCATCTACCTCAGTGACTGATCCAAACTTCCCCACTCTCCTTACCACCTATACAACACCTACCACACACCTGGAGTCTTAAGGTAGATTGACCTCTTCAGCATAGCAATCAAGGCCATCACGTGGAACTTCCTGAACCTCCCGCCTCCCTACATCTGCAAGTCCACGTCCATGTGTGTCCACTCTAACTTCCCACTACTCTCTTCTTGGTCCGCCATGGTCTGGCCACACTGGCCTCCCCATTCCTTGAACAAAACAAGCCCAATTCCATCTGAGGGTCTTTGCCCCAGCTGTCACTCTGCTTGGAATGCTCCTCCCTCTGATCTTCACACACTGGCTCCTCCTTGGTATTCAGATGATTGCTTAAATGTCTCCTCCGTGAGGTTTTCCCAAAACAATCTACATAAAGTAGTCAGCCAAGCCCACTGTCAATTCACCCAAAATTCCCTGCACAGTTCTTAGTAAATATTATCTGACGGTAATTGTGTATCACCTGTTTGCTACCTTAAATGGAAACTCCAGGAGAGAAGGTATCTTTCAGTTGTGTTCACCTCTCTGTCCCCAGGGGCTATAACTGTGCCACACATAAAGTTAATGCTCACCAAATGGATCTTGAATGCATTAATGAAATAATAGTTTAGAGAGTGTGAGCATGCATATACTACTAGGGGTGTGTGGCAGACGGCGGAGCAGTGTCGAGTACCCATTTGAGAGGTGTCCTCATGAATCTAAGGTGTGGCTGTGTGTTGTTCTCCTACTGTTCAGTTGCTTGGGTGCAGGTATGAGGCAGATAGATAGATGCTATTAAGCATGGTTGGGGTTTTGCGAGATGAGTATCAGAGTGAGAGAGAGACCAGGGAGCAAGCTCTTTACAAAGCAGGGTTTTTAATGTTGGATTGTAGTAGCTGTGCTGGGAAAGGAAGAAGTAAGAACAAGGAGAGGGGGTAGAAAGTGAAAAAATGGTATAGGAACAAATAAATTAGGGGTCTAGACGAGGATGAAAAGCTGAGAGGTTAGGAAGTGCTGCTCACAGAATGGCAGGTTTGACATACAGCTTTCAGAGGAGCTACAATTATTGGATGGAGGAAGAAAGACAAAAGGCAACCATGTTCTAGCTTGAGCGTGGAACATCTACAGACCAACAGCTCTTCACCTAGCCACCAATGACCACCTCTTGGCACACCTTCTGTGCATTTTTATGCCCACAGTATCTTTGTCCCTTATTTTGCTTTGGGTTGCCTCACCAAAGGCTCCTTCTGTTTGTCTAACTTTGGAACATTCAAGGCCCCGCCTAGAAAAGGAGGTAATAGGAAGAAAAGAAAATGGCATCCTATTAGATATCCACTAAGACACAGGTAATTTGTCACCTTCTCAAGGAAGCTTCTCCCGTGATGCCTCTCTCTACTCCCTAATCAGGATTAGAGAATTTTGCTTATGCATCGTAAAGTTCAGGACATTTCTCTATCATTTCTCCCTGCAGCATTGCTTCAAAACACCTATGTGTGGGTCCGTTTTCCCCACTAGACTTTGAGTCATGAGGACAGGACAATACTTTACTCATCTTTGTTTCTCAGCACAAAGCTTAGGGCTCAGCATATAGTAGGCAATGATTCACTTTTGTTGAAGAATTGAATGGATAAACAAGTCCACAAATTATTCCAGGGAACAGCAGACTGGCATGAAGGCTAAAATAACACATGCCAGGCAGATTCCCAGGGCATTTAGTCTCCTGTAAGGACCAGGAGTCATCGTGCTTTCTACTCACCCCTGTCCCATAACACCCACCCTGCTCACCAATGAGTGTTAGAGATGAAAGGCCCCTCTGAGATGGTCTGGACAAACATGGACACAGAGGCCACCTCTAAAATACTCTGAGTCCTTTGGCAGTGACCATCTATAAACACAGGTATTACTGAGGAACCGATATTTGCTTAGTTCCCAAAGGTCTTTGGGGAAAATAAACTCTAGGAAAGTTCAAAGTAAGAGTGAGCTCAATGGGAGGTGGCCCTATTTGTTTCTCTAGAAATAGGTCTCCTGCTCCTGCTTGAAGTTTGACTTATAATTGCCAAATCATTACTTCCAGGTATGAGCATTTATTGTTAAAACTAATGAGGTGCCTCCAAAAAAATATTTTCACAGCGTGCTCTCGAGCATTCTGAGAAGTTCTTTCTCAGAAACTACAAATGGGGTCTTTGTGAGAGAAGTAGCCTCCTGCCCTGACCAGGTGTGCCCATCCAGCTCCGTGCTGACAGGAGCACCAACCCTCCCACCAAGGGAGACTGTCTTCTTTCCAGGCCCAAAACGAGTCCTCAGAAGGGCAAAGCCAGCAGGCAGCCCCTTTGCTTGCACGGGGCGGGGGAGACCTGCCTCAGTGCTAGGAAATGCAGCCATTGCTATGGTTCCCTGGGATGAAGTCATGTCAAGTCGGGTTGCCCTTCTTGGAGCTTCTCATCAACTGAAGATGCTTGCCAGATCTCTCTTCCCCAGGTTTCCCCAGAGGTCCCCACTCCATTGTGAGGGCAGGAGAAAGCCTGGGCCAGAAACTGGAAATGTGTGTTCTAAAGTTTCTCAACGTGGAGGTGGAAATGTTAACAAAACCTAGGGAATTAAAAAAAATGTTCATGTCTAGACTCCCTAAATGTCTAGACTCTCTCACAGAAATTCCAATACACCCAATTCTCACACTGAAAACCAAAGAGACGCTGTTATGTTTCTGTTATATTTTTCATGCTAATGCTAAGAGTAAATTAAAAGCATTTTAGATTATTTTGAAGTTTATGGTGGACACAGTAAAAGCAGCCATCAGCAGGAAATTATTCTGATTAGTTGGAGATGGCAAGGAAGTTGTATCCATGGGTCAACTCTGGCTGCCATGAATTGAAAAGTACCCTGGGGCTGTGTCTATATGTAACAAGAAAAAATGCCAGGTCTGATTACTGATGTCTGCCATGGGTTAGGGAAGGGACAGTGATGGCACATGTGCCACATAATTGCCTCCATGGCCTAGATCTTCTATAAAGCCAGAAACAAAGCTCAGGTCTCCAGCCTCTTTGCATTTCAAGTAAAATCTCTTCCATGAAGCCAGAAACAAGTTTGGGTAATGCATCTGCGGAACAGGGCTTACTTAAAGATGCAATGCATGGGGCTGGAATGAAATTTAAAAAGGAAGTCAAACTACGTGATTCCTGGAAACAGACACCAAAGCAGACAAGGCAGAAAACATCTTTACAGCGAGGAAAGGGGAGATTTCCTAGGAGAAGCACAGCTAGGATGTACAAGAGAGTGTTAGCAAAATGATGTCTGCCAGTTCACAGTATTTTCTTTGCATTGCTCAAGGGTAAAGAGACAGATAAGTGTTTTGAACACGTTTAGATGTTTTGTTACCAGAGGGAGCTACAGAAAGCCTGAATTCTCTGAAATGGAAAGGAAAGAACAAAGAGGCACATTGTGCATTTTGCTTACTGTCAGTTACTTCACAGCATTTCTTAAAGACCTAAGGCGTGACTTGGTGGGGAGGGGTTCATGGATATCATTTTAAATTAAGACAGTTTTCAGATTTTTAAAAAATGCCTTCAAATACAGGTTATTGGGAACACTCACAGTCAGTATCAGACATAGGCCCCCTGAGATCTTAGCTCATTCTAAGTCGGCTGGACCAGAGGGGGCAATGACTGCCCAGCTGCACACACGTTCTCCCCAGGTGGACGCCTCTGAAGACTCGTCCTTTCCAGCATTCCTCCTCAGCATTTAGCAGCTTTGCCATGTGAGCTGACACCCACACTGGCAACTCTCTGGCCTGCGCTGGTGTGTGTTTGCTGGCAGCTCTGATCTGCGGGGTGGGAGTGAGACACTCCACTTGGACTGAGGCAGCCTCAGTCAAGACCCAGCTCTGCGCACTCTACTTAGTCATTTCACCGCCTCCGCTCAGTTCCTTCATCTGAAAGTGGGGATATCAACATCTTCACAGGGCTGATGTGTGAGAACTGAATGACATCTTAAAGCACTCTGTGCATTCAAAAGGAAATGCAAAGTATCCAATGCCAAATTTCCCCAGCCTTCTATCAGTTGCAATCTCAGCTCAAAGGTCATCTCCCCAGAGAGGTCTTCCCTGACCACACCACAAAAACGATTACTCCTCTCCCTCCCTACCACCTTTCCCTGCTTTCCTTTATACTGCGTACTACTCACTGACATTATAGCACCATTTATATAGTTAGTTGGTTATTTATTTATTGTCTGTCTTCCCCACCAGAAATCCATGGGCAAGGACTTCTGTCTGTCTTGTTGCCTACTATGATTCCAGGCTCCAGAACCGCACCTGATCTATAGCAGGCACTCAATAAATAGTTTTTGAATAGATGAATGGCTCTTTGCACCCCACAGCACCCAGCTGATGAGGACAGGGGCAAATAACTCTTCCTGATGGACCATCTCCCAGCTACCCACCCAGGCACTCAATAAATAGTTTTTGAATAGATGAATGGCTCTTTGCACCCCACACCACCCAGCTGATGAGGACAGGGGCAAATAACTCTTCCTGATGGACCATCTCCCAGCTACCCACCCAAGAAGAGTAGACACCTACTCAAAGACAGGAACAATGTTTCCATTTAACCCTAATGTATCCCGGACATTTTCATGTAACAAGGAAATATGATCAAAACTTCACCTGAATAAGTCCTCAAATGAATGTATTTTAGTGTGCCAAGAAGTTCTAAGTTCAACAACTACAAAAATCAAAGGAATTTCTCCCTAGGAGGAAAAGGGAAAAAATTTTTAAGCAGAAGTTTGTTGCATAAGGGAAAATTCACTAAGAACGAAAGAGGGCTAACTCAGATCCAGCTCAATTTGAATAATAGCTGAACTCTTTTTTATAATATTTGGCTGAAGCTGGCCTCAACTGGTCCCTATAGATGTCAGCCTCATAGAAACAGCCCTCCAGAAACTGGAAAACATGACATCAAGGAGCCTGCTAATCACTCGCTGATGTCAACTACCTCTTATTCATGTCCAGGAAATATAGTAGTCCCCCTCTTACCCGTGGTTTCACTGTCTGTAGTTTCAGTTACCTGCAGTCAACCACAGTCCAAAAATATTAAACAGAAAATTCCAGAAACAAACAATTCATAACTTTTAAATTGTACGTCGCTCTGAGTAGTGTGATGAAATCTTCTGCCGTCCCACTCCATCCCACCTAGGACATGAATCATCCCTTTGTCTAGTGTATCCACACTGTATATGCTACCTGCCCGTTAGTCACTTAGTAGCCGTCTCAGTTATCAGATGGACAGTCACAGTATGGAGTGCTTGTGTTCAAGTAACCCTTATTTTACTTAATAATTGCCCCCAAAGAGCAGGAGCAGTGATGCTGGCAATTTGAATATGCCGAAGAGAAGCCACAAAGCGCTTCCTTCACATGAAAACGTGAGAGTCCTCAACTTAATAAGGAAAGAAAAAAAATCATATGATGAGGTTGCTAAAATCTACGGTAACTTTTATGACAATATATTGTTATAATTGCTCTATTTTATTATTAGTTATTGTTGTTAATCTTTTACTGTGCCTAATTTATAAATTAAACTTTATCACAGGTATGTATGTATAGGAAAAAACACAGTATATTTAGGGTTTGGTACTATTCGCAGTTTCAGGCATCCTCCAGGGGTCTCAGAACATATCCCCTGTGGATAAGTGGGGACTACTGTAACTCCATTCATAGTGCCAAGGCCCATTAATAGTCTTCATAATATCCCATCAGCCATTTTAAGAGTTCATAATTAAATACACTCAGCTTAGAGAGCAAACTGATTTTACTCAAGGAACCTGGAAAGCAAAATAGTACAAATAACAATGAAGGACACTTATCTTCAGAAACCACTGTGCCAACCATTACCTTCTAATCGGCCTACCACAAGTGAAAAAGAGGATGAAGAATTTAGTCAATTTTCTACAAAACTCAAAACCCATTCCCTCTGTTGAGAGGAAAAATAGCTATCTCTTCACATTTCTTATTTTAAATAAATGTTGTAAAATTCAAAAGAATGTGTTTGAATTGCTCCTGAAATATTTACCAAGCTCCATCACAATTCTTAGACAAGTGCCCATCCTTAAGTATTGACCCCGGCAGACACGAGAACAGAAACGGAGAGGATGAAAACAAATGTCACGTTTGTACTTGCTTGAAGGCAATTGAGGAGGCAACGCTCCTCTCAGGATAAGCCTAAGCCTTTCCAACATATCCAGTGTCCTTTAACTGGATCTTCATTTCCCCTGAGAATCCCTCAAAGCCCACACCCCTTCTCACACCCCCAATATCACCAGGTGAGATATCAATACACCACTGGCTCTGCATTTCCATTTCCAGACCTCTCTCTCAACGCACCCACTAAATAATATATTTTCTCTTGAAGTCCACACTCCTTATTTATATCAAACTATCATTGTCTACTGATCCCAGGAAACCTTGCTTTGATGACATCAACTTTTAGCTCATGGTTCTTCTCACAGAGGAGCCCAGGCTTTGGGATAAGACTTGCGTTGATGGCCTGTCTCCAGTATGTCCCACCTGGGAGACCTTGGGCCACCATAAGAGGCTTCAGCTTCTCATCTGCAAAATGGGTACAATATGACCTCTCATTACAGGGGTGTTGTGAGGATTAAATGCTATAACAGATGTGAAAAACTTCAGCATACTGCCTGGCACTTAGCAGGCCCTCAATAAATAGTAGTTTCTTTCCTTCCTTTTCTGCCCCCGCCTTTAACTCTGGTGAGTTCAGAATCCATACTGATGATCCTTTCAGCACTGGCTTAACACCTCCAAGACCTGTGGAACTCCAGAAACCTCATCCCCATTCTACTTCAACACCTTCTCAGCTATATCCTGGGATATCGCAATACTGGAAACTATCCCAGCTAAAAAGTCCAAAACCCTGAAATTCTCTTCTCCAAATAGTCCTTGCTTCCCCACACATTTACTCCTACTAAATATATTCTGTGCCCTTATCATGGCAGCCATGGCAGCCACTCACCCTCTCCCTGCTCTCCTAGACCAGGGGCTCATGTCCTTTCCAGCTCCATTCATCCTACCACCCAGGCCAGGTCCCATGCCTGGCATTTCAGCCTCCTCCCTTACAAGCACCCCTACAGTCCCTCAACTCCTTGATCTCCTGCTGAAACTGCCTTGCCACTCACTCTCCCACCCCTGGGAACACTCACCATCTACTTTCATCTAACAAAATTCTCAAGCCATGCTGATTGGATTCAGTGTCAATGCTGTTTCACTTTAGCTGGCCCCTCACTACTGATGAATCTCCCCCCTTGGCTCTTCTGAACTTCCACTTATAGCTCCATTCTCGTCCACAAGCCTCTGACTCCCAGCAGTGGCATCGCCTGCTGTGTTGCGGAGACATTGAAGTTAATATGACAGGAGCTATCACAGCATCTCTCTAAATGGACCTGCCCACTTAAGTGTCTCTGGCGACCTCTAATAGCCACACCCTCAACCGCTTCCCAGCAGCTGACCCTATTGCTCACCACTTCCTTATTGAAGCTAACTCTTTCCTTGTCATCCGTTACGCTGTACTTAAATCTCCTGTCTCTCTCCTCATTGGTTCAACTTCCTCCTCTAAATCTTAAAGGCGTAAATGCCCACAATTCTGAACCACAGGCCTTGACCCTCTGCCCTCAATACTCTCATTGGAAATCTCATCCATCCCCATTACTTTTGCCATTGCTTCTAAGAAATTACTTCCAAATTCCACACCTTCGATTCTACCAAACAATTCAGCAGATTACATCAGGATAGTCTATGGGCACCTCAAACCCAATATCTTTCAAATTTATCTTGTTCTTTTCTCTCACTGTCTTTCTCCTAACTGTTTCTATTATAACACCACCAATCTTCGATTCCTTCAATCATTCTTCACTCCTTCCCTTCTCTCATCCTTGACAATCCAGTCATGCCAAATCACACCTATTCTAACTCTTGAACCTATCATTCTATGTGCACCTCCCTGCTTTGGGCCCTCAGAACTGCTACCTGAAATACTACAGGAGCTTTACAACTGCTTTTCCGTCCTCCTAAGTCCCAGGGTCCCTGCCACCAAATTAAGTGGCTAACAAATTAAATCTAAATCACAGTTTAGCTTGGAATTCCAGAACCTTCTTGATCTAGCCACAACTTAGCCTTCCAGCTTAATCATCCTCCACTCTTCTCAATGAACCTTAAACCAATCTATATTGGTCCTACCGTTCACTGTTCCTCAAACACATGCTTACATATCCTGCCTCCACACTTGTGTTCTTGTCATTCATCCCATCACATTTTGTTCTCATCATATCATTTCCCTAAATTTCTGGCTGGAAAAAAATCTTATGCATTCTTCTAGGCTCAGCTCAAATGTCATACACACCCTGAAGCCTTCCCTGATCCACCATCAAACATCATCTCATCTCTTCCTGAGCAGGCAGAGCTCTTCGTCCTTCCATTGTTCATGGGATTGAAAGTGTTCCGTATGACTTTCTAATGTCCCCTGCATATAGGAATGTCCCCCTCAGCAGAAGGCTCATCCTCTCCTTCCTGCCAACCTCTCACACCGTCTAGGACTGTCCCCTCTAAGCTACTGCTGCTGTCTTGGACCTCTCTTCCCCACTTCCTCTCGCCTTGCTCTGCTTCTCTGCAGCCAAAGACTTCAGCCATCACTTGTCACCACCCACCCCTTTCAATTAAAAAATTAAATCCCTTCCACCCCATATAGTCATGATGTCCCCTAATTCCATCTATACTGACCCTGAAATATGTCTGACAGTAAAAGGTATGCAAGCTAAATGATAAACCTGCACAGAAGTTTTGTTCTCAGAGATTAAAAATAATTTTACAGAATTCCTAACTATACTTTGTCTTTCATACACAATCTTCAATAATCTATTTCTATCATATTTGTATTTTATCATTTTCTTCTTTCCTTCATAATTGAACAGTCATTTGCCTGACTTAATAGGCTGACAGAGGATAGAGTTCCCACTTACAGCGCACCAAAAATGACTCAGCTGGTCTCATTTATATTCACTTGATGAAACCTACACTTTGAGTCTCCACATTGACATTTTCATTCTCCTGTTTTGAATTCATTTTGTTTTTTTTTTAATAATCCGGGGGAAAATCAATAAAATATTTAAATAATTGCATAGATAAACATATTTTACAACTAAAGATTGAAACACCACACAAATTATTAGAAGCTGGTAGGCAACACTAAAATTTGGAAATATCCTATTGGCTGTTGTAAGAAACCCTAAATTTGGCCCACAAAAGACAGCTTAGGGGTATCAACTACAACATGCAAAAGTGAGCGGTGTACAAAAGTTGGGACCCACTGGCGGCCCTCACCCAACACTCAGGATCGTGTCTGACACCTTGGTAATCCCATTTCAGAGTGAAATGGGGAAAGGAAAAGCTCGGGATTCCAACGGTGGGAGTTCTAAGTCTTAACAGAACTGAGAGAGAATGCTTAAAATGGTTTCCGATTGCATTGTTTCAACTACATAAGGAGTTAAAGAGGCTTTTGTTGTCTTGCCTAGGATTGTGATAGTATTTTGTAAATGATAAAGTGTTATACATAATTGCAATGTGTTAGAACCTTGTTTATAAGGAAAATTCATTCCAAATTCCAAATGACTTCAAAATGCATTTTAAAATGTGTCTCATTGTAAGCTCCTAGAAGGCAGGGCCCATTTCTTACTTATCTTTGTACCTTATCGCTCATAACATTTTTAATATAAATGCTCAAAAGTTCCTATAATAAGCATGACTAGATGAATTGATATAAAGGAAGAAAAGCCAGAATTAACCAAAGAGAGGTCTTTAAAAATGTAATCACTTGGCACCGTGTAAGCCCCTATAACTTACTTCAAATGGGCATATGTAAATCAGACTCTTTCCAAATAAGAAACAGAAAACTTACAGATAAGAAAATAATTGTGTACATTTACATCTTCATCAGATTATATCTCCTCTCACACAAATGAGCAGAATCAACTTGCATGGAATTTGACAGCAAGTCTTTCAGCAAAGGAGACGGAAAATCATTCAGCTTCCTTGGCTCAAAAGCACACAAGCTGTGGCTAGAATGGAGAGGAAATAAAAGCAAGAGAAGGCATCCATAGAATGTAGGTCCCTTTCATTTGGGGTTTTCATTCACTCCCTCACACTGACCAATACGAGAGCAGGAAAATGTTTAATTTATGCCTTAAATGGTGTAGCCTGTCCTTGCTATTCAGGTAATCACCTAGCTTGAGACCTCTGTATCCTCACTGCATGGCGATTATCAACACACACACACACACACACACACACACACACACACACCATTTAAACTGCAAGCGCTTCCTCTGAATCCAGAGTTGGCTCCTCTACTGAGAATCGCTTCCCTGGGAGAGATATCAATGGAGCAAGGAAATTGTCTCCACCTCTTGGTGTGTTACCAGGGTTCCCTCTTTTCAAGGCTCGCCATAGCCATGCTCTGAGAAACATTGATCTGTGCTCTCCTCGCTGTCTCACTGCACCAGGAACAAGGAACAGCAAAAGAACAGTCAGTATTTGTATTTGGCAAGAAAGGCGGCAGTAAAAACGGAGAAGCAGTGGGCATGGAAATGTCAAAGTAAGGATCTGAATGAGGCAGGAACAGCAAGCACCAAGAAGTAATCTAAGTAGAGAGGAGCCTCCATTATAGATGATAGATAGATAGATAGGTAGATAATAGATAGATAGATAGATAGGTAGATAATAGATAGATAGATAGATAGATAGATAGATAGATAGATAGATAGATGATAGATAGATGATAGATAGATAGATAGATAGATAGATAGATGATAGATAGATAAATAGATAGATAGATGATAGATAGATAGATAGATGATAGATAAATAGATAGATAGATGATAGATAGATAGATAGATAGATAGATGATAGATAGATTCATAGATGATAGATAGATTGATAGATGATAGAAGATAGATAGATAGATGATAGATAGATAGATAGATAGATAGATAGATAGATAGATAGATAGATAGATGATAGATAAATAGATAGATAGATAGATGATAGAAGATAGATAGATAGATAGATAGATAGATAGATAGATAGATAGGTAGATAATTGATGGAGAAGGAAAGAAGGAAAGAGAGAGGAAGAGAAGGACTGTAAGTCCACTAAACGTAAGATCAAATAAACTCAAGTTCAAATGCCGCTTCCACCTCCCGAGGTGTATAGCACAATGGCTGAGGAGCATCCAGACTCTGGAGCTGAATGTCCACAGTTCAAATCCCAGCTCTGCCCCTTGCCATTTATATGATTCGTAGAGGTAAATTTCTTGACTTCTTTGTGCCTCAGTTTCCTCATCCGTAAAACAGTGATGATGATAATAACTACCTAATAGAACTGTCCTGAGGCTCAAATGAGCTACTGTTTAGAATACTTAATGTTAGAGCGGTGTCTGGCACATAATATGTGTGAGTTGCTATCACGATGATGATGATCTGGTAAAAGTCACTTTAACACTCCTGACTTCCTTTCCCTATTTATAAAAAGAAAACTTTCATTTCTAATTACTTTCATTTCTAATATTCTATCATTCTACCCATCAAATACATATTATTTGCCACATGCCTTAGGAAAACAACTGCCTGATCCTGTGTAGGTAACCCTGCAGGTCAGCATCCTGTAAGTCAGGACTCCCAGGGTGATTTAACACAAAATCAGCCTCCTCCTGTAGCCAGCACTGTCCTGACACAGCAGGCATCACTTTAGGGGTCTCGACTGAACCAGATTCCAGCCTGGGGGTTGAACTCCAGTCTGGGGCAGAGAAGTCTCTAGGAGGAGGCGTCACTCCCAAAAACGCACTCACCTTCAATAAATGAAAATGCTGCTACACAAGACTATCAACCGAAATAAAATAAGTATTGAGTGTCCTATTTTTCCTTCGAATTTGGCTTCAATTCGAATGGGTCTTGAGCTAAACCAAGTTGGTAAAATCTGTCTTTGATGAGCCTTCTTTGGTACCCTACCCTAAGCCTGTTCCAAGCAGAGCTGGATTAAACAGCAGGATGGGGTGAGTGCGAAGTTCTGCAGCAATCAATTTGTAAGGGGCATTAAAACACCATCAGGACGCAAAATGTTGCTAAAAATGCCATGAAATGCCAAAGATACACTTGTCAAAATTCGTCTTGGAGAGTATTGAATGTAATTGGAAGAATACAGTCGTTCAGTGGTTCTTATCTGGGGTTGTACTGTTCTCCAGGGGTGTCTGGAAATGCGTGGAGAGGGGAATTTGGTAGTCACGACTATTGGGAGAGCACTATTGGCATTAGCATTTTGTGGGTGGAGCTAGGAACAATAACGCACAAAATAGTACTTTTCTGTCTAAAATGCCATTGGCTACTTTGTTGAGAAACAGCGTAAGTGCTCCCAGAGAGCACGCACCTTTCTAAGGACAGTAGTCCAGCTAGCCCCTAGCTCCCTGTTCCCCGTCATGGCCCAATAAAGTGAGCATGCCTATGGGGGCCAGAGTTGGATTTTCAGGTAATAGAGAAGATGAAGCTACCATCAGCAAGCCTCCTCCACCTCTAACCACTCATGGCTTGCTGCCTGACCCCTGCACCTGGAATTCAAGGCCAAGCCCATTTGTGGAATGGAGGAGTGAGTTTTGACCAGTGTGCTCTGTCTCCCATATGGTTTCCTATTTAAATCTCACAGCAACTCCTTGATGATGACATATTAATTTTCACAGTCTCTTGGAGAACTAGAGAAGGAGACTGGGAGGCTACGTGTCTAGAACAGCATCCATGATCTCGCTGCAGTCCTGGTCCTCACAGACCCTGCTCTGGGCTCTGGATCCCACCGCAGGACCTCCATCTCTGCATGGCCTGGAAAATGCAGGCAGCTCAATAGAGACTCTGCTTCTTTGCATCACTAGCCCTCCAAGCCAAAGTCCCTTGTGGGGTGTGCCTGGTGGGCAAACCAGGGCCACATGTCTGTGCCTTAATGCAAAGGGGTCTGAGAAAACACAAAGAGTGAGAGACAGTCTCTGACTCTAACAAGTCAGATGAGCTGAACTCCTCAACACGAAAAGGAGGTTCACGTGCCAGGTGGTAGAAATGAATGGCAAACATAGGTCTCTCAGAGGAGACTTCAGCTTTGGGGACTTGATTGCAATCCTCCCCTAAGACTATAAGGTGACCACATGTCTTGTTTGCCAGGGACAGTCTCATGTATGCCCACGGCCCTGGCTTCATTATTAATAACATCCTTTTCACTTTCAGAAATGGTACAGTTTGGACAATAAATTATATTGTCACCATCCCTAAGACTCATGTCCTGCACTGAGCCTCAAAGTGTGCAGGGATTTGCATGTGTGTACGTGTGTGCCTGTGCATACATGTGCATGTGTGTGCATGTTTCCAAATTGCCATGAATGGTGCTGCAGAGACCAGGCTCTGATAAAATGGACACTACCTTCACTTCCAGGAACTGCTCAGTATAATTTGAGACTCCAACTTAAGAATGATTCACAGGAACTACTTCCCTAATAATAGAACTGCCTCGACTTGGTAAATGATTTGTTGCTGTGCAGTTGGAAAACCGGGAAGTGATAATTCCTGGAAAAGATTCTTTCCACTGTGTCTGTTCTGTTAAGTGCATTTCTCAGACTCCGTTATTTTATCTCACTTCCCTCAGGACTCTGCCCTTAGCTGCCTTCCAAGCAGCAATAAAATTTACCTTTTTGCTTCGACTTCAAAATGCCAGCATATTTTCAGTATTTTAGCCCTTTGGAGTTGAGTGGCTAGGGGAGGAGTAAGAAAAGCAAAAGAAACCCAAAAAGGATGGTTGAAGAATAAACTCAAGAAAGGATGGGGAAGGGGGGTGAAAGAGAAAATCAGAAGAGAAAGGAAATAAAAAGGAAGAAGAAAATTAAATGAGAGGAAAGAGAAGAAAGAAAAGAGAGTCATCTTACACGATATATTATTCAAATGTTTATTTCTCTTGGACTGGAACACACTCTTTTACGTGTGTTCATAAAAGCTAGTAATTCAGCAAGCTTGGTGGTCTCAGCCTGATTCCAACGAGTTTCTCCAGCTAAACTCGCGCTCCCAGTGTCTGAGCCAGCAAGCACTTCTGCCACACGTTGCAGGACCAGAGAGTCCTCCAGAAGAGCAAGAATTCATCCAGCAGGCAGTGCTGTACAGTGGGAGGGGTGGATGTCTCTGTCTATCCAAGCTAACATTCAAAATAAACCATGAACACAGTCCCTTACAATGAGATTCCCAAGGGGAAACATGCCCAAATATTACCCAACCCTGATTTTTAGTCCCATTAAAGCAAACTTGAGACATCTCACCCCGCTACAAATCAACTTTACCCAGAAATATTAGCTCTTTGAGAAAATCCTTCCTCATCTTGAAAAATCCTTAAGTCAATTCCCTTAAGTCTTCTGTTATTCCCAGTGATGTTGTAAAACAATGATATCCAAACATATATTCCTAAACTGAGAGAGGAGAAAATCACTCTTTGCAAATTAAGACAATGCCACTTCTCAAAATAAAACACATCCTATAACCCTGCTACGCTACCGGGTGGCAGAGCCAGCATTTTTCTCCCTGTTTACAGGTAATTTAGACCCTCCAGGCATGTTGTGATCACTAAATATTGAAAGATTTTTAAAGCTTCTGTTTTAAACCACAACCTCATTCTGATTTGTACATGTCTACAAGGATAGAGATGGGGAAAATATCACTTCTGAATGATCCAACCTCACAATTAATAATGGAGAGTCTCTCTTTCTCCCTCTCCCTTGCCTTTTTTCTCTCCAAACTAGAGTGCACTCTTCAGCTTGTTAAGCTCAGCTCACTCCCACTGATAATTCACTAGAGATCATAATTTATGGACAATTGAAGCTGCAGAAACATCTCTTAGAAGGAATAGAGCAGATCCATAGCAACAATTCTTCAGGGGAATATTAATCCCCGGCTTTATGTAGTGCTAAGTGTACAATAGTAATCAGAACTTGAGTAGAAGCTGCTAATCATTGAGGGAAAAGGCTGTATAAAGAATTCATAATGGAATTAGCCTGCGGCAAACAAAGAAAGACAAAATTAAATCAGCCATCAAATTGCACCAAGGAATTTTAATTTACAGGTTAATGTAGGATTATGTAACTAATCACAGCTAACATTTTCAATGAACAACCAATAAAATTCTGCACTTTTTTCCTCTCTAATCTTACTAATGGTATTCCAATAACATGCTTTTATTACCCTATAATATGTTAGAAATGATTCTCAAAAATTCTAAAAGTCTTTCCAATTGTCAGAATCTGCGTAAAATGGTAGCTTTGAAATAATCAGTCAAAAGTGTGGATCTAGGGAGATCTATGCCTCAGTTCAGTCCAGACTAAATAATATCTGAGTTTGCATTAAAAAGATTTACATAACCATATAGCTTTAAAGTATATGCATGTTTTTCATGCAGTGCAGGGAGCTAAAATGGGACAAAAGAGACTAAATTAAATATGTGAAACTAATTTGGAGCACAAAGTGTATCAGCTAATTCTAAATAAAACCACTGCCATAGATTTATATGTCAATATTGCAGACATATCCAATGACACACACACCAAGGACTGCTCTAACAGAGTTTTCATGGTTTATAAATGTGAACATCATAAAAAGAAATAAGGTTTCTAGGATAAAAAGTTGATTAGCATTTCCCGTGGGAGGGGGTAGAATCTTGTATCCTCCCCAGTTATATTTTGATAGCAACCAACGCATGACAAAGACAGAAAAAGGAAAAAAACCCTATGCAATTTGAAAAATTATATGAAACCCACTGCTTCATAAATATAAATATATACAAAAGGACAGCGTAACTCTTTGCACATTGGCAGGGGGAAACTCCAAAATTATACTGTATGCTTAAAAAGACATCAGTTTAATCAAAAAGATCTTTTTCCAACATATGGCAGAAGGAAAATTATTATAAATGGAGTAAAAAGTATGTTCATAAGCTTTACTTCACGAGGGAAGAATGCTGGGAAGAAAGGCGACAGCATTCTTGCATATGTTTTTCTTGTCGAGAACAATGTGGGAAAGTCTCATTTTCCTTTAATCTAAATGTTCATTTTATGGAAGCAGCAACATTCGGCCCAGTTATTAGCAAAGGAGTTTTGTTGCTTTATAAAGTCTAATTTTAAGATGCTCACTTCCAAAAAAACATTATGGTGTCAATTGCACTACCCTTCAGCAATCCTGTAATAACTTTATTCAACCATTTCTAATTATAATTATATTTTCAATTCCTTTTAGCTATAGAAACTCTTTATCAATCAGAGCACAAGACAGAAAATTACTTTATTACAGCTACAGCTCGTTAGGCTGAGTGCTCTTAATGAAGCAGCCTCATAATCAGATGAAAATCATGCTGGAGAAAACTTGCATCATTAGTCTGGGCCTTAATTACCAAGAAATATAGTCACTAACAATGATATTCCATTTCATGATATGGTGCATGCACCTTCTACACTAGTTGCAATTAATAATTCCACCGACTGCTACAGAATCTTTTCTATTTATTCATAACAATGGAGGGGGGAAATTCTAAATTTAATTGAGCGCTTCAGATTGCGCTCTCTTTCTCCCTCTCTCTCGCGTTCAGATTAAAATGTCACAAGGCTAATATTCTATCTTACAATAATTCATCATTTTAATTACATATTTTATGTATGTGAAATGTCTTTTTCAGCTTTATAGTTGAGGTTGACATTTTTGGGGACGCATCTAGGAAAATGTGTGGCCTCTTGTGAAGGTGGTTCCTACCACCCGGGACCACAATCAAGGAAATTTGAAAAAAGAAAATCACTGTCATCAGTTCATCAACATCATCCATGTTGGGAAAAGCTGCCAACAAGAACAGGGACATTCATTTAAATTAATGTTGGTATCTTCTGATAGGCTTTGGATGGCAGAACGGCGATGTTCTGGGAGGAACAAGGCCCTGTGTCACGGGCTTCTTTGTTAAGTGTGATTGATCACAGACAGAATCAGCAACTTTCCTTTGTGAAAGCCTCCTTTCTTCTGCTCCCATTCCTTTCACCCTTTCCTTGCCTCCCTATCTCACCAAGATCCTTGCATCTGACCTCCCAAAAAAATACCTTCAGCCAGGGAAGGAGATGTGGCCCGTGACCCTCCTGCTGGGTTCTGCACACTGCTGGGTCCCTGCAAACGCCCACCTGACTTTTCCATCCTCTCTCCAGGCTGGCTTAACTCTGGAACTCAAGGTGCTGTTGCAACTGCTGCTCTTTTTCAAACCAAAGTAGGTCACTGTGTGAGGGCAAAGAGCACTTGGGGGAGGGCAGAGGGCAATGGGGTTGGCATAGATAAATGAGATCCCCATTTGACCTCAAAACCAAGTGTGCCTAGAGCTAAACTTCCTGCCTGACATCGCCTTTCATAGGAATCATTGCCAAATAGCTGATTTGATTAATCTGGGCTGCACTTTCCCCAATCATCTGCCTTATGAGCACCAAGCAGTTTGATAAATGAACTTGATAGAAGAAGAGAATGACTTGGAAAAATCCACGTGCCACAAGATGAAGAGTTGGCTATAATAAAAGAGAATGCTAATTTTTTTAAGACCTTAGCATCCAATTTCTATACCATGAATGTAAAGGTCCCCGACTTAAAGATCATTGGCTTCACAGTAATTAGTGGTCAGCAAGCAGTGGCACAGTTCCTGAGGCCGTATAAGGAGGCAGACATTGTCTCCACTCAAGTTCAGACCCCAAATAAGCAAATGACTGAATAAACTAATAAATGAAAAACTGCCACAAAAAAAAGACACCAGATGACAATTAGCGTGAAGATGGTAAAGAACTGACTGTATCATTAGCGAGTCTTTGTTCCTTCTGGCATTGCTAAGGTTTGGAGGGGAGCAGTAGCAAGTACCAACATTTCACACAAACTTTACAGGAAAAGTGGGCTCAGAGGAGGGATTTGGAAGATGTGAGCCAGTAGGACAGGGAGAATCATGAGGCAGATCAGGAAGAACCACCTGGAGAAGAGCACAAGGTGGATAGAGGAGGTGGACCTGGACCAAAGGAAAAAAAACTACAGGAAGCAGCAGGAAATAAAAGCTGTCCCAGAAGACAGCAGGAGAAGAGGGACATTAATCAGAACCACACGGAGCACATTTCCACAGGAAAAATGCTTGGCATTCTGCACATCCCAGTGGCCTGCAAAACAGCTTGAGATGTGCAGAGATCCCCAAAGACATCTGGCTTGCAAGGCCTAGCCTGCTACCCTTAGAAGCAGCCTCAGGAGAGCCAAGTTAAAGGGAGCTGGTGTATTTCCACGTTCTCCTGTTAATGCAATGTCAGGAAAAGACCTCAGCATGATTGTCCTCGCCTTCAATCACTCCTTAATGTTTCCTCCTAACAGCACTTCATTCAAGTAGAGAAGCCACTGCAGATACCGCCATCTGGCACGGTTACCCACACGGATATGGGAGAGGCCCTGGTGGAGCTTTAGATCTTTGTCAGGGGCCGCGTCTTACATTTCAATGTTCCTACTCTCTGTGCCTGGCAATGTCCACATCCAGTTCTACAAGGAGACAAGAGCACAACAGCCACATTTGAGGAGACTAGGGTCTCCTCCACCACGGAGGGTCTTCAGAGGGAGACACCCAGCCTAACAGCCCCATCACCCTTCATCGGCACAGTGACTACAGCAGGAGGCTCCTGGGATTTGCCGCACACTAGCCGGGTGAACTTAGGAGCGTGACTTAACACCTGTGCCTCAGCCTCCACCTCCCCAAATAAGGGCAATAATAGCATCTGCTTCATGGGGCTGCTGCAAAGGTAATCTAAGATGAGGCATGTGAAAGTGCTCATAATGCAAGCTGGCACATAGTAAGCTTCACTAAATATTAGCCCTGGTCAACGTCATCATTATAATCATCACCACAGACAAGAGGCAGGCGTGGCTCGCTCTGAAAAGAGGTTCAAGGATTTCAAACAGTGGTTTTCAAACCTGGCTATACATGAGCATCACCTGCCCTGAATCCCGCCCCAGACCAATTAGATCTGAATCTCCCAGGTGGTACTCATCAAAGCTCTTTGCAGGATTCCAGTGTGTAACCAGGATTGAAATCCACTGAAATTGAGTCTCTGGGCCTATGCATGATATTTAAAACACGATGTTGCCAGCTAAAAGACTTGCATCTTGGCAAGTGGCAAAGCCTTCATCTGGGTCTCCCGGAGAGCAATGGGAATCTTGTAGCTCCGCTTTGTGATACATGATGGTTTGCAGCATTTACGGCCCACGAAGGAGCAACCACAGCCTTGGCTGAAGGAATGTGCCTGTTGGCTTTTCCAGCTGGCAAAGTGGTCCATTCCCAGTATACAGAGCATAATGCATACAGCCAAATGTTCCCACAGGATGGCCACCTGTGACTTGCAAACTCTTCTGTCTGGGGCCAGGGCACGCACGTGCCAAAAGGCAAAAGTTTGCCCGTGAGCACCAGGGAAAGGATTGTCTTTCCCTGGGGTTTAGTACGAGCAGCCCATGCAAAACTTGCCCAGAGGGATCATATTAATGCCACAAAGGGAGGAAATGACTACCAGTCAGGTCTCTGAGAGTGAAGATTAACCCGTCAGAATGCACAAAGTTAGATTCAGGCTAACCCTGAATGAATGTTACAAATCAAACCAGTTAAATCCTTAGGTATCTTGATGACTTTGGCAGCTGTTTGACACTTGCATTTACAGGATCTAGAAAAACTAAAAATTTCAACTACTTAGACTCCTCAAACCTAAATAAATCTGCCAGGTGCTCAAAAGACAATCCTCTATTTATTTATTTGCTTTTAATATTTAAGACACTTCCGCCACAGAAAGACCTCAAGACCATATATGAAATGTTTTTACCACAATTTAAAAAAAAAGAAATTAAGAACACTAAGCAGCATCTAAACTCATCATTCATTTCAATTCATGTTTTTCTTCCGGCAGGAAAGGATTTACTTAAACTGTGGTGGTTACTGGAAACCTGAAAGGGGATCATCTGAGGAGTACAGGTTAGCACAGCCCTCCTGCCCCTGCAGGGAGCAGGCACGTTAGGAGGGTTCTATTCTCCTCCCAATCAGAGACATTAAACCCTCTTCTTTGCTGACCTCTGGCTGCTTTATCACCCAACAAAAGGATCATGGGAGAGACACAAGTATAGCAAAGAAGAGAAAATAATCAACAATGGGTGAGAAATACCAGAAGACTCATTTACAACCATTAGGTTTAGAATGAAACCTTAAAACAGAACTAGCACATCAGAGAACTTAAAATCCAACACAAAAAAAGGACAAATGGCGTATGACCCACTTATATGGGGTACCTAGAATAGCCATAGAGACAGAAAGTAGAGCAGTAGTCATTAGGGACTGGGGAGAGGGGGAATGGGGAATGAAGCATTGTTTAGTGGGTACAGACTTTCAATATGGGAGGATGAAAAAGTTCTGGAGATGGATAGTGGTAATGGCTGCACAACAATGTGAATGTACTTAAAACCACTGAACTGTACATGTGAAAATGGTTAAAATGGCAAATTTTATATGATGTATATTTTACCACAATACAAAAAAATCAAACACAAAAAAACATTTATCTTGAGGTCGTAAGAAAATTATTTAATATTTCATGGGTTTTTGCTTCAATGATTAAAAAAAAAGAGAAAAAAATCAAGAGCCTAAGGCCTCCCTTGAAATACTGGACGCAGATCAGAAAAGAAAGATTTGAGGCATGCGAGATGTGACTGACTGAATGAGAGTCTGATTCAGATGACTCAGATGAGACTGACTGAATCAGGAGTCCTGGGCTGAAGACTTCTCTCTGACCCTAATGAGCTGGGTGACCTTGGGCAAGTAATTGCACTTCTCAGGGCCTTGGTTTCCCGTCATTGAAACCAGGGAGTTAAAGAGGATCACCAAGTCCATGCCAACCTAAAGTCCACAATTCTACACTTTCTTTCCTTTGTCTCATTTTTCAATTCTACCTTGGTATTCATGGAAATATTTTTACAGGAAAACACAGCAGTCCCTACAGGTAAATATCAGTCCTCTCCTCCCTATTGGTTATATGAAGAAAAGAAGAAAGAGTTGGGGACAACTAAATAAAAATAACTTCGTTATCAAACCTGCAGGTAGAGAACCCACAAAAATATGCAAATCCCAAGAGTTAATATTACTTTTTAATGTTTCAATCCTTTATCAGGAGATATTTCTATCTGATGAAAGTGGTCTTGTTTTCATGACTGTAGATTATGAAACTTCTAACTTCTAGTTAGAAGTCATTGGGTCTATGCCTGCTCTTGAATGAGTGGCTGAGCCTGTCCTTAAGACTCGGGAGACCAGCAGTGTCCAGAGTTCATGAACAGCCAGGTCATCACCACAGCAAACCCTGCAGTGTCTCTCCTATCACTGGGCTGATAAACTCTCACTCCTCCCTCTACCCAGCAATCTTGGCAATTGATGCATGGTTTCAAGGGACCAATATCCCAACCATAATTTGCATTGTTAAGCATCATCTCACCTGACTTTGTCCCTTCTTTCTACTTTAACTCTAAAATGTCTGGAAAGCAGAAACTCTGCAATGCATCTCCTTGCTAAGCTATATGGCATCTAGGGGAAGGTAGGAGTTAGCATCAACCAGCCTCTTTCTAAGTACCACGAACCATGCAATCTGTATTCCATTCTTTAGGCCAGTGATTCCCAACAAGAGACAATTTGTCCCCTTCCCTACTCCAGGGACATTTGGCAATATGTGGAAACATTTTTGGTTGTCACAACTGAGGACAGGGGAGCTACTGGCATCTAGTGGGTAGAGGCCAGGGGTGCTGCTAAACATGCTACAATGCACAGGACAACAAAGAATTATTCCACTCAAAATGTCAATAGTGCTGAGAAACCCTGCTTTCCACCATTGAAATTATGAAATAGGTTTTCTCATCCTCATTTTACAGATACAGCTCAAAGCAGTTGAGTAACTTCTCCAAAGTCACCTAGCAAGGAAGTGGAAAGGCCAGGAATGGATCTCAACCCTCTGAGTCCAAAGCCGCACTGCCTGTCTCTGAATAAATGAATGAATTAATGAAAGAGCAGAGAATGAATAAAGTCGGACTGCTGCTCTCTGCTAGGGAAGCAGAAGAAGGGCAGACTACACTAGAAGTAGATGCAGACTGACCTGAGACCACTCCTGGAATCACTGTTGATGCCCCAAGCCAGATGCTCAGGCAAGACATGCTCCTGGCCTCTCCATCACTGCTCACTGGAGCTGCCCATCCCAATGGAGTGGAGACAGTGAGGTCAACCATGCCTCCATGACGCTGCCCAGCTCCAGGGGGCTTCCGGGAAGGGCACAGCTACTACTCCCCAAAGTGGCTCATGAGAGAGCTGAGAATTGGGGCTGCAGAGCTGCACATGCAGAAACTGTAGGCCAACACTGGCTGCCTGGGGAGGTGGTCTCTACCAGCTGACTGGCCCTCTTAGGTCCTTTCTTTCAGGAAACGGAGATGGATGGGAGGACAGTGGTTGGGAATGGTCTCCAAGGTTCCCCTGGTGGGAAGGCCAACCTCTCTATCAGCTAATTGCTTTCACTTCCTTTGAAAAGTCAGTCATTCAATCAGCAGAACCACAGACAACATGGTGGTGGTTTTAAAAGATAACAACTCCTCCTCTTCCCCACTCACAGAAAAAGCCTGCTTCACACAACTGACTGAGGTTTCCAAACATGAATGACAAGGGCCAGCCTTCAAGATGAAGTGGGGTGGAGCGGCTCTGTTTCTAAAACCTGGTGATTGGAGTCCAAGCTTGAGAGGCCCCTCTCCTCCCAGCGCCTCCTGCCCCCTCACAACTCCACGAAACAAGGGCCCACTGTCTAAGGAGCTGCAGAGTAGCGAGCTGGATAGAGTAATTAGGGGCTGCTTCTGTCAACCATTTCTGCTAAAAAGTCAAGGCTATTTAACTCCCTGAGGCCCCATGCATTAATTAATTTCTTTTTACCTGCTCTCTCAGATTCTTCTAGAAGCAGAATACTGCTCGGGGGGGAGAAGAAATACCCTATGATATGACACACGACAGACATTAAACCCTTCCGTCAGGGGTTTGGAAAGCGCCTCTGAGGTGCCTAGAGCCTTGCCCACCCAAAGGGCCACTCTCCCAAGCATCAGGCCACAGTGACAGAGATGCATATGGGCCTGTAGAAGCCCCCAAAGAGACTACGGGTTACTATGGTTCTAGGGTCATCCCCAAAGCACCCATGGATGAGGGAGCCTTTTCTTCCCCACTACTGAACGGAAGAAACAAAATTTATTAAATAATACATGATTAGTTTTTTGGTGTTTTTTTGTTTTTTTTTTTTTACTATTAACTACACCAGACTTTGAGTTTCCATTAATTAGTTTTTCCATTATTGTTCTTTTTCGGTTCTAAGATCTAATCCAGGATTACTCACTGCATTTAATCACCTTAGTCTCCTCTCATCTATGTCAGTTTCTCAGTCTTTCCTGGCTTTTCACGACCTTGACACTTTTGAGTACTGGTCAAGTATTTTATAGAATGTCCCTGAATTTAGGTTTCTCTGATGTTTTTCTCATGATTAGACTGAGGTTATAGATTTGGGGGAAGAATATCACAGAGGTGAAGTACCCTTCTCATCACATTGTATCGGGGATATTTAATATATATATACATCCATGCGACATCACTGTAAATGTTCATCTTGATCACTTGGGTCAGGTGGTGTCTATCAGATTCCTCTACTGCAAACTTACTATTTTCCCCTTTCTATACTCTATTCTTTTGAAGCAAGACACAAAGTCCAGCCCACATTCAAGAGAGAGTGGAGCATTTTTATCATGTTCTGCCTTAGGACAGAGTCCTCAGTAAGAAACAGAAATCCATTTTTTTAAAAAGCACATTTTGAAACTCAGCACTTGGGGCTCTAGTCTCAGCTGTGCGACCTGGGATGCATCACTGGTGCTAAGAGTGACTTGCTACAGTCTCCCCTCTGAAAGACAGGCAGGGTGACCCTGCCTTCTCCAGTGGGTTGCTGAGGGATCAGAGGGGCAAGACGACAGAAAGGAGTTTCAGCTGCTGTGATCCACCCCATGGCCACACAAGTTAAATTCCGGCCATCTTCCTTACTTTTCCCCCACACCTGTGCACACCCAGCACTTGCCCACTTCTGGCCTCTGCTCTCTCTGCCGGAAATGCCCTTTGCTCAGTGTCCGCAGAACTTTCTCCCTCACTTTGCCTCATCTCTACTCAAACGTCACCTCTCAGGAAGGTCTTCCTTAACTCTGCTATTTAAAATAACATTCTGGTACTCTCTCTTTCCCTTCACCCTGCCGTGGTGTTTTTTGTGGCTGTCAGCACTACCTGCTGTTATATTCTGTATTTCTGTTTCTATTGTTTGCCCCCTGCACTAGGTTGTTTGCTCCTTGAAGAGCAGGGACTTGGTATGTTCTATTCCCCCACTGAATCCCCAATACCTAGGACAGAGCGTAGCCCATAGGCAGCTGAGCCTCAAGAGATAGTTATCAAATGATGGAACACAAGGGAAGCATGTTTTTTGTCTCGTATCTTTATAATGCTTGGTGTCCTTGTAGAGTCATGAGCCCTTGCAATAACTCTGCAACATCACTCAGCCTCCCACAAGGCTTAGAACCACTGTCTAACCTATTAGTGACTAAGATTATACCTGAGCTACCTTCGACAGAAGAAAGACTACAACACAGGCAAGAAAAATTGTTGTATCTGCCATGATACCTGTGGTCCACGGGCAATGGCTGTCTGGAAACTGTTTTGAGAAAGATTCTGAGACCAGATCTGGGTTCAGTAGGAGAATGACTGATTTGTAATTTTGTAATGTCTGCCATGAATAAAAGAATGGGAGCAGTGATGCACATGAGATATATATACATATGATACACATACATATACGAGTAAATGTTGTTCCTAATCCTCAAGTCATTCCACTGTAAGTAGGCCTGGTTTTCTAATTAATACAAAATGATTGCCATTTAATCAAACTTCTGTAAGATCATTACCTATATCGAGGGTTGGCAAATTTTATATGTAAAGGGTCAGATGGTAAATATTTTAGGCATCATGGATATATAGTAGTCTCTGTGGAGACTACTTAGTTCTGCCATTGTCGTGCAAAGGGGCCACAGACAGTACACAAACAGTGGGTGTAGCTGTGTTCCAATAAAACTTTATTTACAAAAACAGGCTTCAGGCTAGATTTGGTGGGCCATAGTTTGCCAATCCCCGACCTCTATGAATTTTTCTTCAAAGAACATTTTTCACCACCCTACTCTCCCCATTCCCCCCCAAAAAGCAACTAGATCTTTATTTTTTTTTGTAATTTTTTGTTTATTGCAGTAACATTGGTTTATAACATTGTATAAATAACAAGATCTTTAGAAGAACCAAAAATTATTATTCAGCCCTCGCTAGATCTTCTGACTCCTTGCTCTAGAGGCCACAGAGATTATTTACATATCAACATCTTCTGGTACTGGAAGAGTTATCAAAAATGTCACCAGTCACTAAATGTTTCATTAATTATTGCAAACATCTTTAGAAAAATGCCACAGTGGGTTTCTTTCACCAAGTGATTTATTTCAGATATAATTTCAGTTTAATTAATAGGGGATTTCATTGTGACCCGGAGGGTGTAAGAACCAGCAGAGACTCTGTGGTTTGGTTAGGAGAGAACTAGAAACCTGTCTGTGCCTGTAGAAGGAAAATTTTACCAAAAAAAAGCCGACATTTTTCAGCCGTGAACATTCAGCCGATACTCTATCATTAAAGGCACCAGTGGAACATCTTGAAAAAGCAAATTAAAAGGAGGTGCAGGAGGAGCTAAGAGGTACAAATTAGGGAGGAAAAACAGGATTTGGCTTATTTATTCCCTGAAAATAATTCTGTTTCTTAGCTGTATTGCAATCTGCATCTGTGCCACATATCCTTACAAAATCCTAAACCAGCAAAAGCAACAAATCAACAGCACGATTTATTAAGCCCTGCCTGGCACCGTACAACGAAAGTCAAGAGACACAGTCCCTGCACTTGAGGAGCCAAGTCTTCCTTAAAGTGGTTTCATTTGAACTTCCTGGCATTCTGAAAATGTATAATCACTTATCTAAGCAATAAAGCTTATTTTTTTCGGGGGTGCTTTTGGAGGGAATATGGTTGTTGTTTTCAATTACCAATAAGCGAAATGCCTCGTCCACATTTCCCAAAACACCAGGTTACATTAGTTTCAGTTTTAATATCCTGCCAAAGAGAAAAAAAATAGTCCCCAAATATGAAACAAATACAGCTGTCTAATATTGCTGTTCAAATGCCACTGCATTAAATAAAATTCCATGCTGTAAAATTTTGCAAGGTGATAAAACAAAAATGATATAATAAATATAAAACATCTGCTTTTTTTTTTAACAAGACATTTGGAAACCAATTTCATTTATATTTAAACTTGTTTTGAAGTGTTCCTAGTTTTGAAAAACATCCTAGTTACAGTATATTAGATTTTTTTTCCCAGGCGAAAGATTAAAGAGCTGATGTCCAAGTGAAGGAGGACAAGGGTAGGAGAAACGACCATAGTGTTTTCCAGAACGAACCTTGTATTTGAAACTTCAGCTGGCTTTCGGTCATAAAAGGGGGAGTGAGTGTCTTCCATCAGCAATGCTGGAAAATGGATTCTCACACACGCACAAAAATGCGTTAAAACAACATTGAGTTTCTGGCAACAGTTCAGGCACATACACCCCAGGAAGCGGAGAGTTGAAGAGCATTTGTCTCTCTCTGTGTGCCTAGGCAGGGTAGTTGCTAGAACACTGGGAGAACAGTAAGACCACCCACCACTTTCGGCTCAGGAAGGTTCTGGTGTGGAGGGGTAGGGCTCAAATATGGGGAACTCTGCCTCCACCATCAGGCTGGGAAACCCAGGGTCTGAGCATCTGGGCCCTGGACCTACAACAGCTCAAAAAAGTCTCAGATTTCCTTTGGAAAACCAAAGGAACAAAGGCAAATGACATTTGGGAGAAAAGAAGAGGGGATGAAACCTGTGCCTCTGTTTGCTACAGTTTTAAGCACCTCATTCTCCATTGCTGGAGAGAAGAACGCAGGAAGCCCTGAATTCACAGATGGGAACTCCACCACCACCCACCTGCGCAAACATCGTTTTATCCACAACACCCATCTTTTGACCCAAAATGCAGCTATACAGCTGCAACATTAGGAGCGAGTTCTTGGTTTTCATTTCACAGCTCACAGTAGAATGGATAAATTGTTTTTGGAACAATCAGGGGAGGAGAATCTGGCCTGAAGGTTGCTCGTAAATGAGTTTTCCATCTTACTGTTAGCTAACTTTCCTTCAGCACCCTTTTGTGCCAGGCATTTTACAAACACTGCCACATTTCCTCCTTATGACCGCTGCTATCATAGGTCATCATTACTGTCACCTTCCAAATGAACTTCAGCAGGGCCAAAAAATCATGCCAGGTCACACAGCTGGCCAGTGGCAGAGCAGGAAACTGAACCAAAGTCTGGATGACTACAGAATCACTACAGATCATTCCTCGGCATCTGGTAAATGCGGAGGGGTTGCAGCCCAAGTTTTACATAGAAAGTTTACCGATTTCAGCTACTAAAGAGAGGACCTCTGAATAGATCAAAATTCTGCTTAACAGAGTATTTGAAGAGAAATGCAGTTAATATTTTTCAGGTAAGACTGCCTTTGGAACTAGGTTAACCACACGTCAAGTAGAACTAGAAGACCACGTCTTGATGCACAGTTAATGGTGGTTTGTGTACAACACATGTCACTTATACATAAATGCTTCTTTTAAGGCCCTTTGCAAAGAATTCGCTCTCACAAACTCAACCTTTTCTACAATCTCATTTATTAATTTTTGGGGGAAACTTTTTCTTCATAACTAATTTAAAAGCCATCTTCATCCCAACTCCTACTCAATTCACATGAAAATGCTTAATGAACATGTTCCCTCAACACCATCTCACATACACAATTGTCCACCAAAATTTTAACTTTCTCTCCTTACATAACATGTGTCATGACGTCTTCCCCAATTACCTAAATAATTTGGGGTTTTGGTTTTTCATTGTTTGGGTTTATTTTTTTACATGACTGTGGTGGACCCTGTGATTATCCCTATAACATCTATTCTAAGCTCCCAGTGAGGTTTGAGCGGACTCCCTGGACCCCCAGCTCCAGGACTCAGTTTCAGGCTGTCGTGGTAATCTCATCTGTCTTGACACTGTCAACCCAGGCCTAAACCAGAGAGCCCAGGGCTCAGGGATGATCCAATCAGAGTGAAGCTCAGGACTTTTGTTTGATGCTCCCAGGAGGGGACTTCTGCTCTTCCTGGGATGTGGATAAGGAAGCAAGTAGCTCCAGTCATGGCTGTCTGCTCTCGTGCTGTCAAAAGAGAAAGCAGCCTGGGAATAAAGTCCCACCCACACACAAAGGTGAGAGCTGAGAAAACCTTACAGAGAGTCAGAGCCTTAACTGAACTACATATTGAAGCTCCACCTTATGCTAGACTTCTCAGTTATAGGCAGCAATTAATCCCCTTCATTGTTTAGGGCATTTTGAACTGAGTTTTATTTTGCTCACAAATAAAAAAATTCTAGCTTGTATACTGAGTTTTCTAGAGCACTTTGAGACTGTACTAGGCAACCTCCAGCACTAAATCATATAGCATCCACTCAATTCAATGAGAGTTGCATCTTAAATTGAGAGAATTTAGAATCTGGTATCACATGTAGCAAAATTTGCTATGGAAAAATCCCTAAAAACACTATCCAGTAATTCTTAACAACATTAAAATTTGAAACAACTACAGGAAGAAACGCTTAACCATGTTCTGTTTGACATATCTGTACCGATGGACTAATGTACCGCAGAGTCAATACTCCCACCTTGAAACCTAGTCCATAAAGAGGCTTCAAGGTCCCTCCCAGTCTAACCCCACCTACCCCTCTTGCCTCACCACACGTCATGCCTTCATTCTCTAGCACATGTTGTTTCCATTGAAGCTCCTTTTACATTTTTCTTCACCTTTCCTACTTATACATCAAGGCCCAACTCAAATACCACCCCCTGCCTTTACTCTCCTGACTTTTCCTGGGAGACTTAATCACCTTTTGCTCTGGACTCTCATCGCCTTTGTTCACGTCTCTATTAAAGCACTTACCTGGTGGTTTGGGACTTACCTGTTTACACATCTCTCTAACCCACAGACCATGAGCAATTCTAGAGTGGGAGCATGTCCTATTCAGCATTGTGTCTCTTGCTTTAGTATACAGGAATGGCTCAGAGTAGGGACTCATTCTGTTTGCTGAATAAATGCTCTTAATTCAGTTGATGTACCCTAAATCCATCCACTGCTCTTCAACTCCACTACCCATGCTCTAATCCCGTCTCACCTCAGTGACAGCAAACGCTTCCTAAATCCAACTGCTTCCATTCTTACCCTTTTCAATCTCTTCAGGGCCAGAGACACCTTCGTAAGAATTAGAAAAAGACACCCCTCTGAGTGGATAAGTTAGAAAAAACTGCCCCCCATAGACTCAAGAAACTTACTGGGAAACTTGAAAAAGAGGCCTTTTCTTTTCACTGGAGTTACTAAATTGATAGAATGAAGGCCTGGAGTTGCTGGTGGTCTTTGCCACTGCATGGGGGGATGCATTCTTGAAACTGAGGTCAACCAGGAGGAAGACAGATGGAAAAGGACAGATTCCTGATTGTGTTGCTGAGCACCTGGGTCCAGCCATACCTAAAGAGTTATCCCTGGACTTTTTAGTTACCTGAGCCAGTTACCTTTGTGCTCAAACTAGTTTGAGTTGTATGACAGACATTTACCACCTAAGCAGTTTGGATTATATACCATTGTTACATGCTAAGAGCATAACATTAAAATATGACTTAGGGAGAGTGATTCTGCAAAGACCTAAACCACAGAAGACTAGAGACCAGACCTATGGTACCAGAACAGGCCTAGAATTTCCAAAGTCCATAATTCAAACCCATTTGCAGAATCTGCTGAAACTAGGACTCTACACTCTAACTCTGTGCTTTGAATTCAATATGAATGAGCCCCAAATTGCCATACACTAATTCACCTTTTATTTTCAAAATGCTTTTGTCACACAATCAAAACTAAAAGGAGGTTCTCATGAGAGATCATCATAAGTATCCCTCTGTCTCCACATAGTTCTGCCCTTAAATCACCCCAAAAATGGAGCTGCCTAACACTTTGTCAAAAGCGAAACCGCCTGACCTTCTAAAAAGCGTTCGAGTGTTCAGACGGTCTCATATCATTTTTTTAAAAAATGCCCAAAGATACCAATGCAATCTTATGAAATATTGAACAGAAAGTCTTGAGGGCAAGTCAAAAAGCATCCAACATCATTAGATAGTCTCCCCTATTCTAACCAAGGTTATAACTGGCTAAAAAAGTGAGAAATTCTGCCACTGGTTTATTTATTTACTGCTACAGGCACATCCACTGTCCCCTTCCCACTTACCCACTCGCATCACACACAAGGCTGGTCGATTTGATTTAAGAGGCCTTGTGGCATGATGGATGGGCTTTGCGTTCTTTTCCTGGATCTGCCACTTATTTGCCAGGGGACCTAGGCCAGTCAACTCCCTTCTCTTGGACTCAATTCCTCCTCTGAACAAATGGGGATGGTAATAACACACAGGATCTTGTGAGAAGTGAATGGGACCCCCAATTCAGAGCACCTCACACAGCGAACAGAGAAGATGCCTCTGGACACATTTGCTTGCTTGCCTTTCACTGAATTAACTATCTTTGGCAAAAACCAGCCAGTTATTTTGTTTCACATAGGGTAATTTCACCACTTCTTGCTCAAAATGTTCCCTGGCTAGTAAATTCCACCAACATCCACCAGCTTGCTCACGCTAAAGTGAAGCACTATCTTGACTCTTGTTGTCCTCAAACCCACATCCAATCTACCAGCAAGACCTGCTGGTTATACCCCAATACATATCTAACTCTGACAATCTCTCCCCTCCTTCTCCTTTCCTGTCCATTCCATCACCATCTCTCAGCTGGATATCGCAGGAGCCTCCTCACTGGTCCCCTGCCTCCTCCCTCGTCTCCCTACAGCCTCCACACGGCAACCAGGGTGGCATTTTCTGAAGCACAAATCAGATCATATCACTTTCCTTCCATACCTTCCAATAATGTTAATAACAATGACGTCTATAATTTATTGGTTTGCACATATTATTTCATCTAAAACACTGTCCAGTGTCCATGGACAGATGAACAGATAAAGAAAATGTAGTGTATATATACGATTGTATGTAGGTATATGTGTGTGGGTGTGTGTGTATAATGGAATAGTATTCAGCCATGAGAAAGAAGGAAATTTTGCCATTTGCTACAACACGATGAAACTGGAATGCATCATGCTAAGTGAAATAAGCCAGACACAGAAAGACAAATACTGTATAGTCATACTTATATGTGGAAAAAAAGTCAAACTCATAGAACCAGAATGTAGAATGGTAGTTGGGGGGTGGGAGAAATGGGAAGAATTTGGTCAAAGGGTACAAACTTCTAGTTAGAAGACAAATAAGTTCTGGGGATCTAAAATACAGCATGGTGATTATAGTTAATAATACTGTGTTGTATACTTGAAATCCACTAAGAAAGTAGATCTTAAGTGTTCTCACCACACCAGAAAAAATGGTAACTATGTGAGGTGTTGGATGTGTTAATTAGCTTGATTGTGGTAGTCATTTCACAATGTGTATGTACATTAAATCATCACGCTGTATACCATAAAAGAAATCATGTTCAACCTAAATATTTACAAGTTTTATTTGTCAATCATACCTCAATAAAACTGGAGAAAAAATAAAATAAAACTGTACAAGGTAGGTACTATTACATCCCCCCTTTTTCACATATAAAGGTCATACAGTTAGTGGTGTAGGAGCCAGGATAAGGCACAAACCCTTTCCCTCCCTAAGAGGTTCTATAGGACCTAGCCCCACCCCATCTGCTTCCTCACTTCCTCGTAACACTCCTCCTCCCTCCTTTTCCCTAAGCTCTACCCACTCTGGCCTTTTTTTTTTTTCCCTCAAACATACCACAGCTCATTTCTTTCTCAGGTTCAAAGACTTCGTCCAAGCTGTGCCCCAAGGTCACCATCTTGGAGAAGCCACCCTTGGCCACACTGATGGGTGAAATGGATGTGAGCACTCTTGTCACTACCATTATAACCCACCACCATCTCCTGAGTCCAGAAGGGCATTCTTTGAGGACCTCTTATTTTTTTTCTGGGGGGTTAAAAACATGGGAGGAAACTGACTCAGAGTGCTATGATTTATCATTTATTTCAGGTAGTTCATAAACCCCCTTGCTTCTGAGTTTGATTCTGAACAGAAAAATGCCTATGAAAAGAGTGGAAAGTCTATGGAGTGTTTTTGGAAATTGCTTCTTAGAACCCCGAAAGTTTTTTTGCCCCCTCAGTGAATGAACTACTCTCTGAAAAACTCTGAAGGCTGAAAACTGCTGGTACTGAAAACACTCTCACAAAAAGGGCTTATTTTAACTTTTCAAAAATATTTGTGTTTCTTCAAATATTCCTACAGTTCTTTTTTTTAAAGGCAATTCAATTTTGGGAGAACATTATGACAATATGCTTCTTCATGCCAAAAAAATCTTTTCATTGGCCTCTCTCATGTTTCTGGCTTTCTTTTTCCAGCTGTTGTATCAGATATAATCATCCCAAACTACGATTTGTCATTTCCATCAAATTTGGTTTATAATTCTCAATGTCACAGTGTATATGAAAACATTTATGGATTAAAACTCAGAGTAAAATGAAGATTTCACAAATTAGGGACAAGGTTAATATTTCTCAAAAGGTTGGATTACAAACAGACCTGAAAAAACCCTGGATTTTATCCCAGATGTCAGACACGTAGTACTGCCTGTTCTACTGAAATGTGTGAGCAGAGACCATCCACGCTGCCAAGCCAGCCTGGGGATTTGGTTCCCCTCCTACAAGTAACTGGACCATCTGAGGGAGGGTGGTGGATAAAAATCAATTCTTAGATCACTTGACCTGTCAATCCAAACAGAAGGATCACATTTAGGCCCTTGAGTAAAGTTGACTCAATGGTTATTATATACTTCCAACCTACAATCACCGCCCACGGCAGCAACACTTTGATCAAAATAGCTACCATTTATTGAGTGATTACTATGTACCAGGCAGTGTGCTAGGCAATTTGTATGCCTTATTTTATTGAATAAACGTTTGTTGAATAAGTGGAGGTTCTTTATATTAGGATGAATTATATGAAATTGCCATTTTTGTAGGTAAAAATGGTCCAGGGGCCACCCCCGTGGCCTAGTGGTTCAAGTTCCACACATTCCACTTTAGCGGCCCCGGTTCACGGGTTCAGATCCCAGGCGTGGACCTACTCCACTCATCAGCCACGTGGTGGAGGTGTCCCATATACAAAATAGAGGAAGATTGGCACAGATGTTAGCTCAGGGCAAATCTTCCTCAGCAAAATAAATAAATAAAAATGGTCCAATAGCAGCAATTTCATGCAGTTCATTCTAATACTTGTTCTGTGTCTCCCACCTGACCCAGCACAATGCTTATCACACACAGCAGAGCTCAGTAAGCTCTTATTTCACTTATTAATGGTATTACATAGAAACAGCAGCTGGGAGGGGGGAAAAATACCAGTATTTCAAGCAAGATTCAATCCAGCCATCTCTGCTGTGTTGATCCCAGTCACACAGGTTTCATCTGAAATGTTTCAGGCCACCACCTGCCTCCGTACCCCAAAGCTTACTTAGTAAAACAGTAAATTCACCCACTTGCCCCTGCCCAGTGTAACTGCAGGGAGCTATGGGACGTTGCTGGTATGTACTCAGTTACCACTCTTCCCTCCTATCTCCAGGAAACGTGCCTTTCCTCTCTTGAAAGTCACCATAAAAGGCACTTTATGGTTAAGCAGCTGCAGAGCAGCACCCCAGAAGGACGGAATTTAGTGCTGGGGCTAACCTTAAAAATTGAATTTTAGAATCAGTGTATATCTCAATTAGTAATATTTATCATTCTTTGGGAGGTGAAATGAGATCATTAGAAATGAGTGACAAGAAAGATTCCACTCCTAAAAAAGTTAGAGGGGGAAAAAATGCTCAAAAGCCCCAAGCAAAACTCTAGAAATTTAAACTAAATGTGAATAGAAAAGCCGATGAAGCCATTCAGACAAGGAGATATGAAGTTGATCCATTTTAAAACACTGCCTGAGGGAGTGTCTTTGCCCAGCTCCTTCTCGCCAAGGTCTCCACACCCTCACTCCCAACCAAGAAACAAAACTAAACAAAAGCAAGACATGCTAGAATCAAGAGGTTCCATTTCACCCAGAAGTTAAATTTAAACCAAAGACCAATGGCTGAACAACAGAGCACATTTCCATGTCTCTCACCATCCACTTTAATAATTATAGCTCAGAATCATAGAAGATGAAGGTGATAGTCTAGATATGGTGTGTTTTGAACGAAGAATAATTTGCCATTTGGGGTGGGGGATGTCAAGAATGTCCCTAAGCCAATCTTTCTAGCTGGCTTATTATGGAACTAATAGAGAAACATCTGCTTGCCAGCTGTGAACATGAACCAGCTGATTTATCTACAGATATCAGACGCCCAGCTCCCCCAACTTGGTGTGCAGGACTACTGGAGCAGGGAAGAGAGGAGAAGAGGGCTGGGGAGGGGAGGGGAGGGTTGGTAAGAGGAGGGGACAGGAGCACTTTTCAGAACCTGGAGCCAAGAAAGTTCACTTAAGGGCTCACTGTGGCCCACATATGTTTCTACCTCTTTTCTCCCCTGCCCCAGTCCACCCCCTTATCCTCATAGGTCAACCAGCGAAGTTAATATCTTCCAGGTTTTTAGCCACTGGAATACCAAATAAGAGATGTATGTTCATCCCCAGTGACAGCAATATGCATGAGCAAATGGTATTATCTCAATTTTGTGAAAGAAAAGAAAAATGAGGCACTTATGGCATAAATCCACATGGA
Source organism: Diceros bicornis minor (assembly GCF_020826845.1). Lineage (NCBI taxonomy): Eukaryota > Metazoa > Chordata > Mammalia > Perissodactyla > Rhinocerotidae > Diceros > Diceros bicornis. The sequence goes on from NC_080751.1 coordinate 22,015,507, forward strand.
AACGTGATGTAGGTTGAAAGCTGCCTTGTGTTCACTGTGGTACCCCAAAGGCCCATTCTTCTGTAAGGAGAGTGGCCACTCCCAGCCCAGACAGGGTTCAATTAGGATATATTCTCCACCAACCTCGATACAGAGTTGATGCCACATGGGCAGTGATCAGGCTGGGAAAGGCTATGTGTTCCCTGGCAAGGCATTCTGCCCTGTGAGCCAGGAAGTTCTTGCCATAGCAAGAACTAGGATGCGGCATTCCTGCACAGGGGTTTATACTGTAGCAGCTGTCTAGAGTTAAAACTGGTTCATACCTCCTCTGCTTTATAGCTTCTGAAATTCTTGAGCCATCACCTCTGAGCACTATAAGAAAGTCAGATGAGGATAGCATTAGAAGAAATCTTATAAAAGACTCTTGGGTCTTGCTCTTTTCTGCCAGCCCAACTTGATCCGGTACTCCATCCCACCCTTCAAATGGACAAGAAGTGCATGCTCCACATTAGTCTCCTCCATGTTCAAGCAAGAAATCCAGGGCCTATTCTAATAACCATCCAAGAAACTGACATCGCCATTAAGAGCATGGGCTTCAGAGTTCTGTAACGTGGTTTTGAATGCTGATCTACCCCTTACCTTAGCAAGCTGCTTAGCTTCTCTGTGCTCAATATCCTGTGTAAGATAGGGATAATAACTGAATCTAACCGCTAGGGTTGTTGTAAGGATTAAATGAGTTAATCTAGTTAAAGGACTTAGAAGAGACCCTGGTAGATAGTGAGCAATGATAAATGTTAGCTGCAATCATCATCATCATCACCATCATCTTCCCAGCTCCCATTTTCAAAGAAGTGAAAAACTCTGTCTTTGCTCTTCTCTAGCATACAATCTGGTATGGAGATAAAGGTGACACCCAAAACAGGAAAATAAAACCAACCTCAAATTAAGTCAAACACTGGTTAGGTGGCACAGATCATATGCTTTGTAGGGACCCAAATGAGGAGGGAGCAGCAGAGCAGGAGGAGCTGGGAAAGGTTCATGAAGGAGGGAGGTCGCCGTGGGGCCTTACACAACGGCAGCATTTTGACAGATGGAAAGGACAGACAGACAAGAGGGAGATTATAGAATTCATTTCCTTTTAAAGATTCTTTGGTGGGGTGCGGGGGCAGGGTCCTGTTCTTTATAAGGGATGAGAACTGTTTGAAAACCTCTTCTCTCAACTACCCCCTCTGGAAAATTGGTATTGTGGTAAAACCGCACATTAAACACAGGCCCAACTGCAAACAACTGGGGTAAATTCTCACAAAAAGCAGTCTCTCCCCGCCAACCCCCCATCTAGTCAACACTGTAAATAGAACTGAACTGTTATTACTGAGAAGGGTGGTAGCTCCCATGCAAACTACATATTTGATTAGGATATGAACTCTTTGCTGAACCATGAATTCAAAATAATTTAGGTGATACATATAAATTTAATTTCTTTGTTCAAAAGCTCCACATCTGAAATGATGCCCTGCAAATGTGGAGCTCTCACTGAGGTCTAGAAAATGAGTCTCCTTCTAACTCGTCTATACTGTGTGGAAATAATCTTCAAGGAAAGGAATAAACCTATTTTAAAAACAGCTGAGTCCTTTAGATCATATACCCTAACCAATTTATGGAGATAAATGGAATTCAGTATTAAAGAAATATACTTTTTTCCACTCCTCCAGAAAATGTAAATGCCAGCTACAAAACAGAAAGAAAGAAAAAGACAAAGAAATCAAGAATAAAGCAGTATAGAAAGCAAGCCAGAAAAACCAATTCAAGGACAATTGAAGATCCCTTGACATTGTCCCTTCCTGCCTTACCCCCTCACCCTCATTTCCCCCACTGACCCAAAGGAATTGTATATGGGAACATCACAGAGGAGAGGAACCCAGGGAAAAACAACTGCTGAAGAAAACTGAATTAATCTCCACCTTCTGGAATCAGAGAAGGCATAGTTCTCTATGGAAACAAATCCCCCTCTTTCTACAGCTGGCAGTGTCCACTGTTGGCTATCTTTCCTGCACTGCATACCATTTCAGTAACTCTCACATTAACCCTGAGCTAAGTACCAGGACAGATGAAAAAAATCACAAAGGAGAAACAGCAAGAAAGGGAAAACAAAGTAACCCTGTGAGTGATTGCTTATGCCCTATTAATATAAATGAATACAAAATACTTTAAAAAAATGCATTAGGCAGATATTGGCTTATGATGGGGTCAATATCACGATTTATTTAACTCTGGGGACAATAAATCTTGATATTGACTAAAAACATAAGTCAATATGTGTACTGTTGTGTGCATTCTATTACAAAAATGAGATTTTTAACTTTAATGGCCCCTTTTGCAAAGAGGAAAAACAAAAAGAACTCCCTCAAAGGTTCTCAAATCACAGCCACACTGGCATCTGCTGGGAAGGGACTCACTGTCTGGCCCAGCTTCTCAGTATCGTGTACAACTGGTCAGTCAGTCAGTTAATGTGGTAGATTGAATGTTTGATCCTGATTCTTCACCCCTCCTGTACCCACCACCCTTGATGTTCATCCTACACAAAGCAGAGGCCACTCCTTGACTTGGGGCTCAGCTTGTGATACTTATAGCTGATTGTATGTGGGCAAAATTGAGAGTCTGCCAGTTCCCATTCTAATCTTTAGTAGACATCTTATATTCTGCTTATTTTCTTGTGACGCTGCCCTCACAATTTAAAGATCCTCCCTGCAAGTAGATGCTAGGCCTTCAGCCTAAACCTCAAAATACGTCCACAAGGAGTAAACCAGAGCCCATGCTACAGTGAGAAGCCAAGCCTAGCTGGACCTATAACTAGAAGCAAAGTCACCCATTCAAGTTCAGCCTAGATCAGTAACTCTCAAGTCAATCTGCAGACACTTGAGACATAAATGCTTACTGTGAATACCACTGAGATTTGGTCGTTCTTTGTTATGCAGCAGTAGCTGACCAATACACTTAGCATTCACTAAGTGATCATTATTCACAGACCACTATACTGCACTCCCTTGTAGGAGCATCAGAGAAAGTTGGAGATACATGTCCTGACTCTAAGGAAAAGCAGAACACCCATAAGATGGATTGTCTCCCTTTAAGGAATGTTCCATGTAACCTAGAAAACTGTCAGACATCTCCCCATTCCCTTAGCCAGGGGTACTAACTTCCTCAGATCCACACGTATCCAAAAGTTGGACTCAGCCCCCTTACCAATAAAAATTTCCAATAAAAATATAGTAATTCCAAGCATTGGGAGTGTTTGTAGTTTAGTTTAGTTTTGTTATTCTAAAGATCAGGGAGACTTCATGGGGGTGCTATATAGGATTGCACATAGCATTCTATTAACATCTGTATTAGGTGTTTTATTTTCCCCAAATCCCTCCTCACTTATATCATAACAAGGCTTCTCTTTTTTTCCTCTTCTGTGATCCAGTGGCCAGCCTCCCCAATTAGTTCTTTCTTCCAGATTAGTCTCAAGAGCTTCAAGTTCCTCTCCCCCTTTACCATGCACAAAAATTCAACTATGCCCCAGCTCATATGCCTGAACTTCAATTATCCAAATCATTCTGTTATCAGCAAATACTGAGCCCTTCAACAAACAGAACTACCCTCTTTAGAAAGCAGTTCAACCATCTGAGAAGATTCTTCAGCGTCTCGAGCCCCACCCCCAGTGGCTGATCAGTCTTTTTTCTGAAATGCACGTATGAAACCCTCCAAAGTAATTTTGATGAGTGAAATTGTCCTTAGGTAACTATAATCATTCACTAGTTCCTTTCAATAAGTATTTATGGAACCAGTCAGTGTTGTAAAGGCTGAGAATACAGATGTGAACAAAAGAAACTCCTTGACTTCACGAAGTGTTGTCTCAAGAGCTGAAGATAGACAAAACTCATAGATGAAAGTCATGGAGGGCAATGGTAGGTTCTATGAAGAAAATTAGCCCTGGCTAAGGGGACTCACATGCTACTGTAGACAGGGTGGTTCAGGAAGGCCTCTCTGAGGAGATAATGTTTGAGCAGCAACCTGAATTGAGCCTAAATCTCTGAGCGCTTCCTTCGTCCATCCAATAAGTATTTACCATGTACCTGCTGTACTGAAAGAATAGTGTTTGGTTGCTGAGGGGCACAGACAAGAATCATAAGTGGATACTCTCTTCATGGAGATTTAGTCAAATAAAAGAGATAAGACATACATTTAAATAAAAAAGACAAACTACACCTCAAGACAGAATGTAACGTGCTGTGTAGACAGGATACCAGGGAGATTTGGAGGAATGAGAAACTACACCATGAGAAACCGACAGGTCCTTTTAAAATTGTAAATTATAAATACAGAAGATTTTTCTGAAGAATCTAAGGTAATTTTATCAAAAGTGGGGAGACTATTGCACCCTAAATGTCCAGATATTTTTAGATCCTTTATATCCAGTATATGCTATACCTGACAATTTTATGTTTAAGCCAACAATCTGTATTTTATACCCAAATCTTATGCTGTATAAAAAAGAGTAAACAATTTCTGTTTTCTTGTTTTCTCTCCTCTTGTTTATTGAGCGTGATGAGAGAGGCAGATAATTCAGTAAATAGGATTTTTCTACCCTTGTTTTCAAAATTATTCTTACAATGTAAATCTCCACACTCGGAAGCACAGAACAAACCTTAGATTAGGGATTCAAGCAGAGGTGGGGTGACAACTTCTGAGAAATCAGAGAATGTTCATGTATGAGACGGTGGTAGCCCTGGATGCTCATTCAGGTCTATGACCAGTTGACCGACACACAAAGAAGGTAGCGAGACCACTCACAATGAATATAGCCACATTCTGAATTGTCTTTTCTTTCTACTTATTTCTACAGATTTCTACTGATTAGCCATATCTCTAGCTCAGTTCCCCTGTGCCCTTCTAAGAAAGGGTTTACATTTCCCTGCTGAATGGATTTGGAGTATATAGCTTATGGAGGAGGAGTAGATTTGAGGAACGTGACAGGCACTACTAATTATCTATCCATATCCATTTTTATTTAATAATAAAACTCTGGAGTTTTAGCTGGCTCCATGGCTGTCCAGCAAAATAGTACATTTCCCAGACATTCTTGCAACTGAGTGTGGCCATGTGACTATACTCTGCTAATGATAGGTGAACGGAAGTGATACCTCCTACTCCACGGTGTGTCCTTAAGAAAAATGGGCATGGACTCTT